>NC_143406.1:2956500-3285000 GCF_052110815.1 Crocodylus siamensis | reverse complement strand
GGAGGACCGATAGGTACCACAGGTAACAGGCGGGGGAAAGATAGCCTCTGTGATGGCTAGCATGCTCAGGCTGGCCCCGAGCTTGGGCGGGAGAGACTTCCGGGCAACACGTCCCTTCCCTATTTCATTCCTTCTTTCTAATTTTAGATTTGTATTTGCCTCGCCCGCAAATGATTAAATATCAAACCCTCTCTCATCTGCGCGGCTGTTATCTCTGCCAGGCTCCCAGCTTTTCCATCACGAGCGCAGAGGCCATTTCTCCGGCTTCATTTTCTCTGCCTCCTATCTCCAGCCGCTCTGATTTTCTTGTTAAAGGAATCTAATTGTAAGCGGCTCTGCGTGGTGGGGGCAGGGGAGGAGATTGCATTGCTTTCTCCCCTGTTCCTTATAAAGCTTCCAGATTTATTTCCCTCCCCCCCACCCCCACTCTGGTACTATAGATGTTGAGATCTGGGTTGTTTAAAGGAGTACAAAGTACAAAAATAAAACAGGAAACAACCCTGGGAGTGGGGGGGGGGGAAGGGGAGGAGGAAAAAAATACAAAAGACTTTGATCTGCAATTCACACGGTTGCTTTTAAAGGCCCAGGTGGGGGAGAAGATTTGAGCACGGTGCTGGAAGGGCTGGGAGGTGGTTCAGGAGCTTTCTGGCACGGCACTGGCGCCGTCAGAAACAGGTTGGGGCTTTTCAAGCTTTTCCCAGCACTGTGGCTGTGTGCGCACACCTCAGCTCAGCGTCAATTATTTATCCCTCTGCAACATTGCTTTTTTTTTTTCTGCTCGTCTCAGCATTTCCTTGTTAAAACAAAAAGGGGATCTAGATTGGCCCACGCTGCAAGGGTCCCAACCAGAGGTGCACGGGGCTGCTTCTGTTTGTAGAGCAGCGTGCTCGGGGTCAAGGTGTTGTCCCACCTATAGCACCCTGCACCAGAGGTGGAGGCATCCCAAAGAGCTCCTCTTTTCCCTCCAGGCAGCTGCCTCCATTGCCTGTTACTGCAGATCATGGGCCATGTTGCTCGCTGCTGTGATCCCACTTGCAGGGATGAGATAGGACGATCGAGGGTGAAGCCCAAAAGGGTGACCCTCCACAGGCCTGGAGATGCTGCAGACAAGGGGGGCTCCCACTCTCCACGTGCACATTAGGATTTGGGCATATTCAGCCCTGCAGGAGCTCAACTCTGCTGTGACTAGAAGGCATCTCTATACCCTTTACACTAGCCAGAACCAGCTAAGTTTCATCTGCAAGAAATAAAGCCTTCAGACAGCTATCTAGCCCTGGGGCATCTTGTTCTGACACAGCCCCAAGCTTTGAAAAGGATCCAGCCCAGGCCTTGTGACGCAGACACCCCAATCCAGGTCCAAAAGGAGCCAAACAGCACTGGTTTGGTCTTCAGATCAGGATCTAAATGGTGCATGCCTGGCCCACGTCTGCACAAAATACAGGTCAGACCCAGGAGGAAAGCTGCTAAATGCACAGGGTGCACCTGGCACAGGTGAGGGAGCTTCTGGAGTTGGGCTGACCAAGTGCCAGGAGCTCAGGTTGAACGAGAACCAGCTGCTCACTCTCCCTGCACTCAACGCCCGTGACTCGAATACCAACCTGCAAGCCTGGGAACAGCAGGACAGCTGTAGCCAGTGGCAGCATCAATGTGGAAACAGTAGGAGACTTTTGGGGCTCTTGAGACAGGAGCTCAGAGGAGATCAGGGACCCCTGAGAAGTCAGTAAATTCACTAATGATGGGCATGATCGATGCACTAAAGAGCGTCACGAAAGGACAAGAATATTCCATTTTAAAATCGGGCCAAGCTTCTGCGCATGAGAGGAAAATTGATTAAGCCATAAACCCCGTGCTGTTTTGCAGGAAAGGAGGACTGACCGCGGCAGACCAGCCTCCAAGCCCATTACACTTGGTGCACGGTATCTGCTGGCTGCCAAGTCCAGGCTGGCATAGGAGAAGCCAGGCTCCCTCTCCCCCATCACACAACTCGCCTAATTGACAGAGCGGGGAAGGAAAATCTCCCTCCTGACCCATCTGGTGACCCGAAGCATGAGAGTTGATTCCCTCCCTCTTCGCACTTGGCCCTATGAATAGCATGAGGACTAAACATCTTGAACAGCCATAAAATTACCCCATCCCTGCCTGTTCCTCGCAACGCCGGCCGCCGCGTGCCAAGTCAGCATCCTGCGGGAGACGAGCTCGGTCCCCTGACATTGCAGCACCCATTAATGGTACCGCTGCCCCCAGGTGTGGGTATGGAAGAGGATTAGAAGAGCAGAAATCAAAGCTGGAAGATGCCTCCATGTTGGGCTTTCTGCTCACATCTCCCTCCCCCCCCTCCTGCCAGGTACGGCTCCCTTTATCTGGCTTTTAAAATGCTGCCTGCACTATCATTCCTATCTCAAATTTCACTCCATTTTTTTCTTTATTACACAGAGGAGGAAAAAAGCTGTCAGTAAAACTGTCTCTTCAAATTTATTTGCCTAGGCTGAGGCTTTTATTACAAAGAAAATACACACTCACACATATACAAGATAAAGAACTGCAAAAAGAATTATCTGAGCCATAAATCTCCCGTCTTTCGGGGAGGACGGAACTTTTCAAGGACATGTCCAATTTTGCTTCGCTTTTATTTACATCCCTTTTTTTTTTTTTTGGTACCAAACAAATGAACCTGCTGCTGCCCAGCAAAGAAAAGGAGCCTTCGTGGTCGCTCGTGCAACCAGAAGTGCAGGCCCTCGCCTGTGGAGTACCGCTGGAGGGGTTTCCACTCCAAGAGCTGTACCAGTGGCTGCTCATGCCAACAGCAACGGGGCTTGCTGGGGCATAAATCCCTCCTTCTCCCACCTTTAAGTCTGGTCCTGTAGAGCCTCACCTGCGGCATCGCGGAGGCCGGATCTAATGCTCGATAAAATGAACGGAAGCCTTGCTGCTGATTTCAGCGGGCTGCAGATGAGGGTTGTGCAAGTACTTCAAAGCCCACCCCTTGGTACAAAACTTGTGCCCAGGCCTGTCTTGATGCATTCAGGGGTGGCAGGACAGCATGCTGCAAACAGGCGCCATTTGCAGGTAGGGAGGCCTGGCTATGGCGAAGTGACCACTGGGGTGCACTAAATGCGGTATATTGACTCTGCCTTCAACGGGGCAGGCTCCAAAGCTGGGGCCCACGATGCTGTAATGACTTCAGCAGAGCTTCTTGCATGGTTAAAATAAGGCATGCAATTAAGCAGAGTAGTGACCTCTCCAGCTCCCAGCTCCATCACTGGTACCTTCCCTCCAGCCCCATCCAAGGGGAAGCCATCTAGACCAGGGCGCCCACACTCTTTGCAGCAACCTTCAACACTTCTCCCAAGCCATCCTGCATCACACTTTTCATTGAGAAGGAGAGCTCCAGTGCTCCAGGAAGCACCAGCAGTCCAGCAAACAGAAACTTTCACGCAAGGTCTCAGAAGGACAGTCCTACCCATTTGTACATCCGGCCGTACAAAAGTACTTTTAACAACTAGGTACCTGGAAAAAGGGATAATCTCCTAAGGTCGAGAAAGACCAGGCAGAAACAGCAGGTTGGGAGGTGACATGGAGGCAGATAACAGATTAGCAGCTAGAGCTCTGACTTGCACTGTAACTGCTGAAACCCTGGTGTCTGGAGTATTTATCCCAGTATTTTGCTTGCCCTGTGTCACTGCCTCAGGTTGCCTGTGTGTTAGCTGGGATGCACATATGATACATGCCACTGAACTCACCGAGTGACCCACCAGACACCTAGATGGGACTGGAGTCATGCAGCAATCACGGCAATGCCAGGGATCAGTTGTAGCATCCTCGTAAGTCAGAGCCAGGGAGTGGGAATCCTTTCTCCAAAGCTCCTAGCTGCAGCCTCTGAAATGCTGCAAGAACCAGCTGGGAGTGGACTTCCCCAGTGGCTGGAGGAAGCCCAGATGGAAAAAGTAGGTGGGAAGAGAGGGGTCTATTTTCCACCTATACATTGGTATGTGGGCAAGACCTGGGTTCAAGTCCCATATTTGCTACAGACTTTTATTTTGTGGCCCCAGACAGGCCTCCCAAAAGGACAGCTAGCAGGGACTCTAGCAAGGATCAGCCTTCACGGCACTGCTCAGCTATGACCTCCACCAGGAGCCCCTTAGAAAGGCTGGTAGGTGGCTGGCAGGCACAGGACCCCAGGTGCCTCCATGCTGGCCACAGCAGGACAACACAGTGCACAGAGCAGGACCCATGGCACTCACTGCTGCAGCACAGCTTGAGCCCCCAGCCCAATACACTGGAGCTTTTCCCCAGACAGCAAACAAGCAGGAACCTGCTTCTGGTGATGGGTGCACTGGGCTGGTCTTCAGTTCTGGCGATTGTGAGCAAATCACTAACACCCATGGGAGTCTCAGCTCTGCACTGGCAAACGGGGGGTGGTGGCAGGAGGCGTCCACAGGCTGCCCAAGCAAATCAGAGGCAACAGGCGCAAAGGAGCAGTAAGAACCCCAGAGACTTATTTTAAAGCAGAAAAGAAAAAGCAGAGGCTTTCCCTTAACAATCCTTTCTGTCAAAGGCTACATCTGCTGCCTCAGCCTGAGCCTGAGCCTGAGCCTGAGCCTGAGCCTGAGCCTGAGCCTCAACCTCAACCTCAACCTCAACCTCAACCTCAACCTCAACCTCAACCTCAACCTCAACCTCAACCTCAACCATCTCTGCAACTAGCTGGGGCTCAGGCTTCTTTTTATAGAGGGTTTCTCTACCCAAAACCCTTTGCAGAGAAAAGAAGGCCCGCCCCTTCCTGTCAAAGGGACTGGCAGTTAGTCTAGCCAACCAGCTCTCTATAAAGGCTATTACAGGGAAAATAACCTTTTCTTTCTCCTAGCTCTTGTCTTTTGGGTCTGGGACAGACATTGCATAAACCAGTTTGACCCAAAGCAGTTAAGTCTGATACTACATCCAACCAGGTTTATCTCAAACTGGTTTCAGCCATTTTCAAATGGGCTTAATGTGCACTGAATGTCTGTTGTGTTACAGGTTTAAACCAGCTTCTGATCACTTAAACTGGTTTATGTGTAATGCCTGTCCCAGCCTTGACAGTGGAAGCTCAATGGGAGTAACTGTCTTTAAGTTTGCATTTCCGAAGAGTCCAGAGCAATGGTCGGGGCCTGATTCTGATTGCTGTCCCAATGCAACACTTAATTAATGGCGGCACTAACTTATGAGTCTCTGCAGCAGCGCGCAAAACCCTCTCCAGCCCCAATTAGCGCGGTGCCAGTGCTCCAAAAGCCACGCACAGGCAGGGAAGCACTGTCCTCTTGTTTATTTTCCCATAATAAAGTTATATTTGTCAGGACAGGAGGAGGCATTATGCCTTTAATAGCTTTAGCTGTACATTGCTGTGCAATTAAACGCTGGCATATTGGATTTTCCAGCATGTCACATTTTGCTGGGAGGGATCAGTTGTGCTGTGGGGAGAGAGGGAGGGGCAGGAAAGGATGCCAGCACCGAGGCCTTGGCACCTTCCCTTGCTATTTCACTGCCCACTCCAGTTGCCAGGAGAGGGGTCTTTGTGGGGCTGGGAAGAAGCCTTGAGGGTCTCCTGTTTCCCGCTGCCCGTGCAAAGCCTGGCTCTGTGGTGCTGTTTGTAGCATGCAATCGATTCCTCTGCTTGAGGGAGCCTGCCGAGCGTGACGAGTTCAGGCCGAACGTGGCAATAAAAGCAAACCCTGCCCCGGGCGCCGGAGCTCCCTGCGACCTCCTGTGTGACGCACCGCGCAGGAGCAGCACTTGGGGCCGCGTCCTCTGCACAGCCGCTCCCAGGTCGCAAGGCTGGCGGCAGGAGGCGTTGGGCTGTGGCATGTCAGCACCATCTGCATCTCGGTCCCAAGTTTACCGCACCGGGCTGCAGCAGCCTGCAGCATATACCTGGCACCCCCAGCTCAGCATCCTCTTGCCCTCTCCCACGGTGCTGTGCTCAAGCAGCCCTCTGGACCCACTCGCAACAGGTGGCGACAAGCAGGGCTTCCCCCTGCACCTCTCTGGTGCCCACCCTGGCCGCAGCCTGGATGGGCTCCTACTCCCGCCCCCATCACGCATTGCCATGCAGGTTTGGGCTTTGCCCAAGCCGCCTTATTGATTCCTTCCTGACGCTCCAAGGAGGCGGTTCAAGTTGGAGAACTGAAGCGCAGTAAATGTACTTAAGCCTGTCAATGTAACAAGCTAACGGGCCCGCTATTTTCGCCTCCTCTGTGCAAACAAATAGAACAAAACCCGGCTCGCCTGGCGTTCCCCCAGCAGCTGCCATCCAAAAACCACTCACCTTTCTTGCTCGCTCGCACGCTCTTTCTCTTTGTGTTCTGCAAAAACCAATTACAGGTTGGAAATAGCTGTAATAAACTTGATATCCCACTTACGGCCCAATCCCACAGTTGTTGTGAAGTGTAATAGTGGCAGGGAGTGAAAACAGCCTGCGTGTTTTGCTCAAGCTGTTTAAATTACATTTCCCCTATTACACGCCATTCCTTTCCGTCTCCGGATGCGTTTGCTACCCCAGGAACAAAGGCTGGGCGGCCGCTCCGCGGCACGTCGCTGGATGCATTCGTCTTCTAGGAGGATTTCAATGAGCTGATGAGAACCTCGTCTCCCCGTCTACGCTGCCCTGCCGGTAGCGGCGTGGCTGGGAGGGCAGGTCAGGGCCTGGCCATTTGCAAATGCCTTTGCAAGCACCCTCCTCAGAGGCAGCCCCAAGCAGCGATGCCCCGAGCTCGCTCTCGTAGGGCAGCTAAAGATCTCAAAGGAAGGATCGATGATGAGGGTGACTGCTCGGGGCTGCAGCTTTATTACGCTAGGTGCTGCACGTGCAGAATGCTCCCTGCCTCGAAGAGCTTCAAGTCTATTCCTATCCTGTACATGGGGAAACTGAGGCACTACCACCACCTGGGGCTCAGGAGCGGCCCGCTCCCCCAAAGTCACCTCGAGCGAGGAGCTAAAAAAGGAAGGAAGAAAGAGGAGCGGGATGAATCCCTGCGCAGAATGGCCCAGGCCTCGGGGGATTACAGTCAGCTAATAGGTTCCGATGAAAAGGCGCATAAAAATAGTCTATCTCGGGGGATTAGACCTACTTATAGTCTTTTATCTGCACCCCAGGGTCAGTTTTTGAGTGAAACTACATATATTTAAAGTTGCTGATGAATTTACTGCAAGCTGAGGAGCTTCTGCATGCCAGGCGCCCAGGCAGGAGGGGAAGGACTTCAGGGGCAACAAAACCCCGGTCAGGGCCGGAACGGCTACCCTGGCATGGCACCCCTTCATCATAACTTAGCTGGTCTAATAAAAGGTGTCATCTCTGAACCAAGAGTCCCAGAGTTTTGCATTGCCCAGCTCCTCTCCGCACCCAAGCCCCAGAGAGCTCCCTCACTGCACACGCAGCCCCAAACAGGTACCCTCAGCCCTCCGCAGCCACCCCAGCCCGCCCAGTTGTCCCCATCAAACCTACACGCACGGGTACACACGCGTGTGCAGACACAGCCCTCAGGAATCCAAGCACATGCACCTCAACACGCACGATCCCAGCTCTCTCTCTCTCTGTCACAAAGCCTTCAGTGATCGCACACCTCAGCGCATGTACTCCCGGCTCACACTCCAGCACACACGCAGCGTCTGCACAGCAAGGAACAACTCCGGCTCACACGCACACTGAGGTGTGACGCACCTCCCTCCGTACATCTCCTCCACTGCCCCACATTTCCGTACACAAGGACACATCTCAGAGCGTGCCCCCCCCCAGCTCTCACATGCCCAAAGGCGCCGCCAACCTTCCCGCACGCCTCTGCCATTCCAGACTTGTGAGCCCTTCCCACCGCGAACGTCAGCCAAGGTGAAAAGCCACGCGTGGCCTCCTTCTACGTATCTATAGACTGACTTGCAAACTCCTCTTGCAACCCTCGGCATGCTGCAACAACGCGCGTGTCCACCAACGCACGCAGGCACGTGCACAAAGAGTGACCCTCACCTTGCCGTATGTTCCCCAGTGCACACACACAACCTTCCACGCCACACACACTGCCTGACACGCGACCCCCATTAGCTCTCAACAGCCCGAACACACATGCATACACACACGCACAGAGCAGTGTCCTCACCCCTCACGTTACCAAAAGCCACACACCCAAACCCCCTAGTGCCCTCGGCCTAAGCAAGACACACGGAGCCCCTGCACACAGACAAAAGGAGCAATAACAATTACAAGAGACACGGAAAGAGAAAAAAGCAGCATTTAAGGCATCAGAGCTGAGTTAAGACTGCCTGGGGCTGGACTCTGCCTGATGCATTATTTATGAAGCGGAGTGAAAATCTTATTTCTGACAAAAGCAGTGATTTCCATTGTGCCGGGAAGATGTTAACCTCCTGCCCTTGCGTGTTGTCAGAAGGAAGATCCCCTCCCGCCTGCCTTCTCGTTACCATCGTTTCTCTATTGACCTGGCATTTTGCTTTGGCCCTGTCCCGCTAGTGCCACCAATATTGGCAAACAAATTGCTTTCCCAGAGCCTCTCTGGGACCTCTGGGTTTTGACAGGGAGAGACAGCCGACATCGTAAATGCCTTTATCTCGCCCGGTTAAGCTAGGAAGACCACTGTGATCCCAGGGACCCCAGCAGAGAGCAGCTGGGAAGGCAGGGGGATGAGAGGTCAAAACAGGACAGCTGCAGCCCCTTCGACATAGCCACCATGGCACATAACCAGCTTGCTCGGCCAGCAGTAGCCAAGTCGAGCAGCCATCGGATGCACCCAGGGCAAAGTGGCAGATTGCACAGGGTGGCATTTGAAATGCTCATGGGCATGGCTATAAATTATCGGGATTGCTGCTCCTGTCCAGCAGGTGCCTTGTGGACTCACATGCCCAGACTAAGGGCGGCAGACTGGATAGTCACTGGGCGCAGCCCTGGATGAAAGACAGTACATAAGTTAGGGGGAAGTACGGCGCAGCCAAGGCACCGTCCTTCTGGGGAGGGTACAACTTGCTCTCTCTGCACGCCTGCAAAGGACTCAGGGGGCAGGGGCTATTCCCACCCGCGCTTTGTCTCTTGTGGCTCTGTGCTTAGAAGTCTTCCCCATGACTTTGGCCTAAATAGCAAAATATAGGGGCTTGCCCTAGCCTGGACACGCACCCTGGTCTCTGCACAGGGGACAGAGGGTGACCGGGGCAGCTTTCTCTTCAGCTCCAAGGCAAATGCAGCTCCCCTAGGATTATGCTTGGCCGAAAAGGGCAGGATGAGAGAGGTTTCACTTGGTGGGGGACCAGCATGGAGGAGCTTCCTTGGCCAGCAAGGTGTCTGTGCAGACCGGTTCTCCCCAGACTGGTTTTTTCTTGGCTCTTGCACTTTTGTCCCCATTTTGCCTTTGCTGCTTGGAGTTGTCTAGCAGGGATGCATGAGCCTCTAGAGCCTGAGCTAAAAGACCCTGTCCTGCTGGCCATGGCTGTAGCAGGGACCCCATTCTCACCTGTCTCCTGGCCGCTCTTAGTCTGAGGGCTTTGCAGGGAGAACTGGGCTCTGTGGTTCCCATCTTACAACTTTGGCCCAATTTTGCTCTCTGTTGGCGCATGCATGGCCCCACATGCCCATCGCGTGGGTCTTAGTGATGGCAAATAGGGAGCAAATGTCTCCGCAGCAGGAGGTGCAAAGCAGGTTGTGTTTCACCTTCAATCTGCCAAGGAGATCTGGATATAACTGCACTGTCCATAGCCTCAATTCACTTCCCGTGGTGCGATGCATTGAGGTGCGGGGCAGTCATCTTATAAAGCACCGGCTCCCGCGAGAAGCAAGACGTGACACTGGGCCTGCTAGAAAAACCTCCACGGACCAGATCCTCAGCTGGTGTAAGCCGGCACCAGCAGCTCTGAAATGGTTGAGCCCATTCCCCAGGTGGTGTAAATCAGATTAAAATCTGTTGAAGTCAGTGGGCGAAATCAACACCAGTTCTTTTGAAGCCAACGGGCTGGATCTCGACAGGCACAAGTCAGTGTAGTGCTAATGAAATCAGCTGAGAAAGGACCAAGGGTCATTTCTGTCTGACGCAGAGGTATGTGCCACCTTCCTAGTAGTGTGCCCTTTAAATGGGAAGTGGGAGAAACAGCAGGCACAGTGGGCCAAATCTATCCTGGGCATAATTCGGTCTGACCCCAGAGACAAGGCTCTGCCTCCTGTGCAGAAGTGTCTTTCGTAGGAGGAGACCGAGCTCTCTGCAGTGACATTCATCTCCATGAGTGAGGAGGGCTCTCGAGTGACGTAGCCAGGGGTGAGTTATCCCATCTCCACTTGTGCGGAGATAAATGTCACAACAGAGATCGGCTGTCATGTCGCCCATCTGCAGCGTGTCTTGCTTGGCTCCTGCTATTTTGCAGGGCTGAAATTGCCTACGATGATAGCAAGGGCTCCATAAAACAGGTTCCAGATCAGGAGAAATCAGGGCTATTAATGGCCTGTGGGGCGGGGATATGCCCGCACGTGGAACAGCTCCAGAGATGGGTCCACGTGAGCTCAGCTGGCTGCGGTCACTGCTGCACCACCCTGCAGTCTTCAGGAGCGGGGGGCCAAGAGATACCTGTAGTGTCTGAATAGGCCTGGGCCTCTGTGTCTACCTGCTGTGCAATTTGAGGGTATTGCTAATGAGTGAGCTTGTCCTGGCACACCTGCAAGCAAGACCAGTGGGCACGAGCTGTGCCTGCTAGACGTGCCTTCCACCTGCAGTGGACAGGTCTGTGCCCCAACGCGTGCCTACTGGTGTTGCTTGGCCTTGCTAAACTCTTGCAATCGGAGTTTCTGATGACCTGACCTGTGCCCATCTGTTGTCCTTTTGCTTGGCCATGCCGGAGAGCACGCCGATGCCAGCCTGCCCATGCACCCACTATCGCTCAGCTATGCTCTGTTTCCCAACATCTGCTTAAAGAGCCCTTTGCACATCCAAACAACTCTGAGACATAGATCATCCTAAAAACCCCCATTAAGCTGTCAGCTGCATTACCTGGTCTCTCTTCCCTTTCCTGATGCAACCTGTTACTGCATGCCACCCACAGCTCCCACTCCACGTCCACTGGGATCCCCTGCCCACCTGGTCATCTGCACTGCACGACGCTGCTCCATCGGCCTTTCCTATGCAAAGTGAGCGATGACCTGAAGTGATGTGAACCTGCCTAGTGAGTAGCAAAAGGCCAAAGCCTACAGCTGTCTAGCAAGGGAGGGCCACTGAAGTCAATGAGTGGTGTAGCTCAGAAGAGCTCACTGCAGCTATACTACAATGATGCGAGCACGACAGCTAGCTTGATGACCACCTCCCCTCTCACCTCAGCTCCAGGCAGGCATGGATCAGCGTTTAAAACCTGGAGAGAAAGTTGCCCTGCCCATCTGCTCCCACCTGGGATGCCAGCACTGGGGTCTCCCCGCACAGCTGCACATTGTCAACCTCCCAGATGAAAGGAGGAGAAATCACATGCCAAAGTCCCATCGCTGCCAATATTGAGACCCTTCCACTAGCGTGCTCTCCGTCTCCTCTGTCCTAAGCCCTGCGTGGGCTGCGGTAGCGGCACTGCGGGTCCCATCTCTCCTGAGCACAGGCGGTCTGGAGTCCCACCTAGAGCGTTTCTTGGGGAGAGTATTTATATATATATAAATATATATACATACACCCCCCCCCATCTGTCCATCCATTTATCTGTTCATCTCCATAGCGTCCCAACCCTCTGACCCACCTCAGGCAATAAAGATAGGTCTAACTTACAAACACAGAGGCCAAATCTAGTGTTCAGTGGACACTGTATCTACATAAGACACTGACTGCGCGGTTGTTACCGAGCGGTAGCATCCCTGCACAGCTTCCAGGTCACGCGGATGGCACTACTGCGCAGTAGCATTGCATCGCGGCTCATGCACTGCTGCACAGTGCTGCCGAGCTGCTGCACAGTAAGTGTCTTGTGTAGACACGGTCGTGAGCCTGGTGCAATTCTCCAGCATGACCAATGCAACCCCACATGGGTCCGGCACAACCCCCTTCCCAGGAGCGCTGGAAGGTGCTGATGTGGAGGAAGCAGACTGATCTGGAGCTCTTCCTTAGCTCGCCGGCGTGTACTTTGCATTGAGCTCTGTCAAATTAGCCCTTCCCTCCCAACCCTGGCCCAACTTATGCTTTTGCCCTAAGCGGCTGGAGACGGAGCCCCTTTAAATGTGCCGCTGTCGCTTGGAACAGTTTAAAATAACTCTCCCCCCCTCCCCACCAACAATGTCATGGATGGGCTGTTTCAGGTAACATCTGCACAATTGCAGGACAGCTGCCAAGGTAGGAGCGGGCGAAGGCCTAACTAACTACCTTGACAGCGGCTCTTTGGAATTAAGCAGATTGGGTATAATGAGGCCGTGAGCAGAAAAACATTTCACCGGCTGCTGCTGCAGAGAAATCCTTTCGCCTCCCACCGGCAGGCGCAAATGTGGCTTGCAAAGAAATGGAGCGTTTGATTTGTTTGTCCAAGCCCAGACTGTTTACTCCTGCAATTAAAATCATTAGCCTGGCCCTTGCCCTCTCCTCCCCCACTTTTTCCTGTTTCTTCTCCAAAATAAAAAGCAAACTCAATGCATATAAGGAAGGGACACCAAATTACTCCACTTCTCCCGCTCCCGTTTGGGTTGCCGCTTGGGTTCGGTCCTTCCCCGCCCGAATCCGTGCTTTGCTTGTATGCTAAGCGAGGCCTGCAAATGATTTGCACAGTCAAATAAATATTACAGCAGCCAAAGGTGTGAGCTTTGTGGGAAGAATGATGTGTAATTTTCAGAAACGCTACCAGAGCATCAAATCATTCGCCTGTATCCAGCCTCCAGAAAAAAAAAAAAGATCGATAGCTTTTATTGCCCAAGTAACTTCTTTCTTTTGGTTTGTAAATCCTTGACAGATCTAGAAATGAAAGCAGTTGATGCAGCTGTTCGAGTGGCAGGGGGAGGGAAGAGAGGATCCACTGCCCCTCTCAACTGAGCTGTCGTGTGGGTTTGATCCCCCCACATCTTGCCTCTGCCTCGGTCTGTAGCTGCAAACAGGAGCAGTGTTGGGAGGTGGGAGATGGTGATCCAGAAGATGCATCAGGAAGTCCTGATGTGACTTTCCACCTGGCCTTCAGGGAACAGAGAGGGAAGGGGTAAAACAATGGAAAACGAAGATTTTTGGTGGATGCACCCCTCTCTCGGAAAGGAAAAATGTGCTTGCTGTCGGGTACGTCCAGAAGCGGCTTCATTTCTGCGGCGGCTGTATCCGTGAGCCGCGAGCAAGGGGCCGTCCTGGGGGTAGGATCAACTGCTGGCCATCTCTGCTGATTCACGGCAGGCCCAGATTCAGCCCTGGCTCTGGGACAGCTTGCAACAGGATGGGACCTATCCAGCCAGGTGCCCCCCCTTGCAACTGGGGAGCTAGCCTGGTCCCCTCCTGCCAGGCATTAGCAGACTCAAAAGCAGCAGCCAGACCTGGGATCCTTCCTTGGCAGCTTGCTTGTGCCCTTGCAGTTTGAATTACATCTCTTGCGTTCTCGTTTGCTTTGCCACCGGCTTCTGGGCTTTGGACTGGCATTTCCTCCTGGGCGGGGAAAAATGTGCCAGCCGGCTTCCACTTCCCACCCCAAAGATGAACGCTGCCCGTGGCAGTCATCGCATGGGAGAGAGACGTCTCACAGGAGACCACGCAGAGGGTCCCAGCCGGGTCATGCAGGTTCCCGAGTGCTGCTGGGCTCCTGGATCTTGCCTGCCTGTCCTCCGTTTAAAAGGATGGGAGCTGATTGCGAGCTGGGCAGCCACTGGCCGTGGAGAAATTCAGGCTGGAAATGAGAAGAGGCAGCAAAGCTGTGGACAAGTCTTCCGAGAGGAGCAGCGGCTGCAAAGTGGAGCTTCATAGGTTTCGGAGAAGGGATTATGATGCCTCTGCCAGCAGTCGCTGGGCACCAGATGCCCCTTCTAGTCCCGTGTCCTTATATTCGTGGCGAACGTGGTATCAGCCTGGGTCCCGCACAGGGGGGATGTATCTACCAGCTGCTTCAAAGCCTGACAACACGTTTAGGGACACGGTGGCTCCCTGAAAGGACACATGGTCTGCAACAGCCCCTGTCCTATACTCTCTCGTGTGGCTTTCGTTCTGCCCCGCCGTCTCCAGCAGGGAGCTTGCCGCTGCACAGCCCTGGTGCGGCGAGGACCACGCAGCGTGGGACCAGATGACTTGGTCCAGACAAGATGCACCCCTGAAGGAGCTGGCTGATGCCTCTCAGTATAACCAGGACCGGTGTCCTGACGTCACGAAGCTCACCGCATTAGCTTGTCTATGTTTTCAGCAATGTGTGCTGCTGGATTCTCCCGCAGAAGGGTTTGCTGGCCAGCCGTCTCAGGATGAGAGCGGTCTAAGGGTACACAAGTATCTGCAACCGTCTCTCTGCTGGTGTCTGTCTACGATGCATCCATTTGCACGCTGTCCGCGTTGCAGAAGAGCTCGGCAGAACCAGCCCAGAGCCCCCGTAGCCCCCGACGGGCAGCCGCTCCGCACAGGGTGTGGGCACAGAGACAGAGCCCAGGCTGCAACACGGCACGTCCACTGGCCAAACACCACGGGGCTGACCTTCTTCCAGTGACCGAGACGAGCAGGGGGGGCGGGATGCCTCGCTGCCCTGTGCTGACCGGCCAAGCCCCCTGCCGCAGACTCCTCTCGTATTGCAAAACTCCCGACTGCCTCTCCCAGGCGCGCTGTGCTCCCCAACCTCAGAGCCCAGACTTGTAATCGGGCCCGGTGCCGGCCCTGCAGGGTTGTGTCCCCTCTGCAGTGTTGAGCCTGTCGAACCAGCCTTGGCACGAGCAGGCCTGGCAGCTGGAAGGTGGCCGGTGCCTTTCTTCGCAGCCAGGAGATCCCTGGCACCAGCACCCTCCTCTTCGCCTCTCGGTCCCACCTGTGCTCTCTTCTGGGGCTGAGGGAGATGGCGCTGCATGTCCTGGCGGTGCCCCCACATGCCGGCTGGAGATGGCTCGGTGTCACCCTTGGCGTGACCGGCTCCGACATCCTCTGCAGCCTCGAGACATCTTGGAAGGAGCTGGGCAGGGTTTTAATGTCTCATTCTTTTAATGGGCAGTGGCAGACAAAACCCCTGCAGGAATCTCAGTTTGTCACTATTTATCAGGCTGCTCAGAGGAGCGCAGATAGCATCTGTAATGCATCAACCCCCGCCTGTCCTGTCCGATGGCTTCTTCACTCGCTGGAGCAGTGCTGCCTTCCCCAGATGGCAACCAGCCTGACAAGTGCCATGTCAGAGGCAGTTAAAGAGCAGTGCCGTTGCCAGTGATGCCTCTTAATTAAGCCACGAGCTCCCTTCTGCTTTCCCCCGCCTCTGGCCTCAGCACATGCACTGGGAGTCCTCCAGCTGCAGGAAGAGACAACTACTGAGGACCGTGGCCTGGCCTGCCGGGAGAGGAAAGCATCCCATTGCATGCTGTGTATTTGTCTTAGTTATACTGAGACAGAGGGCATTGCACATCAGTAAAAAAACCCCATAGATATCATCCTTCCAGCTGCAAAGTACTGTAATGGGTAGATGAGAAACACCAGCACTTGTGCTAAGTGCGTGGAAAGCTACCTGCACCATACAGGAGCAAGGAGCTGTGCATCCTACACACAGGGCATTCACATGTGCAGACACACGCATGCACACACGATACGTTCAGACCCTCACTTATATACACAACACAGAACATCCACCTACACCACAGAGAAGGACCTTGACGGAGAGTCTGTGCCCATCCACACGCATCCAGTACATGGCGTAACGTTCCCGTGCCTATGGAAGACCCAAAAGTTCAGGAAACAACTCATGCTGTTGGATAAGGAGGTCCCCCATTCATCTCTAGCGTACTGACCATGAGGGCACCTTCACCGCTGCATACAGGTGCCCTGCTTATATCCAGGGTAGGTTGCTTTGTGGGGTCCTGGCAGAGCGGGGATCTCACGCAGAGAAACAAGCACCCCCAGAGTGACCCCACCGCATCCCTCATGACTCTCCTCCCTGGGGATGCTTCATGAACTCGGGACCGGTTTGTGCCATGTGGTTACACAACAGCTTGGAGGAGAAGTTGCAAGGAGAACCCATGTTTTGGGCTGTCATGGGGTTGGGGAAGAGGTTTCATCAGGTCTAGAAGGACGAGAAATGTATTTCTTTGGGCCTGGTCAATAAGGCCCCCTGCAAACAAGGGCTCTCCAGAGGCCAAGGAGGGACTGCTCGATGCTCAAACCCAGTGCACTGAGCTTGTGCAAAGGCACTGGGAACTCAAACTGACTTCACATACAGATAACAGCCTGACTGGCAAAAGGCCTGAGCTGAGCTGGACCCTCAGCTGTAATAGATATAAGTTATCCATCTAAGGGCCATGTGGCCATAACTAACTTCAGCTCCTCCCTAAGTGAAGGAGCACCCTCCAATCCCCAATGCTTCTGAATTAGGGCACATCTTTAAATGATAACGCTCATCACTACAGACCAGACTTCCCAGGGTGGCCCACAGCTCCCGAGCACACTTTGGATGCCTGGAGTTGCAGGAAGGGTTGCTGACGGGGGCACAGCACCCACACTCAGCCAGCTCTTCCCAGCAGCAAAGTAGCCTGGGGACCTCTTTATCTTGATTAGTGTGGGCTGGACCAATGCACGGTACTGTATAAACACACAGCCAAGAGCCAGGCAAAAAGAGGGCTGGTGTGGAAGCACCGATCCTCGCTAAGAGCTCGTAGCCAAGGAAAGGCACTCGTGATTCGATCTGCAAAGCACGCTATTGCCTTTTCATCTGAGCTCCCAGCACAGACTGATCCCTCGCAGCTGCCTGGCTCCCTCCACATCGCAAGGGATCTACGCGGAGTCAGAGGTGTCGGGCTTGGTTTTTTTTCAACTCTCCAGTGCTGCAAAAAGTAATTTTCCCCCTTCCAGCGGCGTGCTGCGACACGCCGGTGACCACACTAATAAGGTCTCGCGCATGACTCCCGAGACAGCCGGGATCTCGAGCCAGCAAACAGCTTGACAGCTTTGTGTCTTTCAAGACTCATTACCAGGTAGGTTGCCGGGCTGCTGCTCTCCCGTCTCCGCTGCGTTCCCGTGCGCGCCACGTGGCGGGCTTGGATAAAACTTCAAAAGGTTTCTCGGTGATGGAAGGGAAAGAGGGTCTGAGGGTGTGGATCGAGCGGCGGTGATGCATGTGTGCGGAGGCAAGTGACAATCAACCCTCGGCGTGGGCTTGGCAGCTGCCTGGGGGTTGCATAGCTAATGCTCGATAATGACTGCGAAGCACCGTGGGCACGCTGGTTTGTGTGCTCAGAGACAGGACTGGGCTGGGGCCCACCGAAACCGGGGAAGCTGAGATCTGGTGGGCAAGAGGGAGCAGATCCAAGGTCAATAATGAGGTTACTATCTTGGCCCATTCCCGTCTGAACTTTCCTTCCAGTCTCGCGTGTGAACCGTTCATTTCACGGCAGAGCGAGAGCGATTCTCCAGCTCTGGCGATAGCTCAGACCCGATAGTTGCTTCCTCAAAGTGGTCGCTTCCGGGCCTGAATCTGAAACAAGTCTCTCACTGCCTGGAGGCTGCAACAGCAAGTGGGGATGAGAGTCAGCAACGATGTGCAAGAGGAGACACAGCTGCCATAGCCTGGGTACTGCAGAAGAGTTACGTGGGGCGACAGCATTAGGCTCAAGGCAGATGCTGCTGGTTGTGACGGAAGCGCATGGCCCATTACTGCCACGCCCGGGGCAGCCAGCATTCCCAGTCGCTGTCCTTCGCTTCGATGGGAAATCAGACGGAGACGAGAGCAATCGGCATACAAGCTTCCCCCATCTCTCCTGCCCCTGGATGCTGGAGACCAAGCTGACCCTCGGGCTCCGGCTGGAAGGCGAGATGCATCCTGCCCCTCTGCAATCATCACGCCTGCAACCGGCGGCTCTGTTTCTCCCCTGCCCTGGAGAAGGAGGCGAAAGGAAGGCACGGGGGCGCCCATGCATGCAGCTGCAAAGAGGGAGCCTGGCTGTAGCTGGCGCAGTTGCTGACCTCGTCGCCTGCAGGGATAGTAGCTCCAGGACGGAGAAAGGGAAGAGGCAATGCACCATGAAGAGTGCCCCCTTCTCCCTGGCTCACCTGCCTCCAGCACATCCCTCTGGGCCATCCGTTACAAACGGCCACATGCCGCCCTCATCGAAACCCACCCGCCGACTTTTGGGGGATGCAGAGAACCAAGTTACAGACCACACGAGGTCACTCATAATCCAGCTGCATTTCTGCTCGGGCCCCAGCCTGAGGTCATATTGTCCCTAAGTCACCTCCCCTGCAGCGGGTCATGTCCAGGCTCCGTGTCAGCGAAGTTGATGAGGGCACATACGCCTGTCCTGGGCCAAAAAGGGGCTGGGTTCTGCACTTCCTGGCCCCATCTATGTACTGCATGCTGTTCAACAGCTGCTGGGCTCCACCCCAGAAGTGGCTGCATTTCTGTGTTTGTTGAAGCTAGACTTCATCAGAGGGGGACTAAGAGAGGACAGCAGAGCTATTCTTCTCTTAAGGTCAGAATTGCAGGAAAACAGGGCTAGAAGGGCCCTCACAAGGCTGCCTAGCCCAGCCCCTGCTCAGGGCAGGATCAGCCCTGTCCAAACCATTATCCACTCTGAGCTTGCAAAATCCACAGCTGGAGCCTCCCCAGCCTCTCTGGGTAATCTGCCCCCAGGGTTCAGCATCCTCATTGGCCAACACTTCTTCCTAATACGCAGCCTAAATTTCCCTGGGTGCATTTGAAACCCAGTACTACTTCTCCTGTCCCCTTTGGGTGCAGAGAACAGTCAATCACCACCCTCTTTATAACAGCCCACCCCCGTGTCCTCCAAATTCCCAGCATCCCCATCTGGCCCTTCTCTCCCTACCCCCAATATTCCTTCTTCCTCTTCTCCTCGTTGGCCTTTCCTCTCCACACCTCATCCCTCCAACACAATGTATTCCTCTGCCTTATAGTAGCACCTAAAGGCTTTCATTGGGATGGGTGCATGGTGCTGTACATACACAGAGCAAAGGAAAGGGCCCTGGCTCCCCAAAATTTACACTGCAAAGAGAGCAGAGAGGTAAATGCAGCACCTAGGGCAGAGCTGAGGCTCAAACACGGCTCTCCGGAGGGCACTGCAGTGGCCAGGTCACGTCTCTCCTAATACTTGACAGCTTCCCCCATCCCTGCCCTGCCATCCTGGATGCCCCCTAGGATCCCCACCGTGTCCCGTCCCCTCAGCTCCTCTCCCTTGCTGGAGAAGCTCTCTCCGCAGCCTGGCAAAGGTGAGGCTGCCCGTCCTCAGGGAGCGAAGCAGTTTGCAATTTGCACCTTCATGGAAGCACTAATGCTATAACGTTGCACTAATGCCGAGCAAGCGGCACGGCACGGCGCAGTAAACAGTCTCCAAAGCACTTGTGAGCTGCGTGCTAGCACGTCCCGACTCCAGAGCCTCTGGGGAGAGCGGTGCCGGGGGCAGGAGCTGGACAGGGGACAGGTCCAGGCTGCTCTGTCCTGCAAGTGGCCATCAGGGGCCGCGGGAGGATGACGGGTCCTGGCGGAGTAAGGGATGACTGTGTCACGCAGCTCTGCGTGTATCTCCTCCCAGATTTGTTACCCGTCAGATGCCCACTGCTGCGTAGACGGCACGATCCATTACCGCCCACGCTGAAGGGCTGGAGGGAAGGGCCCATCCATCTACCCACTGATCACCTAGCCAGATACCAGCCTCCTCGGTGCCGCGGGGAGGAGAAGGGGAGTAATGGATTGTGCACAGCACGCCCCGCCTGCCTCGACTGATAGGGAAAAGCAATGCAGGGACCGGCTCTGCCAAGCCACGCTCCACCTGGGACCCGTTCCCTGCCTGTGCCCATGCTGCTCCTTGCAGCAGCCCGTGCTAAGCCGGCCCCTCACCGGCCTGCCCAACACCAGTGCGAGGAGAGGGGTGTCGACACAGCAGCCGGGGGTGCATCGACAGCACATCATTATCTAGCTAGCACAGGTACCACAGTGGTGAAGATTAGATATTAGGAGGCGCTACTTCACAGTCAGGGTGGCTAGGGCCTGGAACCAGCTTCCAGGGGAAGTGGTGCAGGCTCCTAGCCTGGGGATTTTTAAAAGGAAGTTAGATGAGCACCTTGCCGGGGTCATCTGACCCCGGTGCTCTTTCCTGCTAAGGCAGGGGGTCGGACTAGATGATCTACCTAGGTCCCTTCCGACTCTAGCTACTATGAAACTATGAAACTATGAAAGATATGCGCTGCAGCCCAAACTGGCCACCTAAGGACCGGTTAGCATTGTAGTCCAACCTCTTCCTTACTGCAGCTCCTGACGGCAGCCCCCTCCACCCTGGCCATGGGCCTTCAGCCACTTTCTCCTTAAAGCAGAAACTCTGACTCCAGAGAGGGACCGCAGGAAAGACCCTTAGGAACATGATGCCTTTCCCCAACACCTTGCCGAGGAGCACTGCAAAGCGCTTTGCAGACAGCAGGTAAGCCAGCCCCGGGCAGTTGACGGGGAGCGGGCAAGACCTGCGTAACCTGAAACACAGAAACGCTAGAGCCGACGGGTCCTAGGCTCTCAGCTGAACCTGGCAGCCTCTGGGCTGGCTGCCCTTGGTTTTCAGTGCCGTTGATCACCCACCTCTTCATCTTCATCAGCCGCCGGGTTGGCTTCCAAGACACTGAAGCCCCTCATCAAAGGAGTCAGGCGTTGCTGCACGCTCCCTGGCACAGAGTCAGCGACTACCCCAGAACCGAACCCAGGCTTCCTGCTCTCGCCATTAAACGCCACTGCCTTGCCAACAAAGCGGCCTTCAGCTTGGAGACCGTGCCAGTATTGGGAATGGGAAACGAGCTCCGTGTTATGGGTAGGGGAAGAGAGGCAGCGACTTGCCCGATGGCTTGGGCTGAAGCGGGAGCCGTTTGAAGGACCCAGGAGACCGGCTCTTCAGTTCCCTTGTCCTGAGCACTAGACGACAGGCTGCCTCCCTAACTCATCATTGCAGAAGCAATTGCCTTGCGCCTGCTCTTAGGGCTACAAGCAGTGCCTCATCTGGGTTTCTTCTGCCCCAGCAGGGGAAGAAGTATTGGGACAATAAATCCTCTTTTCCACGGGTGAGCGGGATATAATCACCCCAGACTGCGATGCTAGACAATGGCTTGTCTCATCCCCATTCATTGTAACAGCTTCCGAGCGCTGCCTCCTTCCGAGTCCACCATGCTCCCTTCTGCAATAAACAGGCTATTGAAAAGCCATAAACAGGTCAGCAGCCTCCCGCAGAGACCGGCTGTGGTGAAGCACTTCTCCCCCACAGCTTAATCAGCGCTGGATCGGCCCCGTGCGACGGCAAGAAGTGCAGGTCTCTGCGCTCCTGCATGGCTTGCAAGCAGAAAAGCCGGCCGTGACGAAGACCTGCTTCCCCCCGCAAAGGGAAGCGCCCTCTGATTTATACCCAGGGCCTCTCCTTTGCTATCTCCCATCAACAGAGCCTCCCCGCGCGGGCCAGGCAAGCAAACAGGGCTCGCTTTTGCTGCATTTGAAGGTTGCCAACGTCCAATGCTAGCAAAGGGATCCCAAAGGAATTAACCTCTTCCGTGCTGGAGGCACGGCTTGGAAATGTTCTTCTGCTCCTATATCCCTTGCACCAGTCTGGCATCTCTAATGCACCCTCCTATGCCTGGTTTACATGCTCTGTGCTCCTCCAGTCACACCAGGCAGCGTGGAGAGAGCGCTAAAGGCAGCAGCGATCTCCAGGAAATAACATTTTTCCACCAAGGAGTGGGAACTGCCGGTGGGCTCAATGGGGTCAGGAAATGGGCACCATCCTCTGTACTGGAGGGGCCCCAAAACTGCATGTTCTGCGCAGACAACCACCAGAAAACAGTCTCTTTGAGTGTGCCCTGGAAACGTGTCCCATCTCACAGATGCTTCCGGACTGTCTCTCTCTCACGTGTGCGTGCACACCCCACCCCCAGATCCTAGACGGATTAAATGTTCACATTGATGTAATCGGCAATGCCATTGCAAAAAAAGAGAGGGGGACAGACAATGAAAACCTCCAAACTGGGGTAGCTTCATTCAATCTGGTGCAGGATGATGGAAGAATCAGGTGTAAAACTTTACTAAGCAAAATTACAGTGTTTTAGCTTTTGTCTCTTCCTCTCCACCCCAGTGCAGCCACCGGCTAAAGCGAAATAGCCTATTACCGAAGCGGTCCCCCGCCACTTAGCAGCAAGAAGCGGTGTCAGTTAGTTATCCCAGGATAGTTGTGCATCTGCCCACTCCCAATCCTGGTATAACTTACACCACTGTACAAAAACAATGCATGCGTTTGTCTGTCCAGCGCCTCTTGCTTTTACGTGTGACTACCACATCCCAGTTAGTTGCTTAGAAATCAGAAACTTTTGCTATCAGCTTCAGAGCCTGGCTCTCCACCCCCCGCATCTCCATGTGTTTGTGAACTGTACTGTGGAAAATGTACGCTCTTGTTTCTTGGCCTGGATGATGCCTCTCACATGCCCAGGGACAGCCTCGGACATGCCTGCACCTTGGAGCACAGCTACGCGCTGTCGCCTCCTCTCTGGAGCAGCCTGCGCTTTGCTCACTTCCATGCGGTTTTACTTTTAAAAGGTGGGTTTGCAGCACCGTCTTCCTTTTAACGGCCTGGTTAAAGATTGATAAGCACCAAGTCAACCAAGGGTGTTTACATGCCTGCCTGATCTGCCTGGCAACGCCGTGCTGCGGTGCAAGAGCCGGTAGCATTCACAGGGCGTAAGTGAAATGCCAGCCCGGGAAAGTCTAGAGGGGAAGGAGGGGGCTCTCCTGATCTCATGCACCAGGGATATCGTTTGAGGGAGCTGGGGGCTCACTTCCAATGAAGGTTGCTAGCTGGACGGGGCCGTGTCCGTGCGGGCAAGACACAACCAGAGCCGAGCGCCAAGGGGCTGGTTTGCAAGGTGCGGAGGCTTGGGGTGTAAACTGAGCTGACGCTGTGGTTTACTCGTTGTCTTCCCCTTGGGATGGAAAGCAAAGTAGGGGTGAAAGGTAAAATCAACCCATAGGCATTTCTGTGTCTTAGGGTTATAAAGTGCATCAAGGCCACTTGCACCACTTTTGGCCCGAAGTCTATGCACTACATAGATCTCCGGTAAACCACAATTTAGAGGTGGGCTCAGTCCCTGGTGTGGTCTGTACCCTGCCTCTTGACTGACTTGAGACTAACGTGGCTAGCTACCTCCCACCGACCCAGGGAAAGGAATAACGGCCGTGAATGAATAAAGGAATAACTCAATGCAAGTGCCTCAAAGCCAAGCAAGGGACTTGGCCAAAGCCCAGGTCACCAACTCACTGGCTTGGAAAGGAGCCGTCCCACCGATCCCCCCAGGACAACGGGCTGTGACTGATCTAGGGAACGAAACCAGAGACAGCAGAGCTCTCTCCCAGGCAGCAGAGAGGTTGCAATGCTGGCCCTCAACTCCAGTTGCAAATCTCTAGTTGCTCTAATACAAGATAGCACCTCTGCCACCAGTTCTGGTCCTCAGCTCAGGCTACTCTGAGCCTCCTCAGGGTATAACGCGGCCTGGAAACAGGTTGCTTTATTAGAGGGGATGCTGGCCCTGCCCCTCCCCCTGCAACAGGGATTTGTGGAGAGCTGGGGTCGGGGTCCCGGGGTACGGTGCAGTGGCATCTCTCTCCTGTCCGGGCTCCCACCAAGACGGGGCGGGGTGGCGGGAGTCCAGGCGCAGGCTGGGCCTGCCTTGTGCCCCGTGGCGCTTCCCCGGAGCCGCGTGACTTTGCCCGCCGGCTGCAAAGGGCCCTGTAATGGATGCTGGCAGAGGTCAAGGCTCTCTGCTCTATATCATGCCAACGCAGCCAGGGAACCATCGCACTGCGAGAAACGTGGGCTCCATGCAGCCCCCCTCCTTCCTCTGGCCACCGCTGATAAGACCGGCTGAAATGCAAATCGTGCATCACGGCTGGGGGGTGGTTATTGTATGAACAAAGCGCCCACCCTCCCCGGCGGTCAGCGCTGGGAAGAGGTCTCCATGGCAACCTGGAGTCACCTTCACCTTGGAGGCCCGTCACCCTGGGGATGCTCTCGATGGCGAGCGTTTTGTCCTTTCCCCTTCCCATCGTCCCGGCTACACGCACCGTCGAGGCACGCTGCAGATACCGGGTGGAGCTGAGGAAAGGACAGCTTGGTGGCTTGGCAACCTGCACGGTGTGGTGACAAAATGCTCCTGCCTTCCTCTTTTACATCTACACCTGGGCCAAAGGGAGTTATTAGGGGCCTCAGACAACCTTTTGGTGCTGCCACAGGGGCACAAAAGGACCGTAAATCGGATGCGACTGGCTTCCTCAGACTCTCCAGATAGCCGGCACTGATTAGCAACCGCTCGGGTTTTGCCGGAGTTGAGCTTGGGCCAGGAAGTTTCAACTGCTGGAGCCAGCAGATTCGGGGCAGCTCCTTGCAGACACGCGCTACCTGGATCTGGGTGCAAACGTCTCCCAAGACCCATCTCTAGATTTAGGCATGCATGCATGCACACGCACACACAAATACATACTCCTTTTCCTCTCTGATCCCCGGAGATGAGCACGCAGCTAACCAGCCATGCAAGGGCGAAGCCCCGGCAGCAGGGCAGGTGAGCCATCATTAATTACTCGGGGGTGAGCACCCGTGCAAGGCTGCATTCAGAGCTCGGATGATCTGGCCTCCAGCCAGCGACTGAGATGCTCAGTGCATAGGAGAGGGAAACTGGTCCAGAGCAAAGACCACTGAGTTCGCCGCAAGCTCTGTTTGTCCATCCTAGGTATTTCTACATTGCCCACTGCAATCTCCGCAGTACATAGGCACTCCAGATGCAACTCCAGCTAGCTGCCTAGAGAGACAGACAGGCCTCACCCTCAATCAAAGGTCTAATCTCTCCTGCATATACCTCTTGGCACCTTTGAATGATAAGGGAGGTCTTTGCACCCCAAGCTTGTTTGACCTACCTCCCCAAGTGGGACCAAGCATGATCCTGCTCTTTGCGGCGGTGCTTCCTTCCAGTCCTTCATCTGCTTGGACTGCCAGGTGCACGGGCAGAAGAGAGAGGAGGAAGAGGAGGACTGGCTTCTGCGGCATGGGTACAAGTGGCCTGCTCACGTGAGGAGCTGACCCCTTCCCTGATCTCTTAGCAAGCAGAGAAGATCGGGGGAAGGCAAGGAGCCCTCCGGTTTGCCTTGGGCTGGCACCTTTTTTCTGCCCGTATCCCTTGTGCCCCAGGATCGGCGAAAGGTTGCACAATAAAAAAACTTTGTGAGAGCCAGGGATCTTGTTTGCTGGGCACAAGGTTGCCTGATATAAGGAGAGGCTGAGCTGGTAGGACACTCGGGGGCAGCATTACAGCACGGAGAAATTCGAAGGACGGCTTAGCCACGCTGTAGCTCTGGGGCTAGCAGGAGGGAGCTTATGGGACAGAAGGAGCACAGGAGCAGGATTATCAGCGTGTATGTAATATAGGAAGATATAAAGATTACTGAGAAATTAAGGTGCTGATTGGAAACTCGTGTGTGCACAGGGTGGGAGATTACCGTATTATCTTGCATACAACACACATCTTTTCCTACAAAGCAACTGCTGGAAATTGGAGTGAGTGTACTAAGCAAGGAAATACGGTAAGATGAAGTGTCTGTAGCATAAGCATCTGATGGGGAAAGCAAAAGGAAAGCTGCATGTGCCCCACAGGGAGAGCACAATGAGCACGCTGGACTCCTCCATATCTTGTTCATGAGCATGGTGTATACAAGAAAATATGGTACTTTATCAAGTTAAAACCCCCCCAAAAAACTTAGTTGTTAGTTTGATGCTATTCTCACACTGGTTATTTTTTATTTTTTTACCCCTAGTTGTTCTTATAGCTGTGCCATGCAACCTCAAAGCTATCTCCAACCTCCGCTGTTTGGCTAGTATTAGTCCCCCATCTGCCCCCTACGACCCCACATTCGTTTCCAAAAAAAGCCCAGAGCCAGTCTTGAAATTCTCACTTCTTCATTCATTCTCCGCAATGTCAGCATAACTTTGGCAAGGACATCAGTACTCCAATACCCACAAAGAGGGTCCCTCATGAGCAAAGGGTAGCAAAACTACAGCAAGCCAGCCCAAAAAGAAAATGGAGCCCTCAAGACCCCAGGGGAAATTGAAACTAAGTGCCTTTTCATTTAAGTATGAACAGCTGCTATGGTAAATCATAGAAAAGGAGGGTGGGAAGGGAACTCAGGAGGTCACGTTTAGTCCAACCCCCTGCGCCAAACAACACCAGCTAACTACATCATCCCAGCCAAGGGTTTGTGTAGCCGGGTCTTAAAAACCTACAAGGATAGAGACTCCACCACTTCCCTGGGTAACCTGTTCCAGTGCTTCATCACCTTCCTAGTGAGGAAATTTTTCCTAATATCCAACCTTAACTTCCCTTGCTGCAGCTTGAGCCCATTGGTCCTTGTCCTGTCACCTGCCACCACTGAGGTCAGCCCAGCTCCATCCTCTTTGCAGCCCCCCTGCAGGGAGCTGAAGGCTGCCATTAAATCCAATCTCAGTCTTCTCTTCTCCTGGTCTGAGCCAGACGATGCGACTACGTGAAATGCCACGGCTTGGACTTAATGACTCAGAGGCTCCCCAGGCCCCAGCAGGCCAGAAAGAGCCTGGGACCTCCATCCTCCCTCAAAAAATCAAAAAAGCAGCTGAGACAAGATACTCACTGGTCATTAAGACAGTTCCTGAGAGCCAAGTCCCATAATCATTGAGAAGAAAGAGACCTCACAGGGCCTCCACGCCAGCTTCTGAGAACGGGTGAATCTCCGAACAAAACGCTGTCAGGAGTTTCATCGACCCCTGTAAAAAATCATGTGAGTCACCGAGGGACCGAGCTGTCTCCGACACAAGAGACGCAGTGTCCTGCACGCATCTGTACATCTGTGTGCTGTAGAAACAAAGCGGTATACATACAAGATGGAGAAGGCCCTCCTTGTCAACTGCAACGAGGAGCATCAAAGTCCTGGGAAATACCGTGACCCAACAGGAGTACTACCAAGAAACTAAACCATCTGGGAGGAATTGTTTGAATGTGACATTAGACTTGGCCAGTGATGGAGATAGTAATCACTGTGTTAGTAATTCAGGTTACCCAAGCCCAAGGTGGATGCACTGTGAATGTTGAGCCAACCTGTGCGCCTGGCCGGGGCCCTTTATTACTAAACACTGCCTGATTTGATGGCTTTCCTCCCAGCTTCATGCATTGGGGCAAGGCACACTGCAAGTTTTCCCTCTGTAAAAGAAGTCTGCAGGCTGTAAAAAACTTCCCAGCGCCTCTTGTTGATCCTCATGACCATCACTGTGCTCTTTATATTAGCTCACCTCTTTCCCTGGCGCTCTTCCCAGACCCGGCTGAGTTATCATCAGTTCCAGTGCTACAGTCAGGCTACTTATCACCCGGTTTGGCCTATATGCCTTGCACTTCTCCCAGGGCTCAAGTTAGGGACGGCATTTCCACATCCCATCCTTTATGTCACCTAACTATCCCATTTGCTTCTATACGGCCTTGGTGTTGCATTCGAAGGTGCAGTCCCTTACTTGCGCATTGACAAACTGCCGAGCGCCAGATCTCCGTGTGGCTTGCAACAGTTGGAGCTGCTGTTATAGAGCAGAGCATCAAGGCGGATCCTCATCTGATGCAACCCCGCTGCTGTTAGTAGAGCAGCACCTGCTTACACCTGCTGGGGATCCGATCTATCGACGCGCTGCCGGGGAAGTTAGTGGCGGCGGCGAGCCAAATGCATTGCTGGCGTAGCTCCCTTGACCCCGACCGTGCTGCGTTTGCCTCTCTGAACCCACGAGGATTTCCGTGCCTTTAATTTTTGATTGATCAAAACGCTCTGCATCCAGATTCCTTTGCTCAATATTTATTAGTGTTTCTCACGCCTGGAAATGGGAGCTGCAGGCGCTGCGATGAAAGGGGCCGAGCCGGCTGGTTTTGCAGGAGTTGCTGCGGGTGCCACTGTCCGTGAACAGCAGTGCACAGCGGGAGGCTGGCGGTGGAGGAAGTAGCTTGGACGGGGAGAACAATGATGGGAATGGCTTCTTTTTCCTCCCAAAACAAGATAGTAGAAACACAGCCTTTTTTTATGCAGAGACAAGTGAAGTCGGGGCCAACTCCTGGGCTTGCGTAGGGGCATTAATCTTCCACCTGAACCTGCCACGCATTTATCTGAAGGCCAGCATCCAGGCTTTCTTGGGCACAGCTAGCTATGTTCATCTTGATGGATAGACCAGGGACTAAATCAGGGACCTGAGAAGCTTAAAGCATGAGCTGCTACAGCTCGAGTTAAACAAGCCTGCATGCGCCTTAGCCCCAAGGAAGGGCCTTTCTCTCATGCTCATGTATTCTTTAAGCCTGGTCACAAAGCTGCCTGGCACAACTGGCTTCAGCTCCTTGCAGGAAAGCCGTGTCAACACAAGGGGTATACATGGGACTCAGCATCTCCGTGCCCGGTTGCTAAAGACCATCATTCATTTCTGAGCGTGGAGTCTGCCGCTGGCACTTTCGGTGTCTGTGCCTTGGCGAAGCGTGTAAAGAAAAACCCAAGTTGTAAGTCTGAAAAGGTTGGGAACCAAGGCCACAGGGGAAGAAATAAAAGATGACACCTACTTTTTTGGCTTTCTGAAATGCAGCAAATGGACCCTTAAAGACTAAGACAGGATGTGGACTGACTAATTGGCTCTACCAAAGTCAGTGGACTAAATGTCCTGTTGGTACAAGTACATGGAGCCCAGCTGGGGCAAGTGGGGGTAGGTGCTTTGCATCTGTTCCCCATCTCCTTATCCTACCATATGGGGTGTTTAAGGCTTGGGAGATGTTCCCGTACTCTCATGGGGGCCATATTAGCCTCATGGGAAAGCTCAGGATGGTGACACTTCAGTCGCTGCTCACCTGGATGGATCAAGCTCCGGTGGGCTAGAGGGGTAAGGCCTATGACCAGACTGCGGCCAACAAGGTGGAGGGATCTCCGACAACTTGCTGGACACAGCGAGGGAGACATTAGACTTTTGACGCCTGGGGGACCCGCTTTACCGCCTTCGAAACTCTCCTGAAGAGACAACGCACCGAGCCGGCGCCCTCCGCGCACCCTGGGAGAAAAAGGGGATTTTCAGAAATAAAAATAAAAGCCGGGTTATTTTTTCGTCTCTCTCTCTCGATGGCTGTTCAGAATGAAGAGTGTAATTTGCTTGGCTGCCCCGGCGCATCATCTTATCACCGAGGGCTGCAACGTGTCTCCGAGTGGGGAGGATTATGCAAATAAAAAATCAGCTTTCGAGAAAGTGGGCTAATCCAATATTACCGAGCAGGCTTGCGATTGAGCGGAAAAGGGAAGCCGAATGAGGAGGGAGGGAGGAAGGGAACTCGCTAGGAGCAAAAATCCCCGCTGTGCTGAAGGTTGAACCGGGCTGAAGGTTAGGTCCAGGCCTGCGGTGGGGGGTTGGACAGAGCTGTCAGCTGCCCGCCCTGCGAGGGTGATGGGATTAGGGATGGACCGGGGCTGTCTTCGCCAGCTGTGCCCATCGCTTTGGGCAGCGTAATAGGGCTGCTTTGTGGAAGCCCCGTGGGCCCAGCCTTTCTGCCCACCGGGACAGGGCACAGGACTAGAGCCGGGAGGGAAGTGGCGGGGTCGATTCCTCCCGCTGGGTGGGGGACACCAGGGGCCAGTCCCACCAGGTGCACCCGTAGCCTCCCCAACGGCCTTGGACCAGGCTTGCAATAACCACTTGCAAAACCCGTGTGCCTGTGTGGCCTTGCAGCGCTCAGGAAGAGCTCTCTCCCACCGCTGCATTGCCTGTTCCTTCTTAGCTCTTTCAGCTCGGGAACAAAGGCTTGTCCTGTTTCAAAAGCACGGCTATAACGTTGCCATCAAAGAACGTTTGCTGCGCTTTGTAATCTGCGCAAGGTTTATATAAGGCTTTTTTGAAACCTCTCCATACCCTCTAACAGTGTCCGGTAGATCAAGGAAACTGGCTTTACACACGCGCGCGCACAGAAAAGTCACTGAATACATGTCAAAAACACAGGGCAAATCCCCTTTTTGTTCCAAAGTGATTTATAAATAAAGGACAGCATCAAGGGAGTGAACCCGTCCTTAGAGGGCTTGGATCAACAAGGAGGTAACAAGGAAAAACAGCCTAGGGGGAGAGCACCTCTTTCATCAGATGCCACTAGTCCAATTAGCGACTCGTCCAGCTCACCAAGGGACTGCCGAAGAGCTGAGTTTTCAAGCCCAGGGAAACTTTTTTGTTGAGCAGCATCCTCTGATGAAACCGCTCCCCTCTCCCCCATTGTGCTTTTCATATTCATATTCAGTAATGGAATAAGCCAAGTGCTCCTTGCAGGAGCTGGATGGATTGTAAAGATTACGCCATGGCCACAAAGTTTCTCTTAAAAGTGGGTTAGAGGATGAATTGCTTCCTCTCCCAGCCCCTGTCTTGCATTGCAATGAGCTCTTTCTGTTCACTCTTAGCTGTTTGATATTAAATAGGGGGAAATAAATCCATTTCTCAACTGTGATGCACTCTGTCTCTGCTGGGGTGGGTCTTGTGGCTTTGGACATGAACCCAAATGCACAGAGGTGTAACCGGTTTTGCACCCTGGTAGCAGCAGCTGCTACCTCCAATCTTTCAGCCCCTCTAAGTAGGTGCCTGGAGCTGGTACCCCACTCCCCCAAGTCCTAATTATGCTACTGCAGGTGGGCACATGCTGTGAACGTTACAGATAGGCACCAGCTCTGATTTGACTCACAAGTGTGCACTAGTGAAATCAGCTTCATGAGCATTCAGGGATATTTTCCCTAGGTGACTTGGGTTGCTACTTGTAAGCCAGGATCATTTGGGGGTAAAAAACAGGAAGCAAAACCAAGGTCCTTTGGGAAAAATCTGGGCATTTTTACAATTAGGCCTGAATGGAAACGCAAGGTTTGCTCCGAGGAAGGGTGTCCTTCTCACGCTGACAAAAGGACTAGGTGTGCACGTGTGTGCATGGGTTTGGGTGTGCGCAATGCAGCAGGATGCTCTTTGCAGAAGCTGCATTTCAGCTTTCCCAAAGCCTCACAGGAGAAAACATTTCGAGGATTTTCTTCCGTGGGTGGTAAGAAGTCTATGACTCTTAATCAAGGCTGAAGCATGCTAACCGGTTGGCCAAATTAATTTTGACTACAGAGTTCCCCTCGGAAATCCCAGAGATCACGTTCTCTCCCTTCCTCTGTTTACAAGAAACAGTTTGCAGTACCGCGTGTAGACAGCCTTCTTGGCTTTGCCCCTATTGTGCCTCCTACAGGACTTGTCCATTAGGGTAAGGGTTGGCAGTCAGCAAAGAGAGGAGGCACCGACGGTCCCCAAGGCATGGTCCAGCTGCCGTGACCGAAGGGGGCGAGCGGGACAGTTTGGGGACACTCCGGTGCCCGGTTACTGCGGCAGTTTGCGAAGTGGTACTCATCTCTCAAGGTCAAGGCTGAACCAAGAGCAGGTGAATAGGGCCTTCATTCAGAAAGGAGAAGGGTCCAGCGTCCTGGCCAAAGCCCTCCTTAAATCTGCTGATGAAGAGGTCTAATCCAGGGAGGTGCCGAGTGCCTGCAGCTCCCACCAAGGAACGAGGCGCCCAGATGAAACACCCTTCCCTTCCTAAGGGCCCAGTCCTGTGCGGCAAACCCTCCAGCTGTGCCACTGGACTCACTGTCACGAATATTGTTTGCAGGGCTCGGGTCTCAAACAGCAGCGGGGCCATTACACCGCATCTCAGAGGGGAGGAGGTGGTCACTGCCTGCTGCTTGCGAAGTGCTTCTGGGGGACGAGGCGCTCTTGCGAGATGATGTCAAGGTTGATAAGGCCCGTGATGCTACGTTATGGGGTTTTCAAGCTGGAGCCCGCGCTCACAGATCTGTTTGCAAAGTCCATGTAATTTTCTAAATGCAGCGAGAACATGGGGATGTACTAACAATAGAGCCGAGCTCAGAAGAGGTCATTATGGCATGGTACCAAGGACAGGGAGACCACAGCTGGGCTAGCTGGGAACCGTATTAAAGAGAAGATAATGACGAATCGGAAGAGGTGCACAAGATGGTAATTGGGATGATAAAGAGTCTCAGGGGCTGGCGTTATGGGAAGACAGGGTAATTAAGTTTGTATTCATTAAAGGGAGGAGATTAAGAGGGGACATGATGCAGCTGGAAAAAATTCGGGGACAATGGAGACAGTGGACAGTAGAGATCCACCGCGAGAAAGGATACGAGGATTAGAAACCAGAGGGACTCGGCGGTCCTACACCAGGAGCTGGGGGCACTATCCTGCCACGCACCGGGTAATTACAGCAGGGAACAGATGTTTCCCGACAGCCATGCACAAGGGACAAGCGTGAGGAGGATGTGGCAAGCCTCCCTTCCTTCGCAGAGCGGCCCCATGACCAGCGTTTGAATCCAGAAGGAGGGAAGTGCCAAGCAGAGCAAGAGGCTCTCAGAGCAATGGTGCCGTTGTTCCTAACCCTAAAATAATACAACCCCATGATGCACGGTGCTGCTGGGTGGCCCTCTGGAAGCAAACCAGACAGAGGAGCTCGGCTCCTATGAGCAAACCTGTGATGGCCAACTGGGGGGATGCCAGCCAGGAGTTGGGGCAGCCCAGATCAGAAGACCCAGCTTAGCGCTCCTCTGCAACCCTGCAGCGATGAGCTGGAGGATGCGACTGCAGAAAGAAAGCAATGGGTGCACTCTTATGCACCCCCCTATAACAAATCAGGGGGCCGAGCCCAGCCCCTGACCACAACAAAGCCCACAAGGCTAAGCCAACATCTGCCTCAGTAACAGAAGAGCCTAACCCTAACCCCAGCCTGGCAAAGCAGCAGGTGCAAGCGGGACCCAAGGGGCAGCAGCGCAGCCACAAAGGCCGCGGCACTCAGGCAAACCCTGCCAGCGCACGAATGAGCAGGACCTGTCACTTGAGAGAGCCCCTGGAACAAACCTGCCTGCCCCGTTCCTATAACCAGTCATACAATCCTAGACACGCCTGAACACATTTCAGATTCAAGTTTCCAAAAGGCCTGAAGATGCAGTGATCTGATGGGGAGAAAAAGTACGTTGCCGGTCTCCCTTTCATGCTCTGTGTTGCTAAGATTCCCTGTCTTACAGAAGAATAATTTTGCAGGAGCCGTCGCTGCCCCCACGGGGGACCAGCTGGGTCCTGGGTCCATGGGAGGAGCTGGGACATGCTACCTGGGGAGCTTGGCACATGGTGGTGCAAGCAGTTGGACTCGACAAGTTCTCCGATCAGATTTGAGACAGTGCAGGGAGCTAAGGGGCTTCATTTGGGAAAGGGCTGATGTGTTTTCCAGCCCGGGCATTAGCAATGGCTGTAGAAGTCTGGGCAGGCTGGGATCGGCAGCCACGATCTGAGTGGGGTTTTGTGACACCGCGTTGCAAATGCTCGAGCTGGACGGATCTACAGCAAAGCCTGGAAAACAGTCTGGGAAGAGGGGGCTTCCAGCATGGCCAGACTACGGCACCAAGCTCACCACTGCCCCACTGGTGCAAGGAGACCACACAGCAGGCGTAAGGCCCAGACCTGAAGAAACACCCTCAGGTCAGGGGGTTCCTCCTCCAGCTCTGAGCCACCTCCACGGCAGCCCTGGACCCGCGGGGCTTCCTGGGGAAAGAAAAGAGTATGGGGCATGGCCAAGGTGAGCTGCTGTCAGGTTTTGAGGGCTAGCCCACAGCCCATTTGGGTCACCCCAGCGGGGGCCAAGGATGCAATAGCTGGTGAGCTAGCTTGCATGGGGCTGCCTGCTGGAAACTGGTCCCAACAATTTCAGGCCTCATTTGGCTGCAGGCTCAGGCCGGTCGCACGTGCATGCACACACGCTCCTTGCTTCCGAGGCTCAGCTGGTCTCTGTTCCCGTGACCGCCGGCACTCACCTCCTTCCCCGGAGCCCAGCAGCTCCTCTGGGTTCCTCCTCCAGGCTTCTGGGCCTGGCTTCCCCCCCGGCTCTCGCCTCTGAACCATTCGTGGTCCGGTTCGTGCGCTTGGTCCCACTCTTTGCTTGGCCTCCTGGCTTCAGACTGCAGTCCCGATGGGCTGGACTGTCCACGTCCTGGTCTCTTTACACCACGCTCCAGCAACTCTGTGCTCCCCGCAGGGAGGACTCTGCGCCACGGGGAGCAGAAGCGGAGCAACCTGCAGCCAGGATGGCCCTGGTGTTAAAGCAGTAGGTTGGGACGTGGTAGAGCGGGGTCATTTCTGCCCCAGGCTCCCTACTGAGGATAGGATTGCTCATAGCAGCTGAACTCCTGGAGTGACCTCACTGATTACTGGGAGTCCAAACCTGGGTTTCAAAGCATCACTGGGCTGCTGGCAGTAAGTGACCTGAAATGCCCTAGCATGGAGTACTTCTCCCTGTGCAAGGCACGCTCTGTCGGCACAACAGTAGCACAGGGGCCTCAAATCCTCGCTGCACCCTACTTCCCAACACAAGGAAGTGCCAGAAGTGGGCACGGCAGAGCGCATCTCCCAGCAATTCACCTTCCTAGGCGCATGGCATGTGATGGACTTTATGCCAACAGCAAATGTTCATGCAGTCCCTCTGCTTGACACTCAAGCCCGAGCTCTAGCGACTACATTATCCTTTCCCTTTAAACCGAGCTCAGCCGACCAGCCCCGTGCAATCGCTGTGGTGCTGCATCTCCACAGTGCTTTTCCTTTTCCGCTGCCTCATAACTTGTCCTATAAATTACGCCACGACAGCAACAGCTTCCGCGACCGGATCAAGAACGTTTCGTCTCCATGCCATTGGTCTGAATCCAGCCCGGGAGGCTAGCGATGAAAAAGTCATTAGGCTCTGCTGGCTATTTGAAGCTTGGATGTAATGGTTTGGTGGCCTCATTTTAGTTGCTCGCGGAGAAGAGCAGCTGCATTAAGTCATTTATCATGCAGAGCAGGTTAGACAATGAAACAAGATGAGCCAGGATGCAGGTACAGCCCCACTACAGCAAAGGGCGTATTGACTGAGATAGCTGGGTCTTCCACGATGACAAGACGTGGGATGTGTTGGCAACAGAGGATGGGATCTAGGAGCCTTAGGACAAAGGTGATCATGAAGAAGACCCAGGAAAAGGTGATTCAAGATGCTGAAGGAGACTTGGAAGATGCACTTGACCAAAGTACAAAGAGCAAGAGCCACTGATGTCAACGCCGGGGCAAGAAGAAGGCAGAGAAGATCATCCTGCCCACCTTGATGGCACTTCATCAAGGAGAAGGGTTATGGAGACCCTTGAATGCCCCACAGATGGGGCAGATTGCAATATGTCCCTCTGTTGCAATTTTGACGAGGTCCGCTGAGTCCTCCTAAGCACCATCTCCCAAATGCACAGCCCGGCCCTGTTGTGGCAGCACCACGCTCGAGGCCGAGGGGTGAAGGGACCATCAAAGCCTTCCCAGATGGTCCGTGTGTGTCAGGCTCAAAGCACACTAGCACAGCAGGCCTGGGAGACTGCATGTTGCCCCCTGTTTGGCGAATAAACCAAGGACAGGGCTTTCCAGAGCCATCTATCCCTGACACCAAAGTCACTAATTAGTAGCCTGATTCTCACAACACACACGTGCTCTCCAAACACATGACCCAAAACCCCTTGAGGTCCGTGGAAAGGCTCCCATTCACACTGCTGATGACCAGCTCGGTCCCTAACAGGCCTGGACACGAGGCAGAGGGCTGGGCACATTACAACAGGCGAGGAGCAAAATCCCCGAACTACAATTTTGCTTCAGAGTGAGCTTTTCCTTGCGTCTTCCTTCTCCGTTTCCTTCGGCAGAGCGCACGTTCCCCACGAATCTTTCCCCGATGAGTAAGAAACCGTGCTCTCGTCACTTAAACACAGAGGAGCTTAAGTCAGACGGTGATGGCTGGAAATCACACTTGCCGGGCTAAATTTAGCTACCTGAGATGGGCTGGCGCTGACAGGAATTTGAAGACAATAATCTTGGTGTCCTCGTGCCTAACAGCAAAGTAAGCCGCGGCTCCAGCATTTCGGAGCTTCCTGCGACACAGTCAGATCTTGGTCACTCATTCATTTCAGCCTCCTCCTGCATCCTGAGGACAGAGGATTACATGGTGTTAGGCAGCGCGGAGCCAGGAGGAGCAGGGGCTGGTGCCAAAGGGAAGCGTTTTGCGGTAACAAAATAAAGGACGCGAGTCTTGGAGATGGGGATGGTCTCATACAACGCAGGGGCTGCAAGGGGGAAAGTCACTGTGGCTACACGCATCTTCAGCACAGCATCAGGGGTCTGAACACGGGGCAGATGCATCCATCTAGGTCTTTTCGATGAGCCTCGGTCGTGTTAAGGGTTCATTACTGGTTGAGACCCTTTATATCAGCTTCTGGCCTTAGGACACTGAAGAAGTACAGCATCTTGCACAGCAGGCCCCTGATCTTGGGCATGTCTCTAAATGCGACTCTGCAGTAATCAGGTCAAACTGGGGTAGGTCCCTGATGCATCGCTCGGCGGAGGATGCAGCGCTCCTGGCAGAGTGGTGTCAGTGCCAGGGGTGGCTGAAAACTGCAGAGCAGGAGACCTCTCTATTACGGGGAGCTTGGCAGGGCTGTCAAACCCAAGTCTCCAAGTCCCTCGCATGTGCCGGAGGGGGGGAAATGAGAACTGCCACCTACTCTTGGCTTCTTTCACTGGAGCTGTGCCTGGTCTCCAGCCCTAGTTCTCCCCTCCAGCTGCTGGCTTGTGAGTAACTCTTTCCCACTGTATTTCCCAAGTCCCTGGACCCATTTCCCCTGGACAGCACCCCCAGCCCCCTCCACCCTCCCATTATTTCCTATATGTCTGCTTTTGCTGTATGAAGTATATATTAGCTTTCAAGCCAACAGAACAAAAAAAAAAAAAGGTAAATCCTCACTGGTGGCTTTAATGAAGCACAAGCACACACCTGGGACCTGAGAGCTGCAATGGGGGATGCTACGGACCAAAGGATGCATCACGGTATCGAGATCTCTGCCTTCCAGACGCACGCTGCCTACGGTGACCTCAGGGCAGCAGCCACCAAAGCGTTCAGGACAATTTGAGAGACACAAAGACAGTGCCGTGATTAGGCAAAGCTAAATTCCCATGATCCTCCACAAAAGTTTTAATAGGTTTCTGTGATATATGCAGACCCTTTGGCCTTCTCTGCTGGCCAGGTCAGCTGGAGCTGAATGAGATCACAGACAATTTGTTAATGAGAGAGAGGCTTCTTTCTGAGACACTGATCTTGCTCTTTGACATCCACAGGCACACACGTAGCTCACACCAGGTAAGCAAGCATAAAGAATCACATACATCCCACGTGGACGTGATCATACGGATCAGACCCACACGCTCGGGCGTCCCACGCACCCACACACGCTGTTCTCACACCGGCACTGACACAACAAAGAGATAGGCAAACATGCCCGCATATACCCACATGAGCACGCATGCATCTCTCACACTTACAGACCTCGCGCTTGTGTGCGTGCATGCAGGTCTCGTACACTTGCGCATGGACGAGTGACACCCACATACACATCTTATGCACAGACCTACATGCACACATGCAGAGCGGTGTCAAGTGTGCATGGATCATGAACACATGCACATCCCTCCATCCCTCTCATGGTGGACTTCTCACCATCTCTCATGCATGCTGGCTGCACTCCCCGGGGGTGAGAAAAATCTGCAAACAAGCCTCAAATGGAAAAAAGAGAACGGGTCCCCCGGTTGTAAAACAACAAATGCAATCCACTGTCTCCAATGCAAATTCTCTGCACCCTCCCAGCCTTGAATGCGTGCCTGAGCCAGCAACCCTAACCTTACGTCCTCTGCAATTTTTGGACCAATTTCTCCCAAAGCCAAAGCCAAAGGCAGCAACCCTGGGCGCTTTGGAGACGGCAGTTGGGGCTGGGAGGGACTCACGTTAGGGTTAATCTTTTGGGGGTGAAAAGTCTGTGGGCCAAAATCAAGCTTGGTGGAGCCCTACTGAAGCACCCCAGGGATGAAGGTAACCTGATGCATTCCCTGCATGGTGGGTTTGCGTTTGGGCTGCTAGGTGGGTTAGTATGCCAGCTGTATACCCCCAAACAGCAGGTCAGACAGGTAGCATCAGGACAGACCTCTGCTCCAGCATACCAGCCCACCGGCCCACGGCCACACACCACTGTAAGACAGCCTGCAGATGCATTAGTTTTCCTCATAGTGGGGAGGGCCCCAGGCCACGACGGGGCTGCACTGAGAAGCCCCTACGACCAGGGGTGCTGCGATGAAGTACGTAGGTGGCTCAGCATGGGCTGAAGCAGCAGGGTGGCAGCAAGCCAGGCCTGGGGGTCACCAGTGGCTCTGGGTGAGAGACGCAGGACTGGAATAGCAGCACAGGCTGCATGCCAGGACTGCGGGGCATCGACACAGCCAGCGAGAAAGCAGCCGGAGCTGCTCCATTTGACCCAGCACTATGACCCCCTCCCTTTGGCAAGCGCCAGATTTGCTGGCTAATTAGGCGAGCACTGCTTGACGAAGCTTCACCGTGCAGCCTGGGCTCCGACACCCGGTTCCCCGAGCACGCACCACAACCGCCCGCCCCCGTGGAGTGTTTTCCATCCGTTCCTGGGGAAGGACAGCTGAGTCGCCAAATCTGATTTCCGTTCTAACGCCCGCGCAGCGAGATGGACGGAGCCATCAAGAACAGGAGGGAACAGCTTCGGCTGGGTGCTCGCCGGCCAGGGAGCTACAGCCACCAGCTCAGTTTCAGTCCCAGGATGCAGAGGACTCCGACCCGGCTGGCCCTGACCCCAGCGGTGCAGCGGGACCTGCTGATGCGGCAGGGTAGCTAGGTGGAAAGCTCTCCCCAACCCCGGGCTCACAGCAGGCTCTCTCCACACTGTACTTTGGCCCACCTAAGTGATCCAGACCACCCTGTTGCCAGAGATAATTTCATAGTTTCATAATTTCATAGTTTCCTAGTTAATGATGCTAATAATGCAAAAATTACCATTTTCAGGTCTCCTTTCTGTCTGGGCCCTGGGTGGCCACCTGGTTCGCCCATGCCTGTGTCTGGCCCTGGACCCAGGAGGCAAAGTGCAGACCCTTCTGCCTTGCCCCAGGCTTGTTCATGTGAGCTGCCAGCTGCCCAGCACTTGGCCTAAAGGTGGCTTTGAAGCCAGACCTCCTGACTCACTAGCAGGCAGGGCATTTTTCCACCCCAGGGAACTGAGAAAGCGGCTGGTTCGTGACTCTCACGGTGGACTTGGGACGGAGCAGAACCAGCTGGGAACTCCCAGATCCAACGGCTGGGAAGGGCCCATGCCAGATCCCAGCATGGCAGCTACGCTGAGTTACAAAACACCAGATGCAAACCCCCTGCGCCCTGAGAACAGACAGAGCAGATCCGTGGTTTGCATGGAAGCCGTCTCCCTGCACTGGGGCTCCCACTTCCCTCCCTTTGCCCCATTCCCCAGCCCCAAATCCAAGCTACCAAGTGCCAGAATCCACCAAGAGAGCCTCACAAAGCTACTGGAGCGGGCGTCAGAGCATCCCAAGGGACTGTCTCGAAAACGCCTTCCCTCCCACTCATTATTTCTTTCCTTCCCGCAGGTCTCTCTGTCACTGCAAGGGCAGTGGATCGGACGCAGCAGCTCCGGCTGCAGAATCGATATTTCCATCACTGAGAAATCTGCCTGCCGTTTCCTCTGACATCCCTCTGCTGCGCGGCTCCAACCTTACATCGGGCTGGGAAGAGCAGCCTGTCTGCTCCTGTCCCTCTCCCCGGAGGGTGCGGTAGAGGAGTTAGCCGAGAGCCACTTACCCGGTACCAGACGATTTCCCGCATCCTGCCGTCCGTCTTGAAGTTACATTTCAAAGTCACGGCATCCCCCACCACCACGGGCGGGAGCGGCTCAATGCTGACGGTCAGGTAACCTGGGAGAGACAGAGGAAAGGAAGAAGACATAAGTCAATGGGAAGACCTGGGGGCAAGCTAGAAACCCCCTCCCGGACGGAAGCAGCAAGGGGGTTTCCAAATGCATACCACGGTGCTCTCCTAGCTGCTTTGCCTCCCCCTTTGACGTACACAGTAAAACAGCTATATGCTTCAGCTGGCCTCCCTGAGGCCTGATCCCTCCTCTGCTGCCCTCAAGCATGTTGTTGCCACCACATCCAAAATCCACCCTTCATCCATGCATTCAGTATTGCCAGCCCCAGACTTTCCAAAAGGAGCCATACACATCCCAGCCACCCCCAGACAGGGCTCAGGACTCCTGAAATCAGGAGACTGGCTTTAAAATGATGATTTTTGAAAACAGCATACATGCAGGGTTATGGTTGTTTGGCACCTGGGGTCTAGTCTTTTTCCCCGCCAACAGGGCAGCTCATATGCCAGCACGTGGCTTCAAGGAAAATGCCAAGTACCACAAGATCCACCATAAAAATTGCAAGAGCTGGTAGCTGCCACGGGCCGGGCAGGCTGCAGCGCAACTCAGCGTTGAGGGTGCACGTGCTCGTCGGTGTCCAGCTCACTGCCTGTTAGCTCACTGACGGATGTTTGGCTCAGACTGAGTTGTAGTGCTAAAACCCAAGGTTCCTTGCCTTCGCCCTGGGTACGTCAGCAAGGGCAGTGGTTGCCTCACTGAGAATCAGGCCTGCTGTATATTACTTTTGATCCCTGCCCCAACAGCACTGATATCAGCAGGTCCGCCCCAGATTTCCCCCCAGCACCAGAAGAATAAGGGTGCAGGGAAGGCCATTGCCTCCAGCCTTTCCAGCAGGGAGCCCTGTGCTCCAGGCAGCCGAGAAGCATGGGATGAGAAACACGTCTCACCGCAGGGTCCAGAGCTTCATTCATGTGACCTGCACTCTGCCCTTGAGACTCACTGGTGATAAGGAGACTCTGCAGTGTCTGGGCATGGGGTGCCCACAACGTGGAGGTTTTCGTGAAGAAGAAAAGGAGCTTATAAACCCATTGCATCCCTGCCGTGTCAACTCCCCTTCCCATCCCCATAACACGCAAGCCCAGGTGCTCCTCCATGTTGAGTCCATAATACACGGATGCGCAGATAACTAGGCAAATCCCAGCATGGACCAGCCTGGCACCCAAAATGCTCCCAGGCTGCAGGGGCACCAAGCAGCTGCCCTGAGATGGTGGACGAGGCCATAGCTGCACTAGACACTGTGGCCAGGAGGGCTTTGGTCACCGTACAGCCGGGTCACTGGAGTCCCTGGCAGGTCTGGCAGGTGCCTTGAGTCCTCACTGCCCAAGTGGGTGTCAGCACCGTGCAGGGCAGAGAGCTGCACTGCAGGCGAGTCTCTGCCCCGGCAGCATTCGGTGCTGGCCAGGCTCCACTCCCACTGTCATCAAGGGGAGCTCCCCTCCAAAGAGCCACGTGGTCAGTCTTGAGGACTTCCAAAAATCCCATTTTTAAAGGCCCCAACAATGAGGACCGTTAAAGCCCCTCTCCCCTCCCATGGAAGTATCCCCCAAAGCTTATAAGGAGGTGCTGTCTCTTTAAGGCCGGCAGACATGGTGCAATGGGGACCGTGGTGGAAGGACTAGGCTGAATTACATCTCCTGTCTCCTCTCAAGGTGAATCTCAGGATTAATTATCCCCCCCAGATGGTGATGCCAAGTGTGATTGCTTGGAAAGGTGTCACGTGGCTCCCTATTAGTTACACAGCCCGAGTCAGGTTTGCTGAACAGGTGCTTCATAAAGGCGCCCAGGCTTTCGTGTTGCAGCAGCCATGGGAGGGGGCCATGTGCTTCAAGGAGACCAGGGAAGCTGGTGCGGAGGAGTCGTCTGGGCGGACCCCTCCCCAGGTAGAAGAGCAGCCCGGGAGATGGGTCAGGGGCCAGTGCGGTGCTGCCACAGGGCTGGTGTCCCAGTGGTCAGTGCAGGGGAGGTCAGGTCTGGGGAGCCAAAAGAGAAGGGCTAATGTCCAAGCCCCTGGCCATTACCTGGGCTTCAACAGCACCTGACCTGATAGCTGCATGCATCGCATCTCCTTCCCCTGCCAGTTTAGGCCAGCACGGATGCCAAGGGGCTGCGACCAGTCCAGTTTGCATTGCTTTCAGGCCATGACATGAGGCTGGAGGTCTGAGTCTTAGAAGGAAGGTTTCTGCCGGCAAAGGAGGGGATTCAAACCCAAGACATCCAAACACAAGACAGAGGTAAATTCCTCCTGATCCCACCTGCCAGCCTGCGCCCCGAAAGCCCCTTGCGTTTGCCTTTCACGGCTGCAGTGGGGCTAGGTGCCTCCTGTGGCAGGGAGTTCCCCTGGTTGCACATTTCTCAGTTACAAAACCACGCCGATGGCGACTCGGCGGGTGCCGCCGTGGATTGAAACGCACTGTGGTAGGAACAAAACTGAGCAAGGGGAACAGCGGCAGGGACCCAAGCGAGCCGGCAAATCCTTCGTGGAGGTGCTGGAGGGGTCAGCGCGGGGCTCGATGAAAGAGATGAAAGCCCGCCTTTGAATTTAGCCGGCACTCGCAGTTGAAAGGCAAGGAGCCTTCTCCCTCGAAGCGCCACAGCCACATTGCACTTGTTACCTTCACGTCAGCCCAGCCGAAGCAAGGAAAAAAAGAGCAGCAAGGGAGGGGGCGGAGGAGGAAAACAGGCCCGCGTTAAGCAGCCGCTGGTAATTGGCCCTGACAGCAAAACCTTCCAGATCAAACAAGCGATCTGCTAGAGGACGGCGAAAAGATAGCGAGGGCTCTTGAGGCTCCCACCATGCCACGCTCCCAGGCGGCACGCTGCATCGGCTCCGCGCGCGCGCCCGGGCTTTTCCACCGTGTCGGGTCGCCCTTCTTCAGGAACATGCGGAGTGGCATGGGGGGCCCGCGGCTACTGGAAACTACCGGGGGGCTACCGAAGTGGGCCCTGAGCGGACGCAGGCCAAGGGGAGGGGGAATAACGAAGCCACTTGTGAAACAGGGATTGTACGAGTGACTTCGCTGCATCAAGATGTTCCCGCATCACGGCGACCAGAGCAGCTCTGGCTCTGACGGTACGAGCTTGGACACGTGGCAGAGGGGGACTGATCTTGGGCTTAGCAAGGGCTGCAGGTACCCGGCGTCCTGAACCTGAATTGCTTTGGGCAGACTCCCAATGACTGTCCAAGACCCCACGCCAGGAGGGGAGCATCCTCCTCAACCCCCAGCGTGAGCGCAGGCACTCAGGCTACCTCCCAAATCACGGGACAGGCCGTGCCATCACCCTTCCACCCTCTCCAAACCCGCTCAAATCAGCAGACGGTGATGTGCCGCTTATCCCCGTCGGCTCTGCTCCAGCCCCGCTGTCAGAGCCCGCTACGTCCCTCGGCGCAGCGCCCCCCAGGAGCAGGTCCCGCAGGTGGATCAGAAGAAGCGCCCCCCACAGGATCCGCTCTGTCTTCGCCCCGGAGATCTCCGGGAACCCAGCGCCCGAGAGCGGATGAGCAACTCCTTTTCTTACCTCTGCACTTTGTTATTCGGAGCGCCACCATCACTCTCCCTCCTGTATCTCTGACAACATTTATGCCGCTCCTATTAAGATCCATTTAGCAAAATAGCCGGCAATGTTTAAGAATACAGCAGAGGCACACGGGGAGGAAAGAGGCATAAATCTTTGTGTGGGCATCAGGAGCTCCTGGCACGCTGTACTGACACGGCCCGGTCTCTCCTTCCCATTTCACCCTGTCCTTTTCTTATTTGGGAACTCTCTTGGGGAGGGGAGATTTGGGTCTGCCCCAAGCTTTGTCTCCGACTCCCATTGCTGCCTAGGCTCTCTGGCCTGCATTTCCACAAGTGACACCTTAGGCAAGTCACTTATTCTCTCCGAGTCTTGGCCCAATACTGTGTGGCAGTCCAGGGCCACATTTTCAAAGACACCGACGTGCCCATAACGTTTCTGCCGGTTCCCGGCTACCGACAGCAGTCCGGCCCTTACATGAGCGCGTGCTTTCAGCCCCAGGTTCAAATCTGGCTGCAGATGAAGCTGAGGATCGCTCTTTGATGACAGGGGAGGGCCTCGCTGTGGTGCCTGCTGCTTTCCAAAATCTCTGCCCGGCCAAACCACCCTGACGTTTTTATTTGAGCAAATACTCGGGAGCAATTTTGGAGATGTTTGCTCGGCAGCCATGGACAGGTTGACGGTGAAAGAAGCAGGGAGGGGCAGCGCTTAAGGCCCCAGGCTAGCATCGCAGGCCACGTCCTGTGCAAATCAAGAGGCCTGAGCTACAGGGGATTTATCAGCACTTGATACCGGGCGCGCTGTACCGTGCCGCCCCGGAGCGACGAGGTCACCACGAGCTCACGAAGATAAATTCTGGTATCAGGGCGGGTATGACACTCCCTCCATGCTAGGGTAGATCCGTAATTACGATTGTAATAAATATTATTGCAACAAAGCAATTACCGTGCCAGGCTGAGAAGGAACCGTTTGGAAGCCATCCTTCACCCGCTGGCACAACGGTCTTCGAATCCCTCCGGGCGACTCCAAGTCGCTCACGGCGGGGACCGGCTGGGCTAACCTTTCATCCGGCTCCAATTCATCCTCCTGCCCTACACAAGACCAGGTTGGGGAAAGCCCCCGGGGGCATCTGTGCTGACAGGAGCGAGGGGGGAAAGGGAATCTGTATTTCAGCCAAACCGCTCGAGTTGTGCAATAGCTGGGAGATGGGGCAGGGGCCCTGAGGATGAGGAGGGCTCAGCCCCAGCTCTGCCAGAGAACGACTGCCCGGGTCATTTCTCTGCAACTCCCTTAACCTTTTCCCCTCGGTCCTTTCCGTCTCTCTTGCCGATATGCACCCCAGGGTGTGTTACCTCCCCTCTGCTTTCCGGCCAAACAGCTGTCAGCTGGGGATCGTTTTGGGGATGGACCAGACTGGAAACCTGGCTCCGGTCCCCTCGCTGACAAACTCATGGCACCTCACCACCGATTTACCCGCGGAGACGGCTGCCTGCAGCTCCGATCGCTTTATCAGCGCGCGGAAGACAGCGGTGGGCTTATTTACTTTAAATGGCTCCCTGAATCCATCGTCTCATCCTGAAAAAGCCCATGCGGAGAAAGCAAGGGATATTGTTTGCTTCGAGAAACGCAAACGGGTTTCCGAATGGAGTTGTCAAGACGAGGAGCAGAAAGGCGTGGAGGGTGGGACAGGCGCCCGAGCTGCAGCGGAGAGGACAACGTGAAAAGGAGAAGGGGAGGCGAGTTCGGCTGCTCTACCGGGAAGGGCGTTTGCTACTAGGAGGCGACCGAAAGGCAGCATGGAGACAGTCCCAAGGGAGACCGTGGGAGCCATCGCGGGGAGTTTTTCAGAGCAGGCGAGACAAAACCATCTGCTGGGAGTGGATCAGGCAGGGCCGATTCTGCTTTAGGGGAGCGGGACGGACTAGACGACCTCTCGAGGTCCCTTCCAGCTCTGTTCTCTAGGAATCTGTGAAGCCGTGATTTGTAAAACACACTGCTACAGATTTAGTTAATAAATCTATACCGTGCCCTGCAGAAACAGGCTGCAGACGTGTGCCTGCTGCGAAAGAAAAAGCAGCGTGGTCTGGGGACTGAGCCTAGGACTGTCAAACTTGGAAGTCCTCCCCTTTAAGCCCAGCTCGACTCTGACTCGATCTGCCAAGGCCCGGTGCTCAAAGGGGTCTCTAATTTTGGATGCCACAATTCCCAGGCGCCCTACTCGAAATACTCAGAGTCCTCAAGCTGGGGGATTCCTCCTCCTACACACAGCCTGGGGGTACCGCTTTTCATCCATCGATCTCAAAGAGATCAGTCGCATTGTCTGCATCTTACAGAAGGGGAAACTGAGGCACGGAGCTTGCCCGAGGTTAGGACATCAAGTCTAGGCCCTAACACCACTGCGAACTAGAGCTACCTTCACCGAAGCACCTTTGTAAGCCTCGCGTGAGGCCTCAGCTACCGGTGGTCAGTCCCACCGCTACAGCCAGCCCCGTGACTGGGCGTTTGCTGAAATCCCCAACGTAGAGAGAAAAATGAAACCATTCGTTTCTTGGGCAATGACGATGCCTACCATTCCCAGCTGAGGACAGGGTCCCGTAATGGCACTTGCTGGACAAATATAACAAGAGGTCTCTCACTGTGGAAGGCAAGACAAAGACCATGAGCGGAAAAGAGAGTGGGGAGACCTGCTTTCGGCTCCAGACAGCTTTGTGGCAGTCAGGACTAGAAAAAAAGGTCTCTTAACACCAAGCCCACGTTGTGCCCGCTGGACTGGACGTGCCCCCAGGCTGCCTGGTTTCCAGTTCTGATTTTGCCATCCCTCCTGCTATTTTTTATCATCGATGAAACAAGCAGGCAAGCAGTGCACCCCGATTGGAAAAGACAGGGTAGATGGCCATGGATACAGCTTACAAGCATCAGGTATCACCGTTTTATCTCGCGCTGCTCGACGGATCGGCCTGGCACGCAGGGCTTCCTTCCCGAGCGCTGGTGTGGTGCCAGAATGAAAGAGCTGAAGTATTAGAGCCTTATCTGACAACGCCGTGGGGGACGGAGGGCCAAAGCAGGGCTGAGACGCGTGATAAAACTTGGCCCGTTCGTTCGCGCATGTTGGGAGCCAGCCGGACAAGATTACGCATTGCTGTTGCAGATCAGCGGGAGTGATTAAACAATAAAGGAGGCGGTGGAAGCAGAGCTGCCAGGTGGCAAAAGATAATGACTGCGCTCCCCTCTGTAATATGACAGAGAGACACGTCACCCGGGCCAGGGGAGGTCATTTGGATGCCGGGGCATCGGGAAGACTGCAAGCTCTGCAATTTATTTGTCAGTATTGTTCCCGTTGTGATGAGTGTATTTGGGAAGTGCCTGGCCCGGGAATCCACTGGGCTAGGGGTTGTGCACGCATATTATTACATCTTTGAATTCGCACCCAAAGAGCTTTACACACGATTCGGAAGCCATTCGCCAAAAGGGAGGTGCCAGACATGCTGCTACCGTCTTTCCGAGGTGGGGGAAGTGAGGCATAAGGCGTCTAGCAGCTTTCCCCAGCAAGTCCGGGGAATACAGCCTGGTCTCGACCCCGTCCTGTCATGCACAGCCCTGAAAAACCAGAGCGATTCCCCTGGAGCCAACGCAGTGCCCAGCTACAAGGTTTCTGTTGCTGTTGGATGCGAGACCTCTTCAGCCTTCGATGGGTTTAGCCAGAACCACGCTCCACGAGGACAGAAGTGCTCCTGTCCACAGTATGCAGCTGCAGGCCCCGAGCGATCAAGTGAGCTGGCCAAGGTCACCCTGGGGCAACACAAGAATTGGGCTCAAATGGGCCGAACCCCCAAGCTAGCCCTCTGACCAGGCTCGGCAGACCCGCTCCGATGTCGGCCTCTGCTAGCCGCAGTGCAGCTCCTCCTGATTTCGGGCAAGCTGCAGCCGACGGCCTCATCCACCTTTGCTGCCTCCACGTTGAAAGAGGCTCGTCACGCTGGGTGCTGAGCTCCCTTCCTGAAGCTCACGTTTTACCCCATGTCCATGCTGATTCAGGCAAGGCCCAAAGAGCAGAGGAAGGGGTGCATTTAGGTTAGATATCAGGAGGCGCGACTTCACGGTCAGGGCGGCTAGGATCTGGACCCAGCTTCCAAGAGAAGTGGTGCTGGCTCTACCCTGGGGGTCTTTAAGAGGAGGCTGGATGAACACCTTGCAGGGGTCGTATGACCCCAGTGCTCTTTCCTGCCATGGCGGGGGATCGGACTAGATGATCTGCTCAGGTCCCTTCCAACCCTAGAAACTATGAAACTATATCGGTGGTATTTTATGGGCTGCCACCCACTGTGGAGCTAACTGGGAAAAACCGAGTGTGGCACAGCCCGGTTTTAAAGGCACTGGCAGGGGAGATGAACTCTTTGAGCACTGGAAAATGACAGGGACGGGAAGCGCGGTCTCTCTGCATGAGGGAGGTGTCCGGATCCAGCCGCTTGCAGGGTACAAGTCACCCACTGGGGCGATGTGCCCAGTCTCGAGCTGCCCAGTCTTCCCCCTAGCTCAGTGGGTTTCCACCTTTTTTCCTTTGTGGACCCCTCTGGAAGTTTTCAAGCGCAGCATGGACCCTTTTGAATTGCAAGTGTGGGTGTTCACATATTTTGGACTGATCGCAGCCGTCTCGCGCGGACCCCTGAGACGTAGCTGGGGTCCACGGACCAGAGGTTGAAAACCACGGCTCTCGCTGAATTGGAGATCTCCACCTGCGGTTCCTCCATACCGAAGCAGGGATGCACGGAGCTGGGAAGGGAGGAGGCCATCAGCTCCCTGTCCCGCGGGGGCTGCCTTGCCCTCCCGGCTCCTCGCTGGCACAGGGCTGCCTGGCGGTGACCTTGGCGAAGCTCTCTGCAATCCTTGCACACGCCGCCCAGCCCGGAGGAGCGGAGCGATTGGTATGCTTGGAGTGCGGCGCCTCTTTTCAGGAGGGAGAGAGGCGGCTGGAAAAGTCATTTTTCAAGGTTTGACACAGAGTCTCTTTCGCTCTCACGCAAAGCCAGATAACAATCAGCCGCCGAAGTGATTAGAAAAATATATACATGGCATGGGGAGAGAGGGAGAGGGAGAGGGAGGGAAAGGGCCCACGGCCGTCTCCTGGGCAGCTGGAGCACGGCGCAGGGGGACGCGCCGTCAGGCGCCGCGTGGGCAGCGGTCTCGGCCCCTGGAGCTGGCCATCGAGGCTGGGCCAGGAGCCCAGGCAGCCAGCAGCTCTGCTGTGGGGGGTGGTCTTCTATGGCTAATGCCTCGTGGAGCTAGCGCGGGAGATTTGGGGGTCCTGGGATAGACAGGAGGCAGGTGTAGGACAGGCTCGACAGAGAAGACACCCCTCCACCCTGGCCTCTCCCTAAAGCGACATCCTTTGCTCCACGTTCAGTTCTGTACTGCTCACCCTGCCTCCACCCAAACCCATTCATGCTGGATTTTAATTTAGCCCCCTGTCTCCCAGCTGCCTCCGCCACATTTTATTTTAGCCCCTTCTAATGCAAAAATGGTCTCTCTTCTCAATTTCCTTTGCCCCCCCCCAAATCTGAACTCAGTCATTCTAGATTTGATTCTAGGTCACTAAACCTGAACAACAATCCCCATCCCACAAAAAAAGAAAACCTTTCAGGTGTTATGCCAGTTCTTAAATCCAGGCTCCTCTGTTCTAAGCCTGACAAAAGTATCTATAATTGGTGCTCCAAGTCGAGTCTCCTTAGACCTAAACGTTGTTGCGTAGTCTCATGTCCAGACTTTTTCCTTGGACTCCTGGATGAAGCCCACACCAGCAACCATCATGGAAAAGGTTAAGTAAGGCTGCTTCGTGCTGGACCCTTCCACGTGCCGATGGGGAGAGCCTGTTGCTTGCTACTGTCCTCCGGCAGCTATGCAGCCAGGCCAGCTCAGGTATATAGCCCCCACCACTACTAACCTATACAGGATTCCCTTTTAGGTGCAAAGCCCCATGTTATATCTGTGCTAGTGACCATGTTAGGTCCCCATGTTATATCCATGCTAAGTGACCATGTTAGGTCCCCATGTTATATCTGTGCTAGTGAGGGCTTGGGTGTGGTATAATATGCGTCTTCTTGAAACCTTATGTGGGCACCGCAGCCATTATACATGCATAACTCAGATAATCACAAGCTCAGTACAATGCTCAGACCCTATAGTTCACCGAGACCCCTCGTTGGGATACTTGCTGCTCTCTAACATACACCTAAGATCACCAGGACCTCATTTCTAAGCACATGCTGCCGGCTCAAGCGGGAACACTGGATCTCCCTTCTCTTCTCTGACCCTCTCCACCAAGAGATTGATCCCAGGTTGCCGGGAGAGAAGCAAATGGCATGTAAAAAACCTTGTCCTTCAGAGCTCACCAGAGCCAGCATCCTTCCCCAACAAGCCCTGCTGGATTAAAGAGCTTGTGAGGAGTTTGCAGGGGATCAACTTAGCCAGAGAGCCGTGCAGCACGAGACAAAGAACTAAAGCATGTCAAGTGCCTTGCTGTCAACACGGCAGATGAGGACCTGTCCGGTACAAAGGCGCTGACGCTCCGTGCAAATGACTACCGCCACCGTTACAAGAAGCTGAAGAGGGGGGACTTGATACAACTTGAAACCCAGGCAGCCTTCAAAAGGGAGCGCTGGCGAAAACACAGAGACAGACAAAGCAGAGCCTGCGCTTCAAACCGGGGGACGAGACAAACAGATGCCCGGTTCAAACGGAAAGCGGAGCAAAAGGGAGACAGAAAAAGAAAGACAGAGAGAGCGCGGACACAAGAGAGACAGCAGAAACAGATGCACGGTTCTCAAAGGAGCCAGCCCAAAAATGCTAAGCGGGGAAAAAAAAAGCCAGGCAAATAACAAATAAAGCATAAATCCAGATGGACCCTTCCAAAAACCTGCTCACTTTTTTTTGATGTAGTTGACACAGATCCCCATAGCAATTGCTGTACATGATGTCCTGGCCTTTTCTCAGTGAGATGCTGCCACAGTGACGTGGCTATTTTCCTTCCTCAGCTTTGATTTCGGTTCAGGCACAGACCCCCCCCTCTTCTCTGCCTTCCTGCTCTCCCCGTCGGGATCAATGCTACACCGGGATTTGCGTGCGTGCGTGTACCTGTTGCCTGCAGCAGGTGCGCTGCTGGGATTGGCCTGAGATGTCCTCCTACCTTCCAGGCTTTTGCTAATTAGGCTTTTTAATGGAGCATTCGTCATCTGCTCTGATGCTTGTAAGAGTCTGTGCAGCTAAAAGCTCTCCAACCGCCTGTCGAGCTGGCGTCCTAAGAACACGCACGGCACCCTGCCTCCGAGTTTCAACAAGCAGCCCCGTGCACCACACGAGTGGTCGGTCCTTTCAGTTCAGCTTGGCTCACGGCGCATGCATGAAACCAGCTCCAAAGCAGAGAGGAGGATGTCAAAGCAGAGAGAACAGAGACTGAACTTCAGATGCATTTGGCATCCCTGTGATACCCTGATACCACCATCACTGGTAGCCGGGAGCTTTTAAAAACCATGAAACCAGAGGACATAGGCTTCAAAACTATGAGGCTGGGAAAGGGGAAGGACATTGGCCTTTTCTGTTTTTTCCAGCTTTTTTTCCGCTGCAACCACAATGACTGGTAATTCACCTGGGAAAAAAAGCAGGCAAGCCGAGGTGTCATCACATGCCTCCAGTCCCAATCACACGCCTCCAAGAGCTGGAGCTTTAAGAGCACTGAATATGCCCGGCCTTGCAATACACTCATCAGAAGTGGGCTTGGGATCATCAGAGGCACACAAGCACTAAAAACACTGCGGATAATCTCTAGGTGAATTCACCTTCATTGGTTTTCTGGTGTCTCCCCATCATTCTCTCCCAAGCCCCGCATCCCAGATGACAGAGTTGGCCTATGGAGGGGTCTGACCCTTGCTTTTTGCCACCCCCCCCAAAAAGCTTTCATCTTGCCTCAAAGCCTGATGTCACCTCGCTGCACTTAATAATGAGAACTAAAAGCCACAGCAGATGACAATATGTGCCAATGGAAAAAAAACAACCCAAAACCGCACCTTCTGCTCACAGATGACCCCTTTAGGAGCACAGAGAGGTGGTTAACCTGAAGTGTTAGTCTGAAGTCAGGGTAGAACTGCACCTTCTAGACTAACTGAATCAGAGAGGCATACGCTGTTGTGAGTGAGAGCTCACTTCATCAGATGCTTCAGTTAGTCTAGAAGGTGCACCTCGACCTTTGCCAAGAGCTCAGCGGGGTCCTACAAAGGTTTTGACACACGTATGCAAAGAAGCACCACCAGAAAGAGCATCGTAAGGATCAAGAACAAACCTTGGGACGGGCATGATACAAAACCTCTGGGTCAGGGCTACAGGGACCAAGGAAAACCTTTCCTCGGGGTCAGATTATTCTGCATCCGCCTACTCTGGGGGATTTCTTACATCTCCTTGGCTGCTGTTGGAGAAGGGAAAGCAGGCTCATTCAGCATGACATTTCTGTGAGGCCCAGAGGTTGTAACGAATGGCGCTGTCCCTCTTGGACATTTTACTAGCGATGGCTTAATCAAGCTGTAAATATGCCGAGTGGCCATCAGGAGCTTTCTGCTGGTATGTGAGCAGAAGGGTTTGCAGGCTCCAGCTCTGGACTCTTCCCCGGCCCTCAGAGCAGCTCTCACACATGATGCCACCTGTCAAGAAGACCCCCCTCCCCAGCAGGAGGCTGAGAAATAACAACTTTAATTAAAAACTTTATCTTCAAAACACAACTCCAGGTTTGCGCACAGCGGGAGGGCGGGCCGCGCTGTGTGAACTCCGGCGGGCAGGGCAGGGGCAGCTCGCTTTGAAATGCTGCTTCCTTCCAGGTCCGCGCTGTGTTGCAAAACAAGGACGAGCCGTGCCAGCTGGTCTGCAGCCAGGAGCATGTGTACCGCACGCACGTGTGCATCGGCCTGTGCCCACACACGGAGGAGGGGCGTGTTTTGGCAGGCACGTGAGAACGTGCACGTAGGCATCGGCCTGTGTTAGCCCGGCGGCATCAGTATGTGCACACCTTCCAATTGTCACGAAGGTTTGCGTGTGCACATGCATCGCGATTTGGACGAGGGGGTGAAATGTACTCTGTCCAAGTTTGCAGATGACACTAAGCTATGGGGCGAAGTGGACACGCCGGAGGGCAGGGAGCAGCTGCAAGCAGACCTGGACAGGTTAGACAAGTGGGCAGAAAACAACAGACTGCAGTTCAACAAGGAGAAATGCAAAGTGCTGCATCTAGGGAGGAAAAATGTCCAGCACACCTACAGCCTAGGAAATGACCTGCTGGGTGGCACGGAAGTGGAAAGGGATCTTGGAGTCCTAGTAGACTCCAAGATGAACATGAGTCGGCAGTGTGATGAAACCATCAGAAAAGCCAATGGCACTTTATCGTGCATCAGCAGATGCATGACAAATAAGTCCAAGGAGGTGATACTTCCCCTCTATCGGGCGCTGGTCAGACCGCAGCTGGAGTACTGCGTGCAATTCTGGGCACCACACTTCAAGAAAGATGCGGATAACCTGGAGAGGGTCCAGAGAAGGGCCACTCGTATGGTTGAGGGCCTGCAGGCCAAGCCCTATGAGGAGAGATTAGAGAAACTGGACCTTTTCAGCCTCCACAAGAGAAGGTTGAGAGGCGACCTGGTGGCTGCCTATAAGTTCGTCAGGGGGGCACAGAAGGGAATTGGTGAGTATTTATTCACCAAGGCGCCCCCGGGGGTTACAAGAAATAATGGCCACAAGCTGGAGGACAGCAGATTTAGATTAGATATTAGGAGGAACTTCTTCACAGTGCGAGTGGCCAAGGTCTGGAACGGGCTCCCAAGGGAGGTGGTGCTCTCCCCTACCCTGGGGGTCTTCAAGCGAGGGTTGGGTGTGCATCTAAGCCAGCTCGCTTATGTACACGCACTTCCAATGAAACATGGACTTAACCACTATGTGTTTGCTTCAGAATATGTACAGCCCTAAGGACATACAAAGTGCACTGACATATGTCTGTGCGGTGTATGCATGGGTATGCATGTCAAGGTACATGCATACCGCTCCATGAGGGGGTGTGCACACAGCGGTGTGTGGCTGTGAACACCTGGCTCAGAAAACACACGCATCTATGCGTCCGTGCCACAGCACCTGTGCTTTGATGTTGCACACACATCTGTGCATCCATGCCATAGCACCTGTGCTTTGATGTTGCACACACATCTGTGCATCCATAGCACCTGTGCTTTGATGTTGCACACACTGAAGTCTCGATGCATATGTATGGATTACTGGGCATGCACTTTAGGCCTCAGCAGCCCAGTGTGCACACTTGTGTCCACAAGCACGCACATGCCAATGTGCACTGCACGCACAATAAGAGCTGGAGGCAGAGATAATGCCAAGCTCGATTCTGGCAGAGAAACGTTTGGGATAAAAAGAGCTCAAAGTCACGGGACAAAGCCCTGTTTGTTGGAAGGGGCTTGGGGTCAGACGGTGCACTCCGGCCTTCTGTGACCAAGACGAGCTGCAGGAACCAGGCCTGATTCCTAAAACAAGCCCAAGCCACGTGCCTTCGGCAGAAATCCCAGCGGGACAATAGGAAGATAATGGGGTCATTTTGCCGATCAGAGATTTATTCATAGCCCCGCAGGCGGCAGGCAGGTGGAATCCTAATCAATGCAGGCTCTCTAATGAGTAGCAGAGACCAGGTCCTTTGTGGCAGAACGGGCTTCGGGGGGGAGTAAAGGAGGATGGCAGCAGGACAGGGAGCGGATGAGACGGCATCTCCCCCTGGGAGTGGGGACCTAGGCTGTCGGGGGTAAAAGGAATAGGACAAGCGCAGCCCTGATGCTCATCTATAACACGACCGGGTCCGGGATGGTCAGACATGCTGGCGCCCTTCAGCCCCTAGGACTGTTCCCATCACATACGTCCCTGTGCCACATCCAGTCTCTGCCCAACCCAGACCAGTTATAGCCGGGATATCTCCCCCCTCCAGTCATGCCCTGGCCCCTTTCCTCTCCCCATCCTCCCGCCTGAGTCTGCAGCAGTGGGGAAAGGAAGGATTTCATTTTCCTCTTTGATAAACAACTCTTCCCCCTCTGCGCCTTGAGCGGGTACAAGGTGGGGGGCGGCAAGGGGGGGCTGCTGGCTTTCACTGCTATAGCAATGCTGGCATGAGCAAACAGGGCCAAGATTACAGCGGGGCCAGCACCGCAAGGGGAGGCTGACGCTGCCTCTTCTGCTCAGGCTCCATTCACCTGCCTATGCAGAGGCCTCAAGAGGCTAAGACGCCCGCACACGGTGCCCAGAGTTTGGCATAAAGATCCATTCAACCCTTTCCCACTTTGCCCCTTGTGCCTCGTGTCCCCCAAGCTCACAGAGCAGGAGGGAAGGAAACTGGAGGCATGATGCAAGTCATAAATGACAGCCACAAGAGACAGCAATGGCCTATTATTAGATTAGCAAGTCCCCCTCCCCTGCATCAAGGGCCGTGAGGAGAAAGGCCTCAGATGGAGGATGCATGAGATATTACATGGATAAGAGACCCAGTGGGGAGCAGAACTGGCAGCAGCAGAGCAAAGCCGGATGGGGGAAGGGAGGCGAGCGTACGTGTGTGCATGCAGGGAAACTTAGCAGGCGGCTTGCGCACACAACCAAAACACCAGCCCATCTGCTTCCCGGCTCGCCAAGAAGAGAGGGGCTTTAAAGAGAGATCACCTTTTCAGATGGAGCCTAGGGGAGAGGTGGGGGAGTCCAAGCCAACAGCCTCCAAGCCAACAGTGCTGGCACCAGCACTGATGTTGGCATCTGGGCTGAGCTGGGTAGCTTGCGTGACCTCGCTTTCCCTTCACTGCGATGCCAAGCTGCTGTGCCCCGATAAGGTCACCTGGGCTGAGACCGCCCCGGCACGAGTGTTTGCACACACATGCCTGCACATGCACATGCCTGCAGGAGCACACAGGTGCACATGCGCATGCTTATGGGCATGGTGCACAAGTGCACATGTGTGTGGGCAAAGGGGAGAGAAGGGTTCCTGCTGTCTCGGGGGGAGACAGTAATCTGGTAGCATCTCACAGACTCTTCCTCATCCCTCCCCCTCCCACCCACCCCTCACCATCACCACTCCCGCCCCAGGACAGACCTCGCTGCCTCCTTCACTGTGGAGACCCTTGATTCCCCCCTCTCCTCCGCACGATGGCTGCATGGAGGCCCTTACTTCCACCCAGACGGCTGTTTTCTGGCATTGCCCTTATTCTCCCGGGTGCTCAGCTACCAACCCCCTACTTTGATTCACAACAGCTGAAAGCCAGAAGCAAGAAGGTCCTTCTCATCTGCAGTGCAAGGGATGGGATCCCCCTGGCTCTTCCCCAAGTCCCGGCCTCCGAGGTGTGGCTGGGGCTATGTGGGTAACAAACCAAGCCCAAACAGGCTGGAGAGGACAGGGATGAAGATGGTGCTCTGCACCCAGGCAGTGGGGAGGAACGGAGAAGAGTCCAATGCCCTTTCTACCCCTTCTGGAGTGATGCGACTGATAAAAGTCCTTGGCCACATGGGCATTACAAAGAGGCAAAATACAGAGGCTTCAACCAGTGTCAGGGGCTCCCAAACTTCCTAGCGTTCAGTTGTGTTCACAGGCCCACCAGCCCTTCCTCCTGGCCCTCCAGGCAAGCGGGTGCAGATGGTGCTGCTGGAAGAGGGGCGAGTTCATGTCGGCTCGCGCAGCGCCGGCAGGGATGCCAGCAGCTAGGCCTGCCACCTCCCCGAAACCACAGCGCTGCCCTTCGGAAAGGCTCACGGGGTGGGACAGAACAAGTAGCCGGGATATAATATAATGCACCCCAGGGGCTGTCCTGCTACATGAGGTTTGGATTAGGAGTCGAGATCCCAAGCCGAACCCATGTTGCCTGTGTGCGAGGGTGCGCACGCGCACACAAGCAGAGCGAGGTTCGTCCTTCAGCACAAGGACCCGATGTTACTGAAACCACCACAGGCTTTTGCAGAGGGACAGAGCTGCTTCGCGGCCCATCAGCAGCTGCGAGTTTCAGCTCTGTATCGGGGGGGTATCAGGTGCATCTCGGAAACATGCCCGCCCATCACGGCCAGCTATGCAAGTCGAAGTAGCTACTGCCCCAGGCTGCCCAGATGGCTATGCCCAGCATCCCTGAAGAGCCAGGCTGTGGACATCTCCCTGTCCTACCCAACCCTGAACAGAAGAGCAGGTGCTTGCGACTGCTGGAAGTGCAGCTGGATGGACGTTTTATTGCAAAAGTAGTAAGAATTTGAGTGCCCCCAGGGTCTTTTTCAGATGGGAGGGGAAGGTAACCAATTTGCGGGCAATGGTAACAGTGCTCAGAGCTGTCAAATCGTTTCAAATCGGGCTCCCACGAACAAGGCTCCTCAAACCAGAGGCCTCCTGTGGAAATGCTGATCATTCCCCTCCCTGGCAGGGCTGGAGACCGAAAAGCCATCATTAACTCAGCGAGGGTCCTGACATACCGCTCCCCTGTGCTGAAAGCAGAACGAGCACTCGGGTACCTCGCATGCCACGCCATGGGTTAATGGTGCCTTTCTAAGGACCACCGCACTACTTGACACCCACTCCGCAGCCTCTCTCGTCTCCATCCCTCGCTGAGCCCTGTTATTGCAATGAAGCCAGCCTCTAATCTCCTTAGCAGACAGCATGAGACAGAGCTCCTCTCACCTGTTTAAACAGTTAAGGCCTTTCCTTCATTCCCTTGCCCTCTGCTGTGCCTTCTCCATTTCTGTAACATCCTTCTATAATAAGGTGACCCAAACTGCACCCGGGATTCACAACGCAGCCTCTCTCTTCCCTTGAACAGTGCCGGGCTAATTTCCTCTGACATCTATCGCACGTCTCTTTCGACAGCGCAGAATTGCATGCGCTTTCTCATCCCCCCTCTGCTCCTCAGGTCCTTCTCAGGACTTCGCAGCTGGTTAAAGGGCCAGGAAAGTCCGAGAAAGACCCCCAGGGTCTGGACGCCGATGCCAATGTGCTTTCTCTCTGGTCAGACAGGAGTATTCCTCCTTCCACTTCCACTAGACAGGTCAGAGGACACCTCCCTCTATATCACGTGGCACCCTGGGCTACCTTGAGAGACAGCCTTAGTTTTGTCCAAAATAGGAAACCCAGTTGATGTGCCTCCGTCTCTCGCATTACCTGGCACCTCACCTCCTTTCCGCCCCAGAAGGATTGCTCCCTAGGATTCATGTAGGCTGAATTAGCAATTGCTGGAGCACCAGGCACCTTCCCTTGCAAGTCGCCGACACCTCATTCTCGCCTTAGCGCAGAGCGGATGCGCATTACAGCAGCCCAGGGGCTGCTACTCTACCCTGTGCCGAAGAACGGCGGCTTCGAATGACTCATGCGCCAGCCCGGAGCAGACTGAGCACGCTCTTCCCCTGGGCTGCTTCTCCTCTTCCCTAGCAAGAGGTCTACGTGGGCGGCTTGCCTGAAAAGTGCACTCCATTTTCAGCCCCAAATTTCCATTGCTACAAAAACCGTATGCATGGGATGTTTCACTGCTGTGGGAACAGATGGTTTTGCAAGGACAAGAGGAGGAAGGAAACCCCCGACACACTGGCATGGCATTCTGCGCGCATGTGTGCGGTGCGTTTTTGCCCAAAACGCTGTCTCTTAGGTGCAACGTTCAATCAAAAATGCCAACCAGAGACTCTGGTCCTGCCAAAGGCTTCCCGCACAGGCTCAAGGAGCCCTTTTAATCAGGATGGTGACTGGCACAAAGAGAGAGGAAGGGTGGTGCTTTGGTGAGGCAGCAACTCACTTTTCTGACTGCCCAAATCCTATTTTCTCTGGACCTCAGTTCCCTTTCTGCAATGCAAGGATAATATCGCTATCCTGCCTCTGAGGCTCATGTGCATTAAGGGTTGTGAGCTGTTCAGATACTCCAGTAATGGGGCCAGGGAGTGAATGAGCCCTGCTGCATGCACACTATTAGTATATGGTCTTATTTCTATGGTGAGCATCCTCTTACAAACCAAGAGGCAAAGCATTATTAAAACGCTTCCGGTCTGATCAAGTAAGTACCAAACGCGCCACAGAAGAACGCATCCATCGTCGTCAAGCACTCAGGCCAACAGGACACGAGCCCCAGCCCGTTTGAGTCCAGAGACCTGCCTTGTCCCTTGCATGTCCACGAAACCTAAAGGCATCTCTTAACATGCTCGCTCCGTTAACGCCGAGGATGGAAAACAACCCCTTCCCAGCTCCCCAGGCACTTGGCGCATGCCCCAAAGCACGAAGCTTGATGTTCCCCGTGCATCACAAAGGCAACAGTGACGTCCATGTCAAGGGGTCCGGAAGACATGCCGATCCGTCCCAGAACAAAGCACAGGGACTCTCTGATGCTGGAGCAATCCAGAGACCTACGCGGCGCTCTCCTTCACCTCCTGCACAGCGTGCCTGCGTGCTGACTTTTCAGATCTCCGTCAGATGTTGTCAGAGTTAAAAGGAACAGCGCATTTCTTTTCAAATGTGTTCAGAGAGCTCCTCTAGGCTCTTCCATGGGGTACTTGCAGAGCGGGGGCTGAGCCAGAACCCCAGTTCTCGGCTGTGCCCGCGACCTAGGGGACGTTTGGAAACGGAGACAGACTCCCAGCTTGGGTTCCTCTCTCTGCTTTGCTGTCTGCAAGAGGCTGATCCATTTTTAAAAAAAAAATAAAATAAATGGTTGTAAGTATTTGAATCCATGATTGGATTGTAAAGGTCATTCAGAACAGCAGGGATGCCAGTGAAATTGCACCTCTTGGAGATAACTCATCAGCCTCATCCCTTCAATTTGTTGGTGTGTATCGCAAGGGAAATACTGCAGAAGTTTGAGGATTGAGGGGTTTTATCTCCCCCCCGCCCAAAACACTTTTGCACTTTTATGATGAAGTTGCATTTCACAGCAAAGACGTCGCATGTGAAGTGCAACCCTCTGATTAGATTATGACCTATGGAAATACAGCCCTCTGATTAGATAGCATTCCAAGGGGAGAAGAGCATCTTGTTTTTTTGGGGGGTTTTTTTGATAGAGAGCAGTGGGAATTTTTGCTACCTATTTAAAAAGGGAAAGAGAGAGATAAATATAATGTCCTTTTGAATCAGAAATGGCACTTTAAGAAAAAGGAACACACTGTAACATGAATATATTCAGTGCTTGCAATTAGAGAATAACTATGGGGATGGGGAAGGGTGCTCATCCCCCTTCCACACACACACATGCACCCTTTCTGGGCACATACTGGACTCTGACAACTTTTTTCCACTGATCTTATGAACCAAAGCCCTCGCTGCTCTTGACGGCACCAACTCTAAGAGTCCACCCTATTTGGGATAAGAGATGAGCCCCCATGTACATCATTTGGAAACTGGGGCACCCAACACATGCACACAAGACTCCCTTCTCCTAGGGTTGCGATGCAGCCAACTCTCTAGGGGAATATGGCAGGCCTTTATCAGCATTACGGCAAGAAGCATGGAAAAATATTGCATCCCCAGAAAAATTCAGGGTGCTGGACTGCTGGAACCGGGCGATGATTAACAGGTCTGCTCCTTCTGCAAACAGTTTGAGTCTCGTTTCTGGGCATCTTCCAGAAGACGGGCACCCCCCAGGCACACAGTGGCCTAAAGCACCATGCTGGTGCATTGCTTCAGTGCCAGCTCAAAGGGAGGAGCACTGCAAGGGGATTAAATACTTCCTGCATCACACGCTCTTGTAATCTCTCACCCAAACGCTGACCGTGCCCAGCTCCGCTCAGACTCCCGTGCAGGGCACAGAGCAGTACAAGAGAAGCCCTTCAACAGACCCCTTCACTGAAATATCCCTGCAGAAATTTAGGGCTGGAAGGTAGTTGAAGTAGGTGAGAGAGATGGGCAGATGGACTGACAGCTTTTGGTTCCCTTCACACAACATGCTCAGCTGCCCAGGGTGTTTGCTGTTTCACTTTGTTGTTTTTATTAAAAAAATGAAAGTTTTAATCTCGCATTAACATTTAGTGGCTTGCTCGTTTTGCCCCTGCTAAAATACTTTCGCAGCAGCTGGAGGCTTCTCAAGGCCAGTGTACAACAGGGGACATGGTTAGCTCAACTCATGCCCTGGCAGAGGAAGGGAGACCCCCACAGCAAGATCTATCTTGCAGTTTGTGAAAAGCTGGAATGATTTTCTCTGCCTCTTTCATCTCCTTGCCCAAGGAAGCAGCATAAACAGATGAAACCTAGGACAAGGCAGCATGGTCCAGTGAGTAGACTGCCTGGAGAAGAGGCAGGCCCTGGCATTCGATACCTGGCTCTACTCCAAGCTACTAAGTGACCTTTAATGATCATTTCACCTGAACTCCCCATGTTGGAAAATGGATATTGGCACTTTGAATCATAAATAATAAGGGTTGGAAGGGAGCTCAGGAGGTCACATCTAGACCAACTCCCTGCTCCAAGCAGGACCAGCCCCAACTACATCATCCCAGCCAAGGCTTTGTTGAGCTGGGCCAAGGATGGAGACTCCCCCACCTCTCCAGGTAACTTGTTCCAGTGCTTCACCACCCTCCTAGGGAGAAAGTTTTTTCCTAATATCCAACCTCAATTTCCCTTGCTGCAACTTCCTGCTCTTGAAAATCTTTTTATGAGAGTTTGGTGCTGGCTTCTTCCTATTTGGAGGGCTGGTGTTGAATACTGAAAAATCCTTATTCTCCCCATCTCTTCAAAGTTTTTGCATAGTCTCAGGGGACATTACAAAGATGCAAAAAAGTTCTCTTCAGGATGAGTTCTTGGAGACACAAGAGGCTTCAACAGTTGAATTAAGTTATTAGAGCCGCTTTGCAAGCCAGCTGCCAGAAGCACGTTGAGTGACTGATGGAGCATGCTCAAGAGTAGATTTGATGGTCCTGAGTGTGAGGTGCCAGAAGATGTCAGGCAGGGATGCACCTATATAAGCCCTTCCAGGGTTTAAAACAGGTTATTCTGCCAAGACTAAAGGCCTTACATTGCAACCAGACGTCTGCCACTCCCCTGGCTCAAGTGACATGACTCAAACCCTTCAAGGATGGGGAAACAGCTGCCAGAAACTCAAATGCCTGATCCCAGAGGAGGTGGGTGGCTCAGAAGATGCTGAAGCCAGGATGAACCTGGGGTCTGTCCATCTCCCAAATAACAAAAAACTCCCAGGCAGACAGGAGCTGTGGCTCACCTTGACTTTCCTCACTACCAGGTACTGGTCACCATCACATCCAGGAACTATACGGTTTAGGATCATCTGGAGGACTTGCTGTTGCCCTATCCCTCCTGTTTCCTCTACTGGAGCTCACTTCAGTCCTTCCCTATAGGTGCTTGGTAACAGCAAGACCACCCAGCCCAGCTGGAGGCAGTCCAGCTCAGCCATCCAGGGAGGCCTACCCATAGTAGCTCCCCCAGCCCCAGCCACCTTGCTCCTGCCCACCCACCTCTGCTCATGGAAAGCCCAGATAAAGACACCTGGGGGTCATCCCCACAGCTCCTCTCATGCACAGCAGAAAGCGATGGCTGGAGTCCAGCCATAGAGGGACCCCTTGGCTCATCTCCAACAGGATACCTCCAGGTTGGGAGTGTTCGAGCAGGAGCACATGGGCTAGGTGTGCTCAGGAAAAGCTCAGCTGGGTTGTGCTGGCACTGTATTTCCATCCTTGGAGGTTTTGAAGACCCGGCTAGACAAACCGTGGCTGGGATGATGTAGTTGGGGATGGCCCTGCTTTGAGCAGGCGGTAGGACTAGATGTGACCTCCTGAGGTCCCTTCCAGCCTCATTTTCTGTGATTCTGTGTAGTCCGTAGTGTCCCACCCAAACCACGAGCAACCCTAGCTCTTCCTCTTACCAACATGCAGGTCCAAGGACCTTAAGTAAATGCACATGGACCCTTTTGGCTCTGGCATTAGGATCAGAAGATGGAAAGAAAAGAAAGGGGCTAAGCAGGGACAAAAGTCTCCAAAGCTGGTGGGGAAAGAGGAGGCAGGAAGAGCTGGGCTAAGTCTGGCTATTCTCCACATCCCGCCCACCCCCAGGTGCCCCTGCGTTCCCCTCTGCGGAGGTGACAGAGCGATAATATTAACACATCATCATTTTAATCAGTGCATGATTAGCAGGGCTCATGCATAATTCACACCAATTCATTTACCGGCTTCCGTCACTCTCCAAACTGACAGCACGTGGGGGTCTGCATCTCTCTCCCCTTGCATGCCTGTCACCGGCCCTCTCCCTTCCCTGTGCCCTGGGTTCAGGCAGCAAGGGGGCTGGGCTTGGCCCAGGGGTCCCAAACTGGCTAGGGGAGACCACTAAGCATGGCACTGGGTGGGACCAGGCTGGGGTATCTTGTTAATGGCATTAGGATGCAGCTGAGGTGGGGCAGGAGCCACAGGGAAGTCGGAGAAGGACAGCAGGAAGGAGGAAGGAAGGAGAGGGGGGGAAAAAAAAAGAGAAAGAGAAATGGAAACGAGTGGTGGGGGATTTATAGCTCCAAAATACCTGCTTTGCAAACCCCCCACTGTGTCACTGAAAGCAAATGTCTAGACAGCCTCTGCCCAGCCGCTGTCCTGGTGCCAATGCAGTGCAAATACCACCCCGGTGCCGCTCTCCTGGATGCCAGAGCCCCAGCGCTCGGATCCTGCTCTGCACGAGGCCCAGGGCACAGCCCTGCCTGACCTGCCGGACGGCAGCTGTGTGCGGGAACCCCACGGGGGTTAGCAGGGCACTGGGAAACGGCCCAGAAGCAGGGAAGTGAGTGTCAGCAAGTCAGCAAGGAAGAGACCCGGAAACAGGGCAAGTTGAGGACCCGGGCAGGGCAGAGAAGCAAGAGGCAGGGAAGCGAATGCTGCGAATGATCCTCGCATGTAGCAAAGCCTTGAGCCTTGGCAGCGCGGAAACACGGCCCGCAGGGCTCAGGCCAATGCAGCCCAGTTGCACGAGTGTGTGTAGCAGGCGGCAAAGGGGTCAGGAAAGGCTAAACAGGAGGCTGCGTGTGCCCTGGCGCAGAGCGCAGCATCCTCTGCGCGCATGTCCTGCTGGGATAAGGACAGCCCTGAGGGCGAGTGGCCTTTTCCTGCATCCTGCCACCAAGTTTGACCATGCTCTGGCTTTGAGAGGCTCTCAGGGGCCGAGGCCCAAACAGATAAGGATTGCCAAGGAAGAAATGCATTTCCAGCCAAGAAGGAGGGAGGAGGAAGCAGTGAAGAGGAGCTTTCTTGAGCGATGGGAGAGGTAGGTGTACTGTTTCCAGATGCTGAGGGACATTTCCAGATGCAGTGCCAGCTGCAGTAACCCCTTAGGCGCCTTCCAGCATAGCTTCCTGATTTTAGCTACAGGAGGCCCTGTTACACACCGTCTTCTTGGGCTGCTTCTAGCCCCCCGGATTTTCGCAGGACAGGAGAAACAGCGAGCACCTGCTGCGATGGTGTTTCTGCCTCGGATTCAGCTGGCTTTCTCTTGATAACGCCAGCCGCTTTCTTCTCTGCGGCTTCATTTTCTTCTGCTCCTTTTGACTATTTGCAGGGTTCCTCGCGCCTCCTTCTCTTTGACTCCAGCTCCAGCCTCTTCCTTCTTGATCTGACGTCCAGACTTTCATCTTCTCAAGCCCTTTCTCTTTTTGACGTTTAAGCTGCTCCTCTTCCACTGACCCCCCGGGCACCTTCACCTGGGCCTCTTCATTATTCTCTTTAATTTTGGTCTCTGTCTTCCCTTCTGTTTTTTCCCCTGCTGTCTGATGGCAGAAGCCAGACAGATCTGATGCTGTGCTGCGGTGCAGGGAAGACAGAGCGACACCTGCACTTAGCATTTAATGAGACATGCCCTGGAAGTGCCACAGGACTGCTTTTGGGTGCAGCAGGACTTCGGCATCAGACCATCTGAATCCCTTCCACCGCAGGCACAGCTCTGCTAAGACCAGCAGGGCCAGCCTTTCTGGCAGGCGTGCCACAAAGTGGCCCGCACCCTCCCCAAGCGACACTCAAATCCCCTTCCCAGTTTGCTGCTCTGCTTTCTGCTCCCTGCTCCATCTGCTACTGTGCTGCCCGCCCCTTCCCCGATCCACTGTGCCACATGCTGCCCGTGTCATGTCTACTGCACATGGCGCAGGTTGGCCACCCCTGCCTAAGACAGTGGTTTGCATTCTGCTTCTTGCAGGGCCTAATATCAGTGCAAAAGAAGACAAGCCATTTCCAAATGGAGCTAGCGATGGATGCGGCAATAAAAAAAATTTCTGCTTATTCCCATTCTTTAACACACGTGGTCACCGAGCCAATCCAGGGCCAGTGGTGCACACACTGTGGAAGTGCAAGGAGATGGCACTGCCCATCCCAACTCAGGCTGCTACATTTCACAGACCCCTGGAGGTATCCTCCAAATTTATATCACACTGTGCAATTGAGTTTGTACCGGCGGCAGCCAACCGAGGCAATCGGAGTCACTTCTGACCGAGAGGATGTAAAGGGTGGGCTGGCTATTTAACTAGTCCAGAGGCCTAACCGCTCCCCTGGGGAGCCCGTTGCAGTGGTTAGAGGAACTAGTCCAATTCTCCTCTCCCTGGTGCTGGGGTGAAGCAAGAGGGCTGCAAAGAGGGGCAGAGGAGGAGAATCAGGCCCAATCACCACTCCCCCACCATCCTCATCAACTCTTGCTTGACACCTTGCTGGCAGGACAAGCCACTGGAAAGCACCATGCATTGCATATGGTCCATCCTCAACAGCAACCACCCAGGAAAGGACGCCCATTCCTGCCATGTGTGATATGGTACCACCCACCCAGGATGCAGACCACCACCACATTGGGACTTGGCCCCATCGCAGGGCCAAATTCAGATCCCTTTTGAAAGGATCTTGGCCCACAGGCGCTCCCACGTGGGTGAAGTCCTGAAACTTGGAAGTCAGCGGGAGTTTTTGGCTTGTGGGGTCAGTGCCACTCAGTAGGAGGAAGGAAGTCCAAGCCTCAGATGAGACGCTGCAACCTTAAAGGATCTCCCGGGCATGCCGGGAGTAGGGTGCAGGATGCCACAGGCCCGAGGGCTAAAGAGGCAGGGGACGATCCGGACAACCAGGACAGAGGTTGAGAAAGCAGAGCCCCGAGCCAGTAGCCTAACAAAGCAGGTGGGGGGGACGGCAGGGACGCCAACCCGGGGCGGGGGGGGGGCACAAGACTAGCAGCTGCCGTGCTGTTGGCTCGGCTGCCGTTGTGCCACCAGCAGCCACCGTGACACCGCTACCCACGCGGCTCCCACCCGGGCACTCGAGCGTCCGGCTATGCTTCTGCCCCAAGCAGTGGGTGCAAGACCTGAACCCCCTGCCTTCTGGTCGGGAGCGCCGCCAAGCAAACCACACCGCAGCTAGAGCAGAGGAGCATTAAGTAAACAGGCTTTGACTTGCAATGCTTTGTAACATCTTGTTCATTAAAGATTAATCGCCAGCAGTTGTTCCCTATCCTGCGAGCGCTGCAACATACTTCTCTGGCTCTCCCTCTCCAGCCCTGGCCCCAGAAATGCCTTATTTATGATCTTACAGGCAATTTACAATTAAAATGTGTTGCTGTCTCTCATGGTTAATGAGAGGGGAGGGGGCGGGAGAGCCAACCCAGCCTGATCCTGGGAAGAGACAGCTCTGCCCGGTTCTTGGGGGTTGATTCCTTTTCATCCCCAGCAAAGAGTCGACGAGTTTCTCACAGTCACCTTGTTAATTGGGGGGGTATCAATATTTTAGCACAGGTTAAATGATGCAAAGTGAAATGGGATGTGGCGGATGGAGCCAACTTCACACTTCTAAGCGAGCGGCTGTGTTTCTAAAAGAGAGGCTGGGAAAGAACTTGTGTGAGTTTGTAAAGACTTTTGCTGGAAGGGAAATGCATATGCAAATGCGCCTCGTTAATATTACAGGAGCTCAGCAGCCCTGGTGCGGAGGCACATGAAAGGCGAGGAGGCAGAAACGCTGTCCCCGTCCAATGAAGAACCAAGCTCACCTCGTGCTCAGTGAAGTCCTCGGCAAAGCTTGCACCAACTTCACTGGGGGCAACTCTTCTGTTTTCCTAAGAGCCTCCCCTCTCTGTTTGTCTGGCATGATGAAAGGCAGTGGCAATGGCTTGGCCATTGGGACAAAGAGCTGGGCTCCAGTCCAGGCCTCTCCATTGTCACCTCGCCTGTGGGCATTCATGCCCTGCTGACCCCCAAAAGCATCTTGGACTGCAAGGTGCCTACCACAATGAGCCATGGGTTACTATGTCCTACTGGATTTGCAAACAGCAATCCTTTCCAAATACAAAATATCCCATGTGCACTGTGACCTTTCCCTCTCCCCCACCGCCACAAGCTATACACCACACATATCCCACCTCTAGGCCCTGCGTGCATAGAAATAACCAACCAACCCAGCGCAAGCTAAAAAAAGGGATAAAGGTCAAAATAATTTCTTTGTCATGAGCTCTCCCAAAGCCACCAGTGTGTAAGGTCTCTGACTGGAGATGCCTGCACAAGCTGAATGAAGCCAGTCTATGGACTGGGGGGTATGTGCCGTACACTAAGACAAAGAGACGTTCCCAGAGACCAGTGCATTGCAAACCCAGGCCTAAAAGCACTAAGTTCAGCCACCCTTTGATCACTGCAAGCAAAGCAAATCTCCAGCCTTCTCCTCATTTCAACACTGCAAATTCACATGAAACTTCCCCCAAGGGAACGGGAACGTGCAGCCTACTATCCTGGTGTCCTTGAAAGCTGGGTCATTCAGGTGGGAAGGACTGTGCAATGTGTGACGACGGTACTCCTCTTGGATGTAGGACATATGGTCCCTGCTTCAGGATAACGTGCCGGGGTTGGTTGGCCGAGTCAGGTGGAGGTGAGCTAGTTAAACCAAATGTGGATCACAAATCAACTGCAAGGAGTCATTAAGGAAACCTGCCTGCTTCCGTTTGCCACGCTTGTGTGAAATCGTAGCATTTGGGGGGAAAAATAAAAATAAAAGGCAACACCTGAGACAGATTTCCCCATGAAAAATTTATGGTGCGCTGTGAAACGGAGACCACTGTTGCTCTAACAGTCGCGCTGACGTGAGAGCGGCCGTGTGTCGATGCTCACGTGGGGCCCAGGATCCCCGGAGGTCTAATGCCACGCTTGCCGCCAACAGCACTCCATATTGCTTGGCAATTGCACAGCGCTTCGTAGACACGACTGAATTTGTGAAGCCTCACAACACAACTGCCGGCAAGGTATGGAAATGGCCAAGAAACCGAGGAGCAGAGAGGCGAAGGTTTCAGGTTTCCTCAAGCAGCTGCCGAGTTTGGGGATTCATTTCCGACTACCTGACCTAAGATAACTTCAGTTCCTCTTGGAAATCAGTGGCTGCTCGATGCCCCTTGCAAATCATGCTTAGTTTGAGCGTCTAAAAGAATTGGTAACCCCTTTTCAAAATTTGGATGAAACCGGTCTAATGCACGAGCCCGCAGCCACCTCTGTGCAGCAGGTACTCACCTCCCCGCATGGACCTCCCGCCCCTGGAGCAGCCACCCCACCCCGCAAGCCCCTTCCTTGGACGGCCAATCTCACGCCGATGCCAAGCTGCTTACCAAAGCTCACGCTGTGCATCTCTGCTTTACTTAAGGCACAAATCGAGGCGCCAAGTGGTGGCTCGTGCCACCTGCAGCTCAAAACCACGTGTCGGAAAACTCAGCAGCATCCCAAGCCCTGGGAGAGGTGAGAGGAGTAATCAATGCAGCCAGCTCACCCGCTCCCGGAGACGGCATGCACCAGAGAGGCAGCTGCGCTAGCGAGAAGCGACTTGCACCAATACAGGCCACGGCACTTTTAAACTGGGTTCGGTGCTTCTCCGCAAAGCAGCTGCACGGGTGAGGCCGCGAGGCTTTATTTAGCTCCGTGGGCCGGGCTTAAGCACCCTAGATGGCCCTGCAAGAGACTGCTGGGAGCTTCAGTGCTGCCCGCGGTGCCAGGATAGGACAGGAAGAAAAGACTCATTATCACCAAGAGGAAGAGCCCTGCTGGCGAAGAGCAAATTGCATTAATACTGTGTAAATAGGATATTAACAGGCCGACCAAACAATTAAAAGCCGGTAATTAAAATTCATCTTCTTTCACATCGCAGTGTATTAAAGTACAAACATTTAATTATATGCCTCTTACCTCACCCATTTGCATAAATGGGAAGAAACACTTATCAGTTGCACCCCTAATTATTCTTTGTGTGCGTTTGCTGGGCTGGTACGGGCAAGGGGGAAAGCCTTGGCTCGGGAGCCCAGAGAGGAGCAGGGCGAAGCACCAGAGCACGCGAGCAATGAAGAGAGATATGGAAATGCGTGGGGCTACCGGGAGATATGGAAATGCATGAGGCTACCGAGCCAGGCAGCTCGCTGGCCAGTGCACTTGCTGCCCGCAGGCTCGGTGCTTTCCCGTCACGGAGCAAGGGTGGCTGATGAGGACTGGATGCGTGCACTTGAGGGCCAATTTGTAACGTGCCAGGCCTTGGCAGGCTGTGGATTTGTTAGGCCTGTATTGCCTTGAGGTGTCAGGAGTGACTGACGTCTCTGGCACTGGCTAAATGCTTGCGAGTCACAGTATATTACAGAGCAACCACCGAGCACCTGATGGAGGGACCTGCAGACAGCTGGCTGCTCCTCCTTCCCAAGGAGGTTCCCAAGAGCAAGGATGCCTGAAAAAGGCATTGCAAATCTGGATGGGACATTGGCAGAGCTGCCCTCCGAAAGCACGGCCCGTGGGATGAGAGCTGCTTTTTGGGAGTAGGATCCAGTAGCAGAGGGGAGCAGGCAACTGTGGGCAACACAGACAGGGAGCTGGGAGGAGAAGAGCACCAGGTAGATGAGGGCTGCAGGGGAGAACGGGCCAAGTGTCCAGGCAGCATATGAGCAGGAGGAGCGGAGCAACAGGGAAGTGTTGTGCCATGGCCAAGAAATGAGGCAATGCGGAGGCTTTGCAAGTCGTTTTTGGAGCCCCGATCCGATGCAGCTGAACTCAGCCACCACGTCACCCAAAATGACGAGGACGGGCGGGCGGCGAATGCCCCGCCCGGTGTACAGCGCCACGTACGCACAAGGCCTGTTTATCGCAAGGATGCCAAGGGACCGGGAAGACGGCGGCAAACCCTCAATAATGCAGCCATTAATGAGAAACTAGCTAAAACAGCCACGCTGGCAAAGGCCCGGCTAGGGGAACCGTGCCAAGAGCTCGGCCAGCTTTGCGCAAAGCAGCGCAGGCGCTGTTCTCCGACGGGGTAACGGGCCATCCCTTGCCTGGAAGCACCTCCCTGCCTCTGGTGCAGCCTTGCAAACCCGGTGCGCTCCAGTCCTCATCCCTTCGGCTGTGTGGCTGCCTGGGGGCTGCTGCACAAGCTATCGGCAGCACCAGCTTCCTTCTCAAAGAGAAACTGCTGCAAAGTCTGCGCAGGCCCGACACAGACTTAAACGAGGCAGGAGATTCCCCAAAGAGCTCGGCACGGCCCCACTGCTAGGACGGCGCTGCGTTGTTGCAGACGGTTGGGCCAAGGGGCTGTTCGAGTCAACCTGGGGCTGCAGAGGAGATCCAGCAGGCTGGCAGGAGGCATTTTATCAGGGCAGGAGCTCGCTCGCTCTGATGCCTTTCCCTCCCTTTCCTGTATCAGCTGTCTGAGCTCTCTTCAGTGGAGCTGGGAATCACTGCCCTTCATACCACTAGCTTAGGACTCAAGAGGCAGAGCACCCCCCACACCAAGCCCCCTGCGGTCCTCTAGAGCCAGTTACCCTTGCTTCTGCCATGTAGTGCTGTGCCTTTGCCAACATCACAGTTATCCCTTCCTGAAGGGGCCACGGGATTAACGCGATGGGCACCAGGACTCTGGCCCTGCTGCAGCACTCACCCCCCTGCAGCCCTAGGCAGCATCATTTAGCTGACAAGCTACCCACGTCTCTGGGGTGGTGCCCTTTATACCAGGGGAACCAACGCCTGCCATCCTACCCCTCTGCAAGGGCAGGGTCAGAGAAGAGGGGCTGAGAGACTAACAGCTCAGCCCCTTGGGGCTGCGGGTATTTCCTCTGAAATGGAGAACAGCAAAATGTTTGTTATAGATATAGGTATCTATCTATCTATCTATCTATCTATAGATAGATATACCTGTATCTATCTATAGATATATATAACTATAGCTATAGGTAGATAGATAGATAGATATACCTATATCTATAGATAGATAGATAGATAGCTACAGCTATACATACCTATAGCTATAGCAATAGCTATAGATAGATACATAGATAGATAATAGATAGATAGACATAGGTATATATATCTATAGATAGCTAGATAGATAGGTAGTTGACAACTCTATAGATAGATAGATATAGATAGATATCTACTGTTTGGTTACTGGTAGTTTCAGGGGTCCCTGGGGGGAAGATCCTAATAGCTATATCTAGAAAGATATCTGTATCTTAGATATAGATATTTTAGGAGCTTCCCACCTTTCCCCCAGGAACTCCTGAAACTGCCGGTAACCAAAGAGAAGTGAATATTAGGAAATGCAATATCCAAACCCCGCTCCTCCCAGCTAAGACCCGGGCTTGATGATCCGTAGCCGCTACTGCCAACAATGGCATTGTGAACTCCACCTGTAAAGAGCAGTGCCTTTCCTGTCTGATTTAAGCACCCGGTTTAGTGCCAGGAGAGTCCCTCAAGACAGATGGAGTGGATTTAGGCACGGCCTTGTTTTTTTAATATATATATATATATATATATAGTCCCAGAGTCCTTTGCATTTAATTCAAAGTTGTCTAATTGCGAGCTCGAGTCCCAGAATGCTTTTGCTTCAGCTAAGCTGGCGCTGAAATGACAATGGTCCTCAGCAATAGATGCTTAAACATACCAAGAAATATAGGGAAAATGTTGACGCCCCGCAAACATGCTTTCTGTGGCAGGCGTGTACGCGCGTCTTTAATCTTTGTTCGGCTTTGGGAATGTTTTGTTCCAAATGAGATAAGAAATGGGCAGGCTGTCTGTGAGCAGCATCTGGACTATCCGAGTAGTCTGTTTATTGTACACAAGCGGGACACACGTATGGGTGTGCCAGTACGGACAGAGCTGGCTCCGTGTCATAGCTGATCTATCGCTCTTTTTGGACTGCTTTCTCTTCTGCTAGTTATAATTATAATTGATAAACTAATTGAGCTTGGTCACTTTGATCTCTTCATCCTCTTTTAAAAGGGTAACTTTTCTTTGAGACATCAGACAACATGAGACACAGGTGGAAGGCCAGGGCTCTTTAGCAAGGCAGCTGAGCAAGGCAGACCCCATCTTCCTCTTCAAGCTGATGTAGGGTTTTGCTTTCAGCCTCAATCGCTGCATGTTCTCACACCCAGAGCACAAATAAAAAATATTCAGCATGAAAAACTGAAAATGTTTCAATCCAAAAATAGGATGCTTTCACTTGGTCTGAACTTGGATTCCTCCCAGTTTTGTTCCAACTAGAAGGCCCAGCAAAAACACCCCATTTTTTATTTTACTGGACCCCAGTTCCAGTGAAGTTTCTCCGACCAGTTCCGACTGCTAGGGACAATTCATCCTGCCTTTCCTAAACAGCTGCACAGGGACCCTTCATCCCACAGGAGCAAAGAAGATGCTCGCAAGTGGGATTCACCCTCTGCTGAAAATGGCAAGCTGCCCATAGCGCTTTCCCCTCCAGCTCTGCCCAGTTCTGCTTGCTGAAACCTGCTCCCGGTGCCAAGAGGCCCGGTGGAGGTAAGAAGTCTAACTCCTACGAGTCAGGCCTGGAAGAGGGGCCCGTGGCAAATGCTTCCAGGCGGCAGGGTTCAGTTCTTGCATGTGCCACTGACCTCCTGCATGCAAGTCACTTTTGCCCCACTATTACAGAAGATGCCTGGACACCTGTTTCCTGTGGATTTCAAAGCCTCAATACCTTTCAAAACCTGGCCCTGAATCTGGTTTTTTCACCATTGGTCTCATCCATGCACACTACAAACACACCGTGCCCAGCCCAGCACATCCCCGGTAAGCAAAGCAGAGGGGTGAGGACGAGTGAACCAGCAAAGCCGGGGCAATGCAACTATAGCATCCACGCTGCCCGGTTTCCCCCCTCACCACCACGCCACCCAACAGGACAACGCTGCTTTGAGAGGCAACAGAGAGAGCAGCAGATGCCTGGGGCTGGTGACCCCACCGCCTGAACCTGCTGCAGAAGCACCGGGCAGCCGAAGACCCCGGTGCCCAGGGCTCTCTCCCACGACGACCCATTTACCAAGGAGCAAACCGCCATGGGACTCCCAACCCTCATCCACAGCAGTTCAGGCAGATCACTGACACCTTTCACAGCTCGCTTTCAATATTAATAGGCTATAAGGAGACTCAGTTGGGTGAGGAGCTGGGGGGTAGGCTGAGGCGGGGGATATGACGGAGCAATACACTGTGCTGTGCGATAGGAAGGGGAGGGAGGGTTTGGCCGTCGTATGGCTCTGGGCCGTATCATTTTCTCCTGCTGAAATGCTTTCACATTCCCCAGCCAGAGCTGCCCTGCTCCCTCCTTGCTCAGACAGGCAGCCCCAGCCTGGGAGACCTAGGAAAGGCGTCCCCTTGGCTCCGCATCTTTAAATCTTGTTCCCATCAAAAAGTCAGAGGCGCGACTTGTGTGGGTTTCAATGCATCCCTGCCATGCCGAGAGAAACCACCCGCCTGCCCCAGTCACCTGCTGGCGAAGACGGAGAAGGAAAGGATGGCAGCGCAGTGGAGCAGTGCCCAGGAAAAGCTAAGGGCATCCATAGCAGGTCAAGGAGACATCGGACACGTGGCAGGGTGAGTCTCTCTTCTTCCTCTGTGCTCTCCGCGTGCCCAAGTCTAGGGTTGCACCAGCCGGTGGCAAAATGATCCCGTCTGTCCAGGCCTGGAGCCGACATCTCTCCGAAAGCATCATCTCCTCTTTTCCTATGCAGAAGGCTGCCTGCTCCCCGCACCGAGGCTACGTGAACTGAGCACAGCACGAGGAGCCCAAAGCGCCTGGGCTCCCTCCCTGCCTCTGCAACTTGCCTCCTTCTTCTTGGAGCAATTCATTTCTCTGTGACCCCATCTCTCGACGTGGGGGCGACACTTCCCGCCTCACAGAAGAGGGAAGGAGGCAATGCGGAGACAAGAGATGGGTCCGTGCATTCGGGCCGGATCGGGCTCTTATAGGAACGAGGGAGCCGGTGAAAAGGATCTGGAAGAACATTTGTGCCGACCTGTGCCCGTATCATAGCCACGTGGCGCCCTGCAAAGAAGCGCCTGCACCACACCACAGCCAGGACAGATGTGGGCACCGGGAAGGAAAATGTGGGATGAATTATGCTCCAGCTGGGTAAAACTTTCCAGCAGTCCTTGCCAATCTGAGGGGGGTCCTGACCCCTAATCTGGTGATAGTGTGACCCAGAGAGGCCTGGCCAACTAGGTACCTGCAAGACACCGTCTCACTACTGAGGCACTAGGAAGGGATTGGCATTAACAAGTCTTGGGTTGGCCCCAAATCCCAGTATCTCAGCCTCATGGCTCCTAGCTGGGCCATTTCCCCCCACCCCCAGCACCAGACTGGTCTTGGTGGGTGGAGGACTCTGCCCCGACACCCGTCTCCCACTGGCTCTCTTCACCTGCCTGTGCATCTCGGCACATTTCTGGCCTCCTGTCCTCTCCCCGTGTTTTCGGGCACTCGACAAGCCCCATAAGTGGCTTTGACCGCGACACCCAGGAGTGACCGACAGCACAGAAGTAAACGCCTGCCGTTTCCAAGCCCGTTGCAGCCCCCCCGTGCGCTCCTAATGACGAACAGGCCTACGCCAGATAAAGACATCCATAATAGTTACACGGTTTGCGCAAGGACTCAAACGAAACCCCGGCAGCGTCTTCATCGCTCCCTCTATAGTTCACGATCGTTGGCAGGGCTGTTCCAGCTCATTGGAGCACAATATGAGAAAGCTTTTCCCAACCCAGCTCCCATCTCCTCGCCGTGCTACAGAGCCATCTCATTTTACTAGATCTCAACTGATGTGCAGACAGGGGGACTTCCTGGATGGGCTTCGGAAACTTTCCCACCACGGAGACTGTGGCCGAGATGCTTCTCCCTTGGAGAGGTGGAGACGGGCACGCAGACGGGTCTCTTCCGGGTTTCGGAGCAGGTCTGTCTCCACACTGTAAAGCCAGGCATGCGATGTAACAGCGGGGTGAGGCGGGGCAGCAGGGACAGCTCCTCAAAAGATGGAGGTAGCATCTGCCTGGACTTCCAGTGCAACTTTGGGAAAGCCTTTTAAGTCTCTGTGCCTCGGTTCTCCATCTGTGAAATGGGGATAACCAAGCTACCCTACCACAGACAACAGAGGAAATGGTATCTCTTGCAGACAGCGGGGTGCGCGCATAAGTGTCCCTATGATCCCCTGGTATTAAGATAGAGAGACAGGCTCCATCCTGAAGCTCGAGAGGAGAAATGCAGGACACAGAAGCCGTGGAGCCTCTGCCTGAGATGGGAAGAGGGCAGGGTGCTGGGGTTTCGAACTGTGGGGCAGCATCAGAGGCGAGGGAGATGCACCCCCAGCTGTGTTGCACATCTGGACTGGCATGCCTGCAGTCCCAGGACACAGGTAGCCTGGGGTTGTTGCAAGATAGGTTTGGGGACACCAACAGGGCTGCATGTTTGCCCAGAGAGAGGAGAGGAGGGTGTTACAGCTTCGTACTTGTCTGTAACCGACAGCCCTTTCAAAAAGGACTGGAAAAAAAAAAGACAGTCAAGAAAGAAAGGGGAAAAAAAAAATCAATCAATAAAAGAAGAGTGCAGCCTTGTGGAGAAGATCCAGGTATATGGATAGGTTGGGTGTCCTATCCGCCATCCAATCTACATGCAAATTATTAACAGCGTTGTGTTTGCTGCATTGATAAGTCTTCTTGATATATTGTATTTTATTAGCTGCTACCAGTCCCCTCTGTACAGGCTCGGAAGCCATCTACATAAATTATAGATTTAATATTTATCTCTCTCTGCCGCACAGATGTGAAGTATGTTTAGCAGCATTTACTCTAGTGCAGTAAAGTTTTATTTATAATTTCTCACCCCCGCCATCAGTGTGCTTAGCTGATCGCTGTAAAGCTAACCGAGTACATCTCGGGCCTTCAGCTTATTGGTGTCTCTTAATGATGTGTGGGGGGAGGGGGCATATTTTACTACCATGTCTTCACACTACTGATTTTGCCATTAAAATATAATGTCTTCGAGTGGTGATAAAGCTCCCGAGTGTGGTTTACGGCTGCCGTGATCATTCGAAAAACTGGGAGCGATGGCCAGAGGTGGGTGGTGTTTTGGAGAATGATTTTTGGCGTCCGCCCTCACCCTGCCACCCTCATCTTCACGCCACGCTACCAGGCAGCCTTCATGGGGGCCTATGTCGTGACTGGAAACTCAAATGATTTCTTGAGATCTGGGAACGATTATTTTCCCCCCCAGAGGGGGTGGAATTTCTCTACCGAAGTTTCTTCCCCTTCTCTCTCTGTCTCCCATGCACTCACACCCACCCACCTCCCACTCTTAATTTCAATCAGAGTTTGGGCTTTTTTTTTTTAAATGTAAGGAATAAAGAAAAAAGAAGAAGAAACACTTGCTGCTCAGCATCATGTACGTACAGCATGAAAATCTAACAGAGACTTTTGCTAGGATGCAATTAATTCCAGCCCCTGCTAAGCTTTTCTTTGACGCAGGGAAGGAGACTCAGAGCCTTCCTCCCTCTGTAAAGAGTGGGACCAGGCAGATTGGAGCCTTTCTTTTCTAAACTACCGGTTCAAACCCCACCCAGACTAGGTTGTTAGCATCCTGGCCTCTGGTCTCTGTGAAATGGGCTCATTCAGTCGCTATCACCCAGGCAGAAGTGGGTCTTCAGAAGTGCTAAGGATTGTCCCAATGCAGCTGCATTGAGGTCAGTGCCAAAATGCCCAGAAACTGCCCCGTGATTTTGGCCAAGTCACTTCCTCTCCAATCTCTGGTCCCTCCAGTCATACTTTCATAGTTGTTAGGGGCTGGAAGGGACCTTACAGATCATCGACCCCAGCAAGACAGGCATCAAGACCCTGGTCTATTGAAGATGCGAGCTCTACGAAGCCTGGGCTGTGCTATAACGAGGCTGTGTGACATCCAGGACGATAGGGCCCCAATAGCACAACTGCGGTAGTCAGGAAAAATACGAAGAGCTTGAAAATCCTCCATGCTACCACTGGCACCTTATTGGTAAGGCTGACCGGGTGTTGGCAGTCGAAGCAGACAGACTGAGTTAGTCATGAAGACCCAACCTTTTCCAGACTCAGGCATGGACGCAGTGGGACTTTCCCGTTCTCCTCCCTTTGCCCATTTGCAGCACTGGCCCTCGGGCACTTTCAACCAGCCGCTACACCCATTTAGAAACAGAGCCAGCAGAAGGAGGCCTTTCTTCGGAGAAAAAGGCAGCAAGGAGGGAATGAGGGCCTGGGCTTGGAGGTGGGACATCACCTTGGCTGGTTCAGGCCATGGACATTTTAAGCCTGGAAAGGAAATCTCTGTAGGGGTAAAGAAGAGGGTCCATTAGGATGGGACGCAGCACCCACGGTGGGGGATGAAGGGCCCAGCCAGGTGGTGCAGACAACTGCTGCATTCAGAGCAAGCCAGGTGGGAGAGGAGGCCCCGAGCTGGGGAACGGTGTCACCCCTTTGCAAAAGCCGACGCCTGGCAGTGGCCAATTGCTCAGAGCGCACTAAGCGCGCACCACATCTGAGGGTGCTTGGCTCTTCCTACCTGCCAAGTGCTTTGCAGACAGGTCTTCACCTTCTTTGTCGAGCAGCCGCTCGAGTCACCGAGAAGCACAATAAGAGCTCATCGCTCCTGCTTAGAGAGATGGCATTTTGCTAAGCAGCACTCTTCCCTGCCGCGTTATCCTGCGGAGGAGGTGGGGGGTGGGAGGAGAGAGAAAGGTAAGAGCAACTTCACCAAGGGCTCACTTGGCGAGTGATTTCTGTTGTGCAGCTAGATGCTTTCCCTGCAATAAAGTCGAGCAGGTAGGGGGTGGGGTTTTTTTTTTTTTTTTTTAAAAGATGGAGATGGAGGAAAAGTGAAGCGTGTCTTATGTGGTGACATACTGGAAAAGTAAAAGTAAAAGGCTGGGTGCAATCCTGAAGCCAAATAATAATAATAATAATAATAAAAAAAACACATGCAAAAATAAAGGGGGGAAACGGGAGAGCTGGCATCTCGTGAAGTAGCACGCTGGGTCAGGTGTGGCATTGCCAACGACAGAGATCAGTTCCCAGAAGCGAATATTACTCGACCCAAGGTGGAGCATCCTTTGTGCAATAGTAACCCTGTCTCCCATTTACATCGTTAGGCCCATGCAGGCTCTGCATCCTCTGAGAGAAGCTGGAGAACTGCGTAGTTAATGCCAACCATCCCCGAATCTCGCGCCACTGGTCCCTGGCAGATGCCATCGGATCTCCAAACACTGCCAACACCTTTAGGCCGGTGCTATCTGCCTGCTGCACGTTTCCTAAGGCAGAATTGAGTCAACGAAGAACAGACCGGCAGGAAGCTCGTGAAAATCAGTGGTGCAAAAACCGGATGGGCACCAGCCAAGGCTAAGACAACCGCCATATGACAGCCGCGTGCAGCATTCAAGTATGCCCACGGGTCTGCGGCCATTTGGAGAACCCAACTGCTGGCGGGCTGGAGCGAGCGGCTTCGCTAGCTGCAGAGCTGCACCTGCGGAGAGCTGCAAGCAAACGGCCACCCCAGGCAGCAAAGCTGCCATCTACTCCAAAAGCCCAGGAAAAGTCGTTAATTCAAGGCATTGGGCCTACCGCCTGCCTTTCCAGCCTCTCCCCCATCTGCATGGGCAGCTGTCCTCTCCATTAACGGCAGACACAGGCAACACACAACTGGGTCAGCCAAGGCCCCCGAATGACCCATTTCTTTCAATGTAGATTGTACTCCCTATTTACATATATGCAAATACAGCTCCATTGTCTTCCCTACAATGCGCTGTGTCTTTTTGCTGGGCTCTGAAGCTTTCAAAAGTGGGGCCGGGTACTCCAGCCAGTTCCCCCCAAAGGGAGGCCAAACCTGCTCACGTTGCCACCGCCTGAGAGGTGTTCTCTCTAGTCGAGGCAGGCCCTGGAGTGCAAGCCATGCATCCTCTCTACGACCTCCAGCCTCCTGCACAGCAAGAGCTGATTCTGCACGCAGTGACACAGAGGTCTCCCAGCATTGATGCAGACCCCCCCAGCATCACTGCAGACCCCCCCAGCATCGACACAGACCCCGATGTGGAAGGCAGGTTTGCAGCTGAAGGAGGATGCCTCCTTGTGCTATAAGTACGGCCGTAGCAGCAATGAAATAAATGCCACCTTGGACATCACACGGGGTCCTGAAGTCCGTAACCAAGATGGCAGCTAAGCATGGTAGGCTTCACGTTCAAGATGAGGGTGCAAATTTACCACAGTGAGGGAGGGCACAGCCCAAAATAACCATCTTGGCTCCCAGCCTCCTCCCCGCCTCATGCCTATGCTACACCACAACCTATTTCCAATCACCTGTGCTCATTTTTTCTTTGAAACATGCAGAAGCAACCGGATTCTTGCAGAGAAGTGGCTCTGGGGCTGAGCCGATATTCAGGGGAAGCAGCAGCATTTGCAGTCCTACAACACGCACACGGATGCACACCCTGTCACCGGGAACAGTTTTCTATGACAAAACACGCATTTTCCCTCCCCTCCTTCACACCCTACTTTCCTGGGTGAGCAGCAGCCAACTGGCATTTGAATCAACCCCTTCCAAGGGGGGGGGGGGGGGAAAAATCACTTTTGGGCTGAGAACAAAGGTGGCGGCGAAGCAGCATCGGGGCCAAACAGGACAGCAGCTCCATCCTCAACGCTGACTGCACGACCGGCCACCGCGTGCCAGAGTATTGCACTACTCTATTAATCTGCAATCAGGTGCGGCCATGTCGCTTACCAGTGCCCCCGGGCCCTCGGCCTTGCCAATTATTACCCTTCCTCCCCTGGCCTCAAGAGCAGATTAATGCTCCTCCTGAAACCGTTCCAAACCCGAACCTTCGCCTGCTATAAATAAAACAGCTCTCCTCCTCCAACAGCCCTCGCAGGCCCTGCCCTCCACCCAGGGCTTGTCAACTCGCATTACACAGGGATGCAGCACTCACCACCCGCTCAGCCGGAGACTCGGCGGGCCCTCTGCTCTGCCGAGGGGAGGATTTAACTCTCATCACGAGGCCGAGCGCTCAGTAAACAGCGTCCGGAGGGTGCGTGAAGGAAGTCAAGGGTGGGCACCGTGCAGGGGCACAGCCAGGAAGGGGCAGATGGCCTCCTGCGTAAACGCGATTGCCGCTGAAGTTTCAAACTTAAAGTCCGAAGGCCGTCTTCCCAGCAGGGAGATGGCTTCAGTGAAGCCCTATGCAAAACAATCTCCCCACTTCGCCATGGGGAAGCTGAGGCCCAACGAGGGGAGGCAACTTGCCCGAAGCCCCACAGGAAGTCTGCAGCAGCCCTAGGAATTAACTCCAGATCCCCAAATCCCTTTCCAGGACCTTAAATCACACGCCTCGCTCTTCCCTTTGCCTGGGCTCAACACTGGGGCTCCTGCATGCACCATGTACACAATGCTCCAGACGCAGGGAGGAAATGAGGCATCTCTGCACCAACACGGAGGGAGTAGCTCTTTCACCAAGCCCATGTCTTCCTCTTCCTATCCACTCAGATATACCACCCCCACTGTGATATCCAAGAATCCCTCCCTACCCCCCGCGCTGAGGCGTGCTTTTAGATCCATCATGAGACACCTTAAAAACAATTTTAAAAACTCCCACCATCCCAGGAGACCCCTGCTCCAATAAGCATTCAAACAAAACAGATATTCCCTAAAAGGAAATATTTACCCCAGAACAGCCAGATAATTGGGGTACATCCCCAAGATGCGGGAGACCAAGGCTCAGGTCCCCGTTCTGGATCAGGCAGGGCTGAGACCTGGGTTCTCCATATCCCCATGCGAATGGCGAACCACTGGGCTAGGGCAATCACAGAAGCAGGAGGGGAGCCCCTCTCTTGTTTTCAGCAGGTTTTTTATCCTGCTGCAGGATGGGAATTTTTCTGAAAACCATTTTGGGCCCAACTGACTTTGGGGGAACTGCTCCCCCAAGCTTCCAGCAGCCTTGCACTCACTATCCACCTCCGGGACAGCGCTGCACCGTGGCTGCCCTGCACGCCTTCAATACGGCTGATTTCTCATTGCGAACCGGGAGCTGTGCCTTAGCCCTGCACGAGGCCCGCTCGCCTTCCACCTGGCGCTCTCCCAGGGACCAAAGCCTCAGAGAAAGAGGGTGACCATGCAGTGTTGTTCACGGTGCAGTTAAGGAAGTCACTGAGATTAGGTTCTCGGCTCTGTCACTCCATGAGCTGGATGAATGGTCTAGGGCCTGATCTTCAAACTAGTCAGGTGTCAGGAACAAATTTTTGGAAAAAGAACCAAGAACAGAGCAAACTTGGGAGCACGTGGCCGGGATACGAAGGGCAGGAGGGCTTGGGAGCGCATGGTCAGGATACGAAGGGCAGGAGGGCTTGGGAGCGCATGGTCAGGATACGAAGGGCAGGAGGGCTTGGGAGCGCATGGTCAGGATACGAAGGGCAGGAGGGCTTGGGAGCGCATGGTCAGGATACGAAGGGCAGGAGGGCTTGGGAGCGCATGGTCAGGATACGAAGGGCAGGAGGGCTTGGGAGCGCATGGTCAGGATACGAAGGGCAGGAGGGCTTGGGAGCGCATGGTCAGGATACGAAGGGCAGGAGGGCTTGGGAGCGCATGGTCAGGATATGAAGGGCAGGAGGGCTTCTGCAGAAAGCCTGGTGCAAAGGCAGCGGGCTGCTGGCTCCTCAATCAGTGCAGAAGCAATTAAGTGGTCCCTTCAGGATGCTATAATGCAATGCTGGCTAATGCTCCTGAACGGGACGCTCTGCTGCCCTGCTAGCTTTAGCAGCTTTCTCGGGGCTCGGGTGTGTGGAAAATGATGTCCCCTCTGCTTTTTAATTATTTTTAATCAAATGGAATTGCTGGGAGGCTGGCAGGACCGGCTAATCTCCGCTTGCTGCCGCACAAAGTCCCTCCCCACAAAGCGGGGTAGGGAGCGCAGGCGAGGTTTAATCCAGAATTAATTGTAGGGAAGAGAAGGAGGAAACGTATCATAATCCTGGCCTGCTCTGGTCTTTAGAGGATTGGAAACTGATTGTTTCCCCCACCTCAAGCTGCTGCTAAACTCGGCTCAGCTCACCAGGCTTTCCCCCGGAGTTCATCCCACTTGCGTTTCGGAGTAGTGCTTAGCAAGGGGCTGCAGTTCAGGCATCTGCTTGGGGCTGGGGGGGAAAGCTGCTACTCTGCTCCAGCTTCTCCAGTCTGGAAGTTAGGAGCCATGCAATAAGGTTTGCAAAGTGTGGGAAAAGGCTTAAGTGGCAGCCCCAGGGCCTTGAGCATCTTCCTTAAGCAGGCAAGAAACCCCACGGGCATCTCTAGGGGATTCCTTCAGACCGCAGCATGCTCTGGGATCCCAGGATGAGGTTTAGGAAGGCATCAGTGAGGAGATGCCGAAGCAGCAGGTCTCCTCCATGCTCGCCCAGCCGCCCCGGAGGAAGAACTGCTGGGTCTGCTGTCTCCCATGGGAGGGGAGGTAGCATCTCTCCCCCCACACCCAAGAGAGGAGGGTGCACGTATAGCAGAAGAGCTGGGTCCGGCTGCCGGGGCCGCAGGTCGACTCAGGACAGGAGTGCTCAGCACGAGTCCAGGAGGTGCCCTTGCATTGCCCTATGTCCAAGGTGGGCTGAAGACCCTGGAGGGTGTGGACTGGGTTACGAACAGGGAGGAAGGGCTCAGGCCTCCGGACCCTGCAGGGATGGTCTGCCCCAAGCCTTGGGATGAGGCCTCTCAGCCATCCCCTCTCTCTAGCAAGGATGGGACAAAGCAAACAGAGGAACAGAAGAGCTGCCAGACTGGATCAGATCAGGGGGTCCAACTCATCCCGTATCTGGTCTGCAGCAGATGCCAGTACCAGCTGCTTCGGAGCAAGATGCAAAAAGCCCTGGTGTAGGTGGTGATGGGATAACACCTTTGGGACGGCGTCTCAGTGGCTCTCTCTTTCATCTAGTCCCTCTCGGCCTCAGCGCTGCTCGATGCATTTGCTTGTACATTTAATCAAGAGACTAATTCGGCTGCTATCTCGTTATCTAACCTACGCCCAGATTGTTCGTAAGGGGATGCGCTCCTTTCACAGTACACATGTAACTCATTAATGCTAATTATATAAACACCCAGCTCCACAATCTGCAAATTACAGCCTCTAATTCTGCACAGAGCCCCGTTCCTTTCCACCCTTCCCCACCGTAACGAGCACTTTGGAGACAGGTCTGCAGCTTTCCAAATAGTGCTGCCTAACCTTTCCATGCCTGCCTTCTGGGCAAAGATGAAGAGGAAGACTCCGGTGCAAAGGAACCTCCTTTCCTTCCTCTCGCGAGCACCGCTTAACTTGGCAGCCTTTCACGTTGCCTCTCTCCAGCCCCAAGCCTGCGGAGAAGGGATTTAGAGACGTCCAAAACAGGAGGAAGCCAGGTTTACCTGCGGTTGTGGGGGGAGGATGCTAGAAATGACCTCCCCCTCTCGATCCGTCTGCTCCCACAGCGTCTCCCAACAAGACTCAAACAATTGTCCCACCCAGCTGAGGTTGTGTGCGCACCGTGCAAAGGTCTTCCCAAGACCGTGGTTTCAGAAGGGTCTTCCCCGAATTAAAATGAGAGACACACTTGAGCTTGTAAGACTGCTAAGTTACTTTAAACTGGACCAGGATGTGACCTGTCCCAGTGGGTTGGGCACCGGCTTGGGGTCTACTCTTAGCTCTGACCTCGGCCAAGTCCCTTCTCCCTATGCCCATTTTCTCTCCCACCTTTACGCCGCCTTTCCTACTTAAAGGCAAGTTCTCCAGGACAGGGAGCGAAAGTCAGCCCTTAGCTGAGAGCTTATGCATTGCTTAAGTGGGACTTAGTTGGTGCACGAGGCCTTGTGCTGGCAGTCGGCCAAGACATGAATTTCACCCACGTAGGTAGTGGAAATATTGTTGTCGGTTCTGATATTTCTGATTGAAAAAATGCCGCTAAACCAATGGCTCCTCTCTTTAGATGCAATTGTGCAGGCTGAGCCGCATAAGCGCTGCAGAGGAAGATTGATTTGTATCCAGCCGGGGTTTTTTAAAAACTTGAGACCAAAGCTGATGAATTGGACATAGACTCCAAAACCTATACACACACACGCGCGTGCAAAAAAAAACTTTCCAACTCTCCAAACAGCTTAAGAACTTGAATGCATCATCTAGCAGGAAAGGAGAGATTGCCTGGGCCAAGAACTGCTAGCTGGTGTAGACCAGAGCCAAACCCCACTGATTTACGCTAGCTGAGTATCCGTCCTTGCACATTTTCCAACATACGACAGATGGAGTTGGAAAGAGGTAAAGAAATGTTATGGACCTCATGGTTCACGGTGGGCGCCAGATCTGGGAGACGAGTTTGCAAACTCAGCTATCATCGTGTCGAAGCAGAGTCCAACTCCTGCATCTGGCAAAGCCTCCTGCATGTAGGAAGGCTTCGGCTGGGATTGCACATGGATGCCTCCCACCCCAAACTGCATCTTTCTCCCTGCCTTAGGGGATAAGGAGGGACTTGTAGTGTTACTCATGCAAGTGGCCTTTGCTCAAGCCAACAGTCCCTTATTGACTATAGAGACCGGGTGGTCTCCTGCCTAAAACACTGGAGAACGGCTCAGGAGACAGGGCCAAAGGAGACAAGGATGCTCACCTTCCTTCAAGAGCCTTTTGTCAAGGGAAAGCCCTCTGGAAAGGCCAGAGATAAGTTATAGGTTGGGACCGCTCCAGTAAATAAGTGCTTGGCTGCTCAGGCCATTGGCTTTGAATTTTTATTTCAGATACACCACAATCCTTCTAAACAACACTCATCTCTTTCCAGATTTAGCAAGAGTTATGCAGGCTTGAAGGGGGGGGGGGGAGAAAAATTAATTTCACTGAAGACTGAGTAGAAGGATTTGGATTTAGACATTGCCATCTTGTTCCCTGCCAAATTAAGAGTCCTATAGAAAAACCAGCGGGGTTTTTATGATGATGATGCTAAGCAATTATGAGCTGCCCAAACGAATGATGTAAATTGGTGGGATGTGGGGGGCGGTGGGCGGTGCTGGAGAAGTGGGAGACTGTAGCACAGATGATGAGTTCTTGTGAAATCCAATTACCCCAGAGTTTTGATTGGATCCATCTCATTGTAACTATTGATTCTTCCTTCCCCTGATATTTTTCATATGTAATGTCTATCTGTGACATCGATTCCACACACTGCAATTGGAAACAGATGATTTTTCAGCCTCCTTTGTAACTTATTCGCCATCTAATCTGCCTGAACTAACAGTTCACTTAAAGGGCACCACGAGAAGAAGGATGGGTCGGGGATTGCGCCTGCAAACGGTGGCACCGGAGATCAGCAGCTCTGGTTTTTGGCCATCGGACAAGTCCGTTCAGGGCGGCATGGCATGCTGAACGCTGCTTGAGATGGGGTCTGCTGGTGTGGGCCAGGGACTTGGAAAACAACCTGTCAGCCCTCCATGCCTCAGTTTCCCCATGTATAAAATGGGGGTTATTAACCTGCCTTTCTCCTCCTGTGTTTACCTGTATACACTCTAGGGCAGAAACTGGTTTTTCCTATGTGCCTGTGTAGCATCTGACACAGCGGAGTCGTAGACATGATCGGGGCTTCCAGGCCTCTCATCATTTTCCATGATTTGCTTCTGATATTTGAAGGAAAAAAGCAGCCCTCCCTACATGCCTCCCCCCACGCCCAAAACACACACGCTAACCATTCCCCACGGCACAACCTGATACATCCCATTAAGGTTCCCAGCAGGGGACAAGTCCCGGGAAATAGAGCAAAAACATTTTTCAACAATCCCGGGGTTGTCAAGAGCTGCTCAGCAAGCTTCTGATTAACAAGTGGCTCTCCAAGTGGGTCGTGATGGATGGGAGCCAGCGCTCCTAGCACGGCGCTGTGCCGTGCAGGTGCTTTAGGAGCCAGGGCGCTGCACCTTGAAATTGCAAAGCATCGTGTCCTGGGGGCTGCCGTCGGCTGGGGCACAGGGCGACGTGCGCACCCTGCTTTTATCGGTGTTTGTAGAGCGAGGATGCACGATGGGGAGGCATCTCGCACACCATGGTTTAAACAGAAGCAGAGAGCCTGCTGGGCACGGCCCTCCTCGACGCCGTTTGGACAACGCCACGCTAGCAGCAGGCTCCCGAGCGGGGCATGGGTTGAAAGGGGGCTGGCATGCCAGCCGCTCTTGAGATTCACTTAAATGCAAGCGTGGGTAGGGGGGGTGCTTCCCACCCTTCCTTGAGAGGGGGCTACACTGTCCCAGCCCATGGGCAGCGGGGGGATGCTCCAGCAGGTTGGGAGCAGTGGGCATGAGCGAGCAGGTGGTGGTCCCTTTAAGGGAATGGGGGGCAGCTAGTCCCCCCATCAGGGGCACTAGGGACCCTAGTGGGAGTGGAGGGGCCATAGCCCCCTTCCCTTTTCTCCCCCCGCAATTCATGACTTTTCCTCCCTTTTTGATGCTTCCCTAATGACGACAACGATTTTTTATTTTATTTTTTCTGGTTTAAAACAAAAAATAAAAAACCGGGAGCTCCGGCAGCCGCCAAAGGAAAAAAGCCAGCCCCTGCTGACAGGAGACTGTCAAGGGCATTTTCTCAGCAATGCCACAGCCTGTCAGCGAAGACATTGGGGAGGATCTCCTTGATGTCTCTGTTGAATCGGGGAGATGTATGGCAGTGACTTAAACAGGTCATGCTGGCTGGCTGATGGCTCTGCAGATGGAGCACAGGCTCCGCGCGCCGCCTGACACTCAAAGCCTGCTCTTCCCTTGGCCACTCTGTCAACTTCTTTGCATTCATTATTTTATTGGGTCCGTTGCACTCGGCTGGTGGAGGCGTTGTTTGGCATTTTTTTGGCTCTCCCTTTCAACCTCACGCCCGTCCTGTGCGTGTGCACACCCGTGCTCTCTCCCCCCGCTCACCTTCTCCCCCCGTGGGCGCTCCACTGGCCTCCTCAGATGGGAAAAAACGCCTCTGCTGTAGAGAAGAAAAAGGAACTGGTTCCCGGAGACAGGGGGACGGGCATGCCCCGCGGGAAGAGCAGGCTTCAATAGAGGCCAGTCACCGTTGCTAATCCCCGCTCACCCCGGCTGAACTCCCTTATCCTGCACCCGGCCTGAGACCGCGCTTCTCAACCTCCGTCTCGAGGCAGCACCTTCCCGCCTCGGGCTGCGTTCCCAATGGGAGGGAAGCCACGCTTCCTGCAGCACGTCACCTCCAACCCCTCTTCTACAGCCTCCGTTTCGTGGCGCACGTTACCTCCGCGCGGCCCCATCCGCTGCTTTGGCCTCCTCCGTGCCCAGACCTGCACCCCCGGTGCCTCCGCATCCTCGCTCCAAGTCCCCTGGGGTTGGGAGCACGCGCGCCCTCGGCCTCTCCTCAAAGCTCCTGCTCTTTGCATCCCTGACGCTCGTCTCCCCAGTTTCCTCCGTTCTTGGTGCTTTCTCCAAAAGCCCGAAGACGCGGCCCCAGACAACTTGCCCAGGCCCATGGAGTTAACGATGGAGCCAGGAAAGTTTTGCCTCGAATTCCCCGCTCCGTGCGACAAACAACACCGCAGGGACCGGCAGGTGTATCGCTGGAGATGCTCGCTCATCTACCTTCTCCAAAGTGTCCTTCCTTGGCAGAGCCAGGTGGACGGCAGGCCAGAGACAGGGCATCCCAGTTGCACCAGATGGTCGCACCTTGGGCTCAAAGGCAGGGCACCAGATGGGAGCAGACCTCTGGCAGGGCACCAGGCTTTCGGGACTGGCGTTTGGCACCAGCCTGGCAAAGCGGAGAGGCTCTAGGTGCCCGCACGGCACTTCTCCGCCGTGCCTTGCTGAAGCCTCCCGAATTTCCTGCTCGTTCCTCCGCAGTCTCGGCGTATCTGGAGGTGCACTCTTGACACGCTAATCCCCAGCTCCTCTCCTTCCCTCCTGACTGCTCCTGCCTCACCTCGACACTTGCTTATCCTGAATCGGCTTCCCTTTCTTCTTCACCTTGCTCTACAGCTCCTGATATCCATCTCCCATGCTTTCTGTTGACGTACAAAGCACGATTGCCAATTTGAAGCGCCCCTCTTCTCCCCGATTTACACTCTATGATTAATAATCCCTTTGCTCTCTCGGTAATGCTGTACCACTAATAAGATTAAAACATATCTCCCTCTCACAGCACCGATTCATAATACTGATTTACCATTACTTCTCAGCTGCTACAGAATGGATGCGCATGGCTGTTACCTTAATCCCTATCCATCTCCACGCTGCTGAGAAATAACTGCTAATTAATACCTTTCTGTCTCCCAACTGCTTCCAGATATGACTGGCTATCAATATTCGTTTGGCACCATGCCACTGATATGAACGGCTGATACTCTGATTCCCAGCCCTGTTTGCTACTGATATTACTTTATCTCTGCGAAGTGGGTTGCATTCTCCTTTTATTGATATATTTCCCTGCCGTGGGCCCACCCAAAAAGAGGTTCTCCTGTAAAACCTGCCTGGCGCGCAGAGGGGAAGAAGAAGACCCTCGCCGTCCTGTTGCACCTCAACCCAGCGGGACATCACTGGCTTCATCTCATGTGGCCATGGACTTGTGCAACCAGGGTGTGCAAAGACGAGCTTCATCCAAATCCCAGCTAGCCAAGGCATTCCTCCTCTTGACCATCCTAAGCGGCTCAGAGAGACACCCCCGAGCTTCTGCTTTCTTGGCATCTGCAGCAGCTGGTTCTCAGTCCATCGCCAAGATCTCCAGGTGGTCTGGTGCCAGCCCCAGCATCTTTAGGAGGAAGGGAGTGGGGAAGCCAAAAACCCCTCCCACCCAACACAGTGTGTCCAAACCCAGGATGGCGCCTGCCCCCTTTCTATAGGAGCAAGCCTCTGGAGGCGGACAGGCCCCACTGCTACCTCTCCACCGGCAAACTGCTATATCCTGGGGCCTGCCTTTGCTCAAGGTGACCTTGCAAGTACGTGTCCTGTGCCCCCAGCGCTGCCCTGCGGTGCTCTATTCCCTTCCAGCTTGGGGCACCATCTCCTCCTACCAGCCCCTGACTTCACTGGAGCTGCATGAGGGTCATCAGGAGAATTTGGCCCACAGTGTTGTGAGCCGTGGTACCAGAGCCCGGAGTCACTACTTCCCTCGTCTACTTGGACAAAGCTGTTTTGGAGGACCCCCCCATTTGGTTTGGGATATTAAAGCTCCTCACTGCCCCCCCTGCTTTGCTCCTGCCTCACTACTACAGCAAAACCATTCAACCAATATGGTGGGGGGGGGGAACAAAAGCCCCCAAATCCAATTCAGATAGTGGGGCTCCCTCCTGCACCTCCATCCCCTTACATAAGGATTCGTCCTCTGCCAGCCTTCATCCCATGTCCTTTCCCATCCGCGGCCCCTCCAAGCTCCATTGCAGAGGGTGGCCCTTGTCTGCTGAGAAGCAGTCCATTGGGAGGAAGCAGATGACCGGTTGCAGGGGAAACTCATGCCGAGGACTCAAACTGGTGGGGTGGGGAGGAGCGTACACTACCCGACGTGTAGTGTGCCATTAAATATGCTAGTCCCCTTCCCCCCAACTCGGTGCTGCGTGCTGCAAAAGGCGATGCTGTTTCTTTGCTACACCTGTTGCTTCTTCTGTTTTTTTCTCCCCTTCTTTGCATTTCCCATCATCCTACTGCACTCTCATATGCCCAAAACTAGCATCCTTCAAGAGAACAAGCAACTTGAAATGCAGCCCTGGCCAAATTTCCAGCCTTTTGCATCTCTCCCCCCCACCCCCCTCCCTGTAAAACAACCCAACTGGCAACCTCACATCCGGCAAGCATGACAACAGACCTGGGCAGACATCCAGCGTTTGGAGCTTACAGCTTTAAAAACAACAGCGGAGAGGAGAGGGAGAAGAGGAAAAAGAAAAAACACAACAAAAAATCCCAACAACCCAGCCTCCAATCTGATGAATGTGGCAGGGGAGGCTGACACTCTGCTTTTAATAAAACATAACGAAGCATAGGATCGTAAAATATTTCCTTTAATTCAGTGCTCCCGCGAGGGTGGGTAATAGCAGCCTGGTAACGCAGTAGGCTTTCCTGGTGGCTCGCTGGGGGAAAGGATGGCTCGCTTGGTTATTGCTGGGAGGCTGCAAAGGCTCGTTTCCCTGGGCCCGTCCGAATGCTGCGGTGCCCGGGAGGGCTTTGAACCCCAAATGGGGACGGTCACAGTGAGGGGCAAGGAGTGAGGGTGAAGGAGGGGAGGCTGGCAGCTTGCCCGGTTGCGTGCTGGCATGTGCTCAGCCACTCGGCGCGTACCCTCTGAACGGCAGGGAGTAACCCGCTTTTCCACGCCCGGTTCACCCACCCCTTGCCCCGCATGGAGAACCACTCCTGGGATTGCCCTGAAGCACGGCAGCCACGGAGGTGGGTTTTCTGATATCCTTCCGTGGCTCCCCACCACCTCTCCAGCCCAGCCTGCTCCCCTTCCCCAGCCCAGGGGAAAGCCTCCGCAGCCCATTGCAGGGGCCGCGAGCCATGCAGGCACCCTGCTGCCCTTCGATCGCCGCTGGCACCGATCCTTTTGTTAAAAGCACTGTGCAATACTGCGCGGGCATTACTGGGGCCTCACGATACTTCCCCTCAAACTAATCAGAGGAAGCAAGCCCCCGCGCTCCCCTCCCTGCATCCTGAAACCCCTGCGGGTGGAGATCCCACCAGTTGCATTCCCTCCGAAGGCAAGCAGAGGGCTCAATATAATACTGGCACAGTCATCCCCACGTCCCTGGCCCTCAACCCCGAAGGGCAAGGGCGCGTGAATCTCCTCGGCAGCATGGCATAAGCGATTACGCTCCCCGGTAGCTCTGCATTCGAAATCTCGCTGCATCTGCTTTGTCCTATGCCGGGCCCTAAATATAAACCATTAAATATGCTCTCTCCTTTCCGAGAGAGATAACATTGTTTAAATAAGCCCTTTAAATTTTAAAGAGTTTGGTTTATTTTCTCTCTGCAGGAAGCTTTTAGCAGTGTGCGGAGCGCGCGGGGGGAGACCTCCTACATCACCGCCGCGACGCAGCCACTGTCAACAGTAACTCACGAGCCGCTGTCGCGTAACCCGGCAACATCCCATTAGCATAGATCATCGGCCCGGGAGACGAAGTACCCTGCACATCAGCCGGTTAACGGTGTCAGCGCCCCCCACCTCTGCCACCGAGGCGTCGATTCCACCCTGTCTCTTAGCCCGGGAAACGTCGCTCGCCCATCACTCTCCTTGCACCTCCAGGGCAGGCAGCGCCACGCTGACATCAGTCTCAGGCTTCGGTTCTTCAAAAGCCGCCGGCTGACACGAGCGCTCGCAGCACCCTTTTTGACATTGCCACGTTTCAAATGCCTTTTAAATCACCCGTTTTCCAAGGGCACGGGAAACTTATGGGCGAGATGCTCCAAGTGGCTGAAAGGTGCCAGCTCCCGTGCGGTTTGGCCGCCTGGAGCCTTTATGCCCCTCTGAAACTCCCAGCTTCAAGTGACATGCCCAAGTCCATACAGGGACCCGGTGGCAACGTCAGGCAGTTAATTCAGGGGGCCGAGTCACATACTTAAACCAGCGGGTGCTGCTGCTTTCCCAAAGGGCCAAGCATTAGCATTCAGATCCGCACCCGTGATTCATGGGAGGCTCCTGGGGACGTTTCCACTGCCTTCCAAGGGCCTGGGGTGCCCTTTTCATCAGCAGAGGCTTCCGGTTTCCCCTTCTCTCGAAGAATTGCACTAGCATTCATTTTTGGAAAAAGCAGGGCCCTTTGATGAGTCCCAAGGCAGGCACCCAGAAGCTGAAGCAACAACCCTCCCCCCCCAAAAAAAACCACAACCCAAAAAACCACTAGTCATTAGAAACCCTGAGCCATAGACTAGCGATCTAATACAGTGTCTTGCAGGACTCTTGCATTTTGTTGGCAGATTATTGTAATTTGGGCTACGTGGTCTTGTACTTCCTCGAGCAGCTTGTGTCACTCATACAACACAGCTATAATTACAGCAAAGCACAGTCTCTCTCCGTCACAAGAGAACATAACCATCTCCAGTGAGTCTGCATACATTAGATGTTGCCAAATACTTGCTTTAAAAAGAGAAAAAAAAGAAGCCCAGACAAAATAATGCATTAAGATACAAATATAGCTAAAAGGCTACACTAGTTGCAATTTCTGAAAATTATTTCATACCCATGTGTATAAACATATTTCGGAGAGAGGAAACTCTGAGTTGAGATTAAATGTGGGGTTTTTTCCCCCCTCTCCCCTCCTCCTGCGAATGACTGGAAGTCTAGAAATTCAGAGCTCATACTGCAAGAACTTTAATTCTGTCCCTACCACGTCCCTGCAAACACTGCCTTGGCTGCGATATATCCCTTATGCCCCTAAACAGCATCTTTGTGTGCATGCCCATTCTGGGTCATATGGCATAACAGACATATGGGTGTAGGTTGTGTAATAGATGTATAATCCCATAGATGTATAACGCCCGTAGATTATACATCTAATGTAGATAGATAGATAGATGCATAACACCCATATATTATAATAGATGAATAATCTATATAGAATATAGATTACATATAATAGATGTGTCATCTTATCATCGAATCAAATGAGTCGGAAGGGACCTAGGCAGATCATCGAGTCCGACCCCCCACCATGGGCAGGAGGGAGCACTGGGGGGCGGCAGGGCTCATAAGACCCCAGCCAGGTGCCTGTCCAGGCTCCTCTTGAAGATGTCCAGGGAAGGTGAGAGCACCACCGCTCTGGGGAGCCTGTTCCAGGCTCTGGCCACCCTTACCGTGAAGTAGTTCTTCCTAATATCTAACCTAAACCTGTCCCCCTCAGCTTGTGGCCATTGCTCCTGGTGACCCCAAGGGGGGCCTGGGGAACAGACTTTCCCCGAGTCCCTGCTGGTGGCCGCTGATAAAGTTGGAGGCAGCCACAAGATCCCCCCTCGGTCTCCTCTTGCGGAGACTGAAGAGATTCGGGTCCCTCAGCCTCTCCTCATAGGGCTGGCCACGGAGGCCCCGACCATGCGAGTGGCCTCCTCTGGACCCTCTCCAGGCTCCCCACGTCCCTCCTGAAGTGCGGCGCCCAGGACTGGACACAGGACTCCAGCCGCAGCCTGACCAGTGCCGCATAGAGGGGGAGCAAGACCTCTCTGGACCTGGTAGTGCTGCCCCCGTTGATGCAGGACAGGGTGCGGTTGGCTCTGCCTATTGCTCCATCGCATTGGCAACTCATATCCATCCTGGAGTCCATCCTGACTCCAAGATCCCTCTCTGCCTCTGTGCTGCCAAGAGGGGCAGCCCCTAACCTATAACCATAATGCTGGTTCCCTCTCCCCGGGTGCAGCACCCTGCACTTGTCCTTGTTGAACCGCATCCTCTTCAGATCCACCCACTCCTCCAACCTATCCAGGTCTGCCTGGACGCGGTCCCTGCCTGCCGGGGTATGCACTTTACCCCCCAGCTTGGTGTCATCAGTGAACTTGAGCAGGGTGCTCTCCACCCCCTCGTCCAGGTCCCTAATGAAGATGTTGAACAGCACCGGCCCCAGGACCGAGCCCTGGGGGACTCCGCTGCCCACACCCCCCAGGTCGACATCGGACCATCCACCACCACCTCTGGGTGCGCCCCTGGAGCCAGTCTGCCACCCGTGTGACCGTGCATCCATCCATGCCGCAGCCCCTCAGCTTGCCCACCAGAATTGGGGGGGACACTATGTCGAAGCCTTCTGGAAGTCCAAGACGACAACATTGACTTTCTCCTTCACATCTAACCTCTTTGTTACCTGGTCACAGAAAGAGACCAGGTTGGTCGGGCAGGATCAGCTTGGCACGAACCCATGCTGGCTACCCCTCAGCATCACTTCCCCTGCAGGGCTCTCACAGATGTGGCCCTTGATCATTTTTTCAAAGACCTTCCCCAGGATAGAAGTGAGGCTGACTGGCCTGTAGTTGCCAGGCTCTTCCTTCCTTAAAATAGGGACCACATCGGCCATTTTTCAGTCCTCAGAGCACAGCCGTGACACCAGCCAGTTCCCTCAGCACCCGCGGACGAACGTCATCCGGGCCCGCTGACTTGTACACATCCAAGCCCTCCAGGTAATCCTTAACTAGGTCTGAACTAACAGTTGGGGGACTCTCATCCTTCCTGGGCCTCTCTGTGCTGTCACCCGAGAGCGCCCCATTGTCGGCAGACAGGGACACGGAGGCAAACAACTTGTTGAAGAGTTCGGCCTTCTTTCGCGCACCCATCACCATCTGCCCTGCCCTGCCTCGTAGGGGTTTGATGTTACCCTGAGACTTCTCCTTGCTACCAATATACTTGAAGAAGGACTTTTTGTTTTCCTTAATCCCAGAAGCTATGGGTGTATAATAGATATATAGCATTTAAACCCTCAAATACTCTGAGAGAGGAGGGTTACTCATCCACTTTTACACATCGGGAAACTGAAGTACAAGGAGGGGAAATTACTGGCCTGAGGTCATGCAGCAAGCCAATGCTGTAACCAAAACACATAGACCAGCAGCCTGGGACTGGGGAGACCTGGGCTGTCTGTCAGCCTGCATTTTTAGACCAGTAGAGGCATAACAAGCAGGTCATGCACCCGGGACAGGGATACACCCATCAAGTCATGCAGCCAGCACCCCGGGTTGGTGACCCTCTTATAGGTTCATAGTTTCTAGGGTTGGAAGGGACCTGAGCAGATCATCAAATTCAACCCCCTGCCATGCCAGGAAAGAGTACTGGGGTCAAACAACCCCGGCAAAGTGTTCATCCAGCCTTGTCTTAAAGACCCCCAGGGTAGGAGCCTGCACCACTTCTCTTGGAAGTTGGTTCCAGATCCTAGCTGCCCTGACCGTGAAATTGCGCCTCCTGATATCTAGCCTGAATCTCCCCTCCGACAGCTTGTGACCACTATTCCTAGTCATGCCTGGTAGTACTCAGGGGAACAGGGACTCCCCCAATGCCTGCTGGTCCCCTCTGACTAGTTTGACTCTTGCCACTGCTAGGTATGCTACTGTCTGCTCTAGCAGTTATGCCTGACCTATTAGGAGATAAGTCACACTCTTGAAAGATATCTTCTATTGAACCAACTGCATAGCTGGAATAAAGCTAGACAAGCTTTCCACTGCACTGTTCTTTCTACCTGGAAGTCACCTGCAACCACTGGATGCAGAACCAAACCCGTCCTATCGCTCCCCCACAGCTGGAGCGCAGCACCGCATTCACCAGTTGTGATCGACGCACAACCTTCATTTACCACCAGTCAACTACAACTGGCATTTGTTACATGTAATACTGCAGCACCCGAGAACAGGGAGGTGCTAAGTGTTGCATAGACACACACAACTATTGCACACCCCACTAACACCACTCTCTTGTGCCCTCGGGACACACGCCTCCACAGATAAACATTCACCGAGCATCCCTGCACACGCTTGCTTGGAGCACGGCGCTCAACGTCATCTTCCGACACGAATTTATGACTTCACCTTATTCAAGCTAGAGGACAAAGGAGTCGAACAAGACTTTAAATGCATTTGAATGAGTTGGCAGAGCTGCCCGTCTCCTGCAACATGCTGCATTTGTGCAGGAGGAAAGGAGGACTCCCGCTGTTGCCCTCTGGCGGCTGCACACGCACAAAAATAAAGGACCTACTGATCCCAGCATCTGGGGACTCTTCCTTCGGCTCAAGAGGGAGAGAGCGGCGATTTGGGACCACACAAACAGGTCTCTTGTAGTCCAGGCTCCACAAGTATGTACATGATTCACTTGAAGGGAGCAAAACTTTGTCGCTCTCTCAGAAATAAACCCACAGCCAGGACCCCCCGAAAAGACCCCCGCAAAGTCTGCAGAAGTTCACAAGCTAATTTCCACGGTGTGGTGTCCTCTCTCTGCGGCTCAGTCTACTTTATAACCCTCCCACTCAAAGAGGGATTTTGGTCAAAACCATCAATATATCTTTACAACTTTGGCTGAGTCTCAAATGGGAGATGGGCTCAGCATGCAGGACTGCAAGGAAGGTCTGTAGTTTGCATTCAGAGCCTTCCCCTATCGCAGTTCTCCCAACAACACAGACCGAGCACTCCAGCTAGGGTTGTTATCCATGCTCCCGCTCCCCGCAAGTGCTCTGGGTGACCCTCCTTCCCTTTATGAGCCCTGCTGAAATATATGTCCCAAGTCTTCTGTGCAACAGGGAAGCATTATGCACATTGTACAATTGGGGAAGTGAAGCAGAGGAGGCACAACTGCAGCAATGTAGTATACCCCGAGCGAAATTGCGCTCAGATGCCAGAGCAGCGAAGCTGCAGTGATACAGAATATAGCAGGGGTTTTACTAACGTGCCTGGGATACTGAGTACTTACTCGGGCTACCAGCCATAGGCTAAGTCCAAGCTGCTGTCGTTTCACTGCTATTGCTACCCACGCCAGCTGCGTTCCAACTAGCACAAACAGATTTGCAGTGGATATAGCAGAGACAAGGACTGAATTTGGATCTCCTGAGTCCCAACCCCATGCCCCATCCCTCTTGTACCCCACATTTTCACAGGAGGGAAAAAGAAACCAAAAATCAGCCCAGAAAAAAAAAAAAAAGGTAGTTACAGGCCATCACCAGCTCTTGGGTCTTAATTATAGTTGGATCCAGGCCAGTGCTGGGAGAAGTGGCACTTCTGGAAGGGCTGATCTGCATGGGTGGGGGGACAGCAGCAAATAGCAAGGTATGCAATCCCTATGAAAGCCCTCCACCATGTCTGCCCTCTTGTTGAGATCCACCTTCACAGATCAAGAAATCTGCACAGAAAGAAGCCTTGCATGAGCCAGAGGCCTTGCAGCAAGCCCCGGAAGGCAACACGCGTGGGGCTGCAGTGGGCCACAGGGTGGGAGAGGGAAGAATGGTGCCCAGACCCAAAGGCTAGGGACAGAAGTTACATGTCAACTAGTTTAAGTGATCAGAAACTGGTTTAAACTTGTAACAGAACAGAAGTTCAGTGCAGATAAACCAGTTTCAAAACGGCTAAAACTGGTTTAAGATAAACCTGGTTGGATGCAGTATCAGACCTAACTGATTTGGGTTAAATTGGTTTATGAAACTTCTGTCCCTGACCCCGTCCCAATTCAAATTAAATCACCTAACCCTAACCTGAACCCCCCGCCTGGGCTGGGCCAGACTGGGCTGTCTGCTTCATCAGAGAAGGGGTGGGAGCAGGGGCAGTCAAACCCTGGGTGAGGTCTGGGGCCAGGGAGGGGGGGTTAAACTTCCCTTCCCCTGAGTACAGAGCTGCCCTACCCTGCTAAGAACTGGCTGTGACTGTGGACTACAAATCCCAGAGGCACCTGGAAGCAGGAAGGGGAAGGAGAAGGGGAAGGGATGAGTAACTCCACAGAGTCCTGCTGTTGTGATTCTGGACTACAAATCCCCAAGACCTTAGGGGCAGCAGGGTGAGGAGCCGAACACAGCCCATGCTAGTTATGTCCCAGAGAGCCGTGCGGCAGCACCCCCCAGCTTCTGACCTGAGCTACTGCAGGGACGTGGCTACATTTTCTGAATCAAAAGTGAATGTCTGTCCAATTGTTTCTCAGTTTAATCTCTGTAGTTTAGACTAATCTGCAAGGACTGAATTGATTCAGCCTCGGGCTTTTGGACTGTCTGTACTTAGCCAAAGTCTCTAGACCGTGAACATCCAGCCCACAGCCCCCAAGCTCATACATCTGAGGACAGCAAGCTCAGGTAGAGCTGTCTCAGCTCTCCAGCTAAAGTACAAGTGGCCAGAGGTTAAAGCAGGAGCAAAGGAAGGAAAGCTGCCTTTTTCTCCTCTTCCTGGCTTGAGCCGAGCACACTCCACCCTGCTCTCCTCGCCTTGGCTGAGGCACCAGGAGATCATTAGATGGGAAGACCCCACAGCTGCGCAGAGGACTGAAGCCACTAAGATCACCATACGCCAAGGTCAAACCCTGGTCTGTGGAGGTGGGAATGAATCTAAAACCCTTGGAAATGAATCCAAAACCCCCATCAGAAATAGAAAACTTGTTTCAAGGAATCAGGGTCAATATGGAAAGGAAGATACAGCCAGTACTAGAAATCAGGCCTTTTAAAAAGTTGGTGTATAACAGCAAATGGATACAAGATATATAATGTGCTTACATTTCACATTCAAGGTACATTTATAAATAGTTTATAAAGCGTTAACCAATGATTAATAGATGCTTTAATACATAGTTAAATCGATTGTTATGGAGTCTAACAGATCAGGAGGCTGCTCATAACCCTAGTTTATAACAGACACGCCTCATGCCTGTACATGCTTCTAACGTCTATTAAGCAGGCATTAATAATTTATAAATGTACCCTTAATATAATAAAGCAAGAGCCATTATACAATGAACACAGCTCAACCACAGCCCATCATTATCACTTATCTGTATTGCAGTCATGCCAGGCACTGCACAAACAGATAGCAAGAGACAGTTTACACTCCAAAAAGATGCAGAGAGGAATAGGAAGGAGAAGAGAAGTGATGCATCCAGGGTTACATGGCAGATCAGTAGCAGGGCTGGGAGCAGATCTGACACCTCCCAAGAGTACGGTGCTTCATCCACTGAATCCACTCAAGTCACCGTCCAGATTAAATAGACTGCCCTTCTTCACAGTCTTTCACAAGTTCACGTCCCCTTCACTCTCTCCCTCCAGCTCATTTAGCAAAGGTCCACTTGGACAGACAATCCCTGTTCTCAGAGAGCAGGAATAACCCATCCCCAGTGCGCGGAGCTGTACGTTCTCCTTCCCTGGCTATTCCAGTTGCTCTGATACCATCTGTTAAAGGCCCTACCCCACCCCAGTTGAGGCCAGTGGTAAAGTTTCCCCTTGTATCAGTGGCACAGGATCAGGCCGCATCCAATTCCATCTCTTAGTTTTGCCGAGTCCGGTGTTGGAGAAAACAGCTCATGGACGCTGTAGAAAAACACGGGTTTACAATGCAGTACGCTCTCGAGTTTCCAAAGCAGCTTCTCACCTGCCAAATTCTGGTCCACTTGGGAGAGCTCTTAAATACAGCTCACCTTCCAAGCCTCCAGCCACCATAATCCCTCTCCCTGGGTGCACTAAGAGCTGGGCAGAGCTAGCAAAGACTACAAGCAACAGCAGAAAACTTTGCTCAACCTAGAAGGGGACCGGCAACAGATCCGGTGCTCCGGGACGGCACCTCATTTGCAAGGAAGAGCTGCAGCTGCTCCATGATTGCTACGAATGCATGCTGGGACCTGCGATAAACAGGCACGGTGGCACGTAGGACTCGGTTTAGATGCTCCATAGCCTTCTCCAAGTAACAGAAAGGAGACTTCCCAAGGAGCTCTCTTTCCAGCTTCCCCTTCCCCTCTCTCAGCCCCCTGCTAGAAGGCATAGCCTGAAATCAAAGCCACTTTCCACCCACCTTCCCCCATTAAGGAAAGGCCTATGTTCTCCCCAACAGCAACTTAGGGCTCAGCACTGTGTGTTTTAGGAGCCCTCCCCTCCTCACCCCTACTGGTATAGAAAAACACAGCCATAAATCATTCCTCCACCCCAGAGACACCCCCCGTGAGTACAGCTGGAGAGCAAACTTGGAGTCACAAGCTGCTCTGCCGTATGTTAAGCCACCGGCAGGCTTGAGCCTCGAATTCAAGCCTTGGACTTGAGGTTTCTCGCAATGTTGCGGGACTTGCTTTGAAAGTGGATCAGAATCAGACTGAACTGTCTATCAATGGCAGCCGGGTGAGGACAAAACACTAATGTCCAGGTATAGTGGCGATGAGGGGAAAAAAAACAAAACCTTGCTGGATCTACCTTTACCCAAGCTAACTAACCCACAGGAGACCTGCAAAAGTTTTCCTGATAAAAGTTTCACCAAAGCTTATATGTTTCTGCAAAAGGGTATTTTGACAAATCAGCTCTTTTCCAGGTTATTAAGAACATCCCAGTCAGATCTACCCCCGCTTTGCACTCATTTAAGACTTGAGCTGGTGCTAAACCAATTCCCTGGAAAGGCTCCTGTTAGCTTCCATGGGGGAAGCCAGCTCTGTAAGACCCTGAAATGCCCTCATATCTCATGGGGGTTAATGGTAGTCAAGGGTGCTGAGCACAGCCTGCAGATCCTGGCTCTGAAGAGGCCAGCCTTGACCCAGAGGTTGCACCGACAGCAGGGCCCAGCACCCATCTTCCCCTGCTAGCTTGCACGCAAGGGATGCACTATGAACCTGATCCAAAGCTCACTGATCCCAGTGGAAGTCTTTCCCATTCACCCTCATGGGAAATCACACCTCATGCACTTATTTTAATAAACTAATGACTGGAAATAAGCATGCAAATCAGGCACAGCCCCTCTGGACTGCATTCAGGGCCTCGACATCCCGGCTCCCAGACCTGCGCAGAGATGTGAGGCAGCCGATTTGATCTCTGCGCGAGGAGAGGCAGAGGAGGCTGGAAGAAACTGCTACTAATCCTCCCGTCCGCCCCTCTCAAGTATATTGTTGAACACAAATTATAGACTGTAAATTATAGATAGACGCTTGGCGAGAACAGAGAGTAAATCCTGGTCCCCTCGGCACGTTTTCAAATGCACTGGGCCCACAGAGACTCCTTCCCTTTCAGGCGAGGAGGTTTTCACAGATGGAGTTTGGCTTCCCTCGCCGGAATAAACAAAGCGTGTGGTCCTGGGGATCGGGACAGATTGGCAGCTCTGTGCGCCGCTGGGAGAGGCAGCTCCTGCGACCGCGCGCCGCTGGGGACCGGGGCTTGGCGGGCCGATGCAGACACGGCCCCCTCCTCCCGAGCCTCCCTGCCTCCGGACAGCTACCTCGGGACCAGGAGGGCAGCAGAAAGCAATGCGGTGCAAGCAGTGGAGGAGGAGCCCGGTGACCTGGGTCCAGATCCCAGCGCTAGGAAAGGCATCCTGGCCAAGTCCTCACCTGCATTTACCTGCCCAGACCCCATTCAAATCAGTACGTGCACAGCCTCTATGCCCTTCAGTGCCTCATCTGCAAACAGGACAAGCCACCCTCCCTTTATCCTGCCTCTTTTGCTAACAGCCCTTTTGAGGAGGAGGTGACTGGTTCTTACTATGCGCAGCACCCAGCACCTTAGTTGAGGTGGCGGGGTGCTACTGCCAAAAGCCAAACAATATTCATCCTCTTGCCTTTGATAGCCAGGCCCTTCACAAAACTCACACCGGGTTGTGCTCACACCAGCATCCCAAGTTCAGCCCCTGAAAAAAGGTGTTGCCACGAGTCAATGAGGTCAACTTTGAATGAGGTTTACACCCCTCTAAGTCATCTGGCTTTTGCCCAGTCCTCCTGCTGTCTGGGCACTTCCCATCCTGTGCTCAGGATTCGATATAGGACAAGGTAGAGACAAAAAGGGGTGCTTTACAAACCCTGCTTTCAACAAGACAAGCAGCCAGACGACAGTATCCTGGAGCCACTCTCTCACTTGGGTTACATGTTTCTTGTATTGAGCTAGATCATCATTGAATGCCTTGGATGGAGAAACACAAGAAACACTTGGATGCCTATCTTGCTGGGCAGACAAGGTTCTTTGGGGGAATCTGATATCTTTTATTAGACCAGCTTAAACAGCTGGAAGATATTTTTTAGCAAGTTTCAAGGTTTAAAAACCCTTCGTCAGGCTGAGGAAGTCTCCACACTTGGTGTGTATTTTGCTGGGATCATTTGACCCCAGCTGACTTCCTGCCTTTTGGGCAGGGGTTGAACCCGATGATCCTGGGAGGTCTCTTCCAGCCCTGATGTCTATGAAATCTATGAAGACAATGGGAAAACTTGATCCAAGCAGAGTCCTGAGGGCTTAGTAGGATGGGAGAGGAGAAGTGGATGGCCTTATGCAAGCCAAAATACCTTGGGCAAACAGGTGGGCTTTCCCAGTGCTTTACTGCAGACAGCCCTTCAGTCACTGCCACCCACAGCGGAGGGTCACATCCTTGTGGCCCCAGCTTCAGTGGGTGCATTATTACACCCTCTATTTGACTTTATTAAATCTGAGACAAGTAGGTATTTGCCAGGAGAGGGAAACCCTTTCCCTCTGTGCAAGGAAGGACTTAGCTGCACCTTCCAGGCACCAAAAATCACAGGACCTACGGGCTCTGCTGGGACTCCCCCACTTCTAGGGAATACCATGTGAATAGCAGTTCAATGACACCGTCCAAAAAGCTCATTTCCCCTCGGACCGTGTGCTTAAAGCTGTAACCCTTCAGAGTTTGCCTTCACAATAAACCGCTGCAGTGGGAGGGAAGCAGAGAGAACCACACTTCTTCAGCCCAGGTCTGACACTAAGAAAAGGAGTTGAAACCCATCCGTTGCACACATCCCAGCATCACCCAACAGGTACATGCTCTTCTCTGGTCACATGGGCTCAATAGAGGAGTACACAGATGAAGTTATCTGGGCTAAATTATATAGGAGGGCAGACAGGATGATATAGCTAGTAGCCCTTCCAATTTAGGAAGCATGTGTCCAATGCATACCCACCCAAGTACCAGGGAAAACTACTCCTAGAGTCCACGACTCTCTTTAGACCTTCTGGACACAACAACAAGAGCCTGGCATGGATGCAAGTGACCTGCAAGGACATGTGCCTTGCAGGGGGGCATGACTGCACCTGGGAGGAAACGTCCCACTTCTCAGCTATACATTGTGTAAGCTCCCAAGGGCAAAGGGCCTTAGGGCCCTAGGCTTGAAAGAAAAAGGGGCCAAGAGTGGAGGCATGCGCGGTCTACTGGACACGGCTCTGAAGTGGGAGGCTGGAGATTCACTTCTGCTCCTGACTTGGCCGCTGGGTGCCAAAAGTCAGTTGCCTTCCTGAGCTGCTGCTTCCCATCTTGCACTTTGCCCGTTTAAGAGTACGAGATCTTCAGGGGACGGCCTGCCATTAAAATTCGTGGACAACACTTGGCACATTGTGTCCTGAATATGGCTGGGGGTCTCCAGGCCCTGAACTGTGTCATCCCAGGGACAAATACGAGTCTGAATGTACATCGCCCTCTCTCCTCTTTCCGAGTCACCTCCCCTGCCTCCCCCTGTCCCTGCAAGCCTTCTACCTCTGTCCAACCCAGATATCCCTACCCCACACCAGCATGCCACATAGGGGTTTTTTTAATAATGTGCTTCCCCTTGCACCCTCCTCCCATCACTCCTGCTTTCTGCTGCTGACTTCGGGTACTGAATTCTCATTGAAGTCCAATCACCCGTTTATTGCAGGTCCAGAGCCCGCTTCCAGCGACTGTACGTATAAATACATGGCCGGCAATAACAATAACTCCGTGGAGGAAAAACGCCGCGGATGGTTATTGTCCCTGTACTTTGCCACAAGTGTGCCTGCCCTCGGCACTCGTGCAATGAATCCACGTCCCAACGGCGGTCGAAGCCCAGGGCTGAAAACAAGCCCGTGATTGACAGTTTATTTTAGGAAGGAGCTGAGAAAGTGGGAAGGCGAGAACGGCGAGGAGATAATGTAAGCGTCAGTCATTAGTTAAAAACAACCCCATCAGTACTGCAAGTGCCTCAGCAAAAAGCAAACAAAAGGGCAAAGAGAGCAACTTGGCAAGGGAACAAAAAAAACAGAGAGATCAGCTGCATCCTTCCAGCTCCGCTCCCGATCGTAGCTGGGGTGATTTATGAGCTTGGAAGTTTGCAAGGCAAGAGCTGTGCCTGGGTTGCCCTCCTTCCCCCAAAATGGGGGGGGTCATGTGCCTGAATCCCTGGATCTTCTGCACCGCGGCCGATGTCACTGCTGAAGCCATGTCCCATCCACCTGGTATCAGGATCACAGCAGAGAGAGTAGGTGCAAAAGGGGATCTCGAGTGAATGTGACCCTCTCTCCACCCAAAACCAGGGACACAGACTGGCTACAGGCGATTCCTACTATCCTCCCTCCTCATCCTTGCTCCCAGAGATCACAGTAGGCAATGCTGCAATTCATTCCCAAAGCACTTGGGTCTGCAAAATGCCCCCGACCTCTATTTGCTTAGGTCGAGGAGCATGGCATCCGATAACCCTTCTCAGTTCACGTAGGTGCAAACGTCTCTCCTCTTCTCCGATGCATTTCGGCTGGTTCCCGAGCTCTGTAGAAACCCTTCTGCCTTTTCAAATTGTTTGGAGCCAGGGATGAAAAGGGCCATACAAGTGCTAAGTGCTATAATTATCCTTGGGCCGGCTCCAGCCTAATTCACAAACCATGGGCTTGTCTAGATTAGGGATATTTGCCCTCGTGTAACCACGTCGATTGAATAGCACCGGTGCAAACCCCGAGTCCAGCCACCTTAATAGTAATAATCGTGCCGCGTGCTTTTCGTCGATAGATCTCCAAGCACTTTGCGAAAGGAGGTCAGCCTCATCATTGGAGCCAGTCGAGAACGTTCTCTGGGAATGATTTTCCAGCAGAAAGTGCCAGTCTTGCAAAATTGAGATTTGCCATCAGGAAAATCGAAGTGACAGCTTGCTGGCTGCCTGCCAGCAAGGCAAGAAGCAAAACTGACAGGAGGTTTCCAGGGGAGCTGCTGGCCTCCCCCCAAAAAGCTGGTGCCAGCCAGGAAGCCTGACGGGGAGGTGGAGGGGCCGAGCACACTGGTCCCTCTTGGGGACCCCACTCGTCTTCCCCAGGCTGCTCAGGGGTGCTGAGCTTGTATATTTATGAGCTTGGAAGTTTGCAAGGCAAGAGCTGTGCCTGGGTTGCCCAGTGTTGTATAGTGTTGTACAGTGTTGTATCCCTGGGTTGTATAGTGTTTGGACCGCGGGCACGGCTGCAATGCAAAGGATAAATCAAAACGACTCTGAGCCTCCTGTAAGAGGCAGCATGCTCCTGCTGCACCCGCAGGTCCGCGAGTGACCGGCGGGTCTGGTCCAGCTCTTGGTTCACAGAAGAAATACCCAATGGTGTTACCGGGAGGAGTGGAGCAGCAGTGGAAGTATTTGGTTTCGGCAAAAAATAGATGAAAGAACACAAAAAACACACCCCGTAGCATGGGAAAAAAATGCATGTTAGCACCCCACTTCCCTTTGGTAGTTATTCACCACACTCATTCTTCTCCATTATTTGCCTTAACGACATCACTTGCAAAAGCGCCGCCAGCATGTGTCGTTTGCTGCTCTCCCTTGCAGAAAGTCGGGATTCTCGTAAAATGAAAGAGCTCAAAAACGATGGCAAAACTTGACCCCCCTCTTCCCCCGTGCTTCACTCTCCTCCAGCCCCTCCACGGGCCACATCTTGTGCCGGTGGTCAGCGGCCCACCTGGCTGTCCACATGCGGACCAGCTCCTGAGGCTTTGAGACGGGCTTCTGTGGTCAGAGGTGGACAGTCCCCGCGGTCAGTCAGCCCCCTCGCCCGTCTCTGACCTGATACAACCAAGGCTGGGAACTTTAAAAGCATCATAGATAAAGCCTAATAGCACCAATGGCCCTTAAATACAGGGCCCTGCCCAGCTCTTTGGGGCCATCTCCAATGTGATTCAGCTGCTGTTGCAGCTTGGGTAGATGCTCCCAGAGCAAAATTTCTTCCAGCTAGCTCAGGTGTCAAGAGCAGTACAGCACTGGCTGCAGCTGGACCTGGGCAGCCGGATGCTGCTGCTGCTCCCCTCTCGGCAGGGAGCTCAAGCCAGCTCAGGTACATCTACGGGACCTGCAACCACAGCGGTGGGCTGCAGTTTTCAAGGCGGCCAGTTCACACCGCAGCAAGGCCACCATACAGCTGGTCAGGGGTTTTCCAATGGAGTTGTGCCACGAAATGCCTAGCATTGAAATCCAAAAGTGTTTTATAGGAGCAGAGGTGTAGGTTGTAGCTGTGTTGGTCTAAGGACAGACAAGGTTCTTTGGGTAAATCTGATCTCTTTTATTAGACCAACTCAAATTAGTTGGAAAAAGTTCTTAGCAAGCTTTTGGGTTAAAAGAGCCTTCCTCAGGCTAAATAAAAGACAGCAGATTTGCCCAAAAAACCTGATCTGCCTTATAGGAGCAGAGAGGTTTCACTGAGAAATTACTGAAAAGGCTGCGGCTATTACAACCCCGACGCCCAAATGACGCAGTTGAAAGAAGTCAGTTTGGGAAGAAGAGAAGAAACAGGATGGCAACTTTTTGTCCAAGAAATTCCAAATCTCGTAACTGTTCCACGAGACCAAAATCCTGCTTTTTGTCCCAGTCCAGAGTAACTCCACTGAAATCCAGGGAGTTGCTATAGATTTACCTGTTGAAAACAGAGCTCAAAATCTGCCCAAGCAAGAGCTACCATCTCCCCTGATGGTAGCAGCTCTGGAAACTGTATTGTAGACCGATCTCTGGCATGGCTGCTGCAGACAGAGCTGCCCTGGCGGTCCCATATTTACCTCTAGGGACAGAAGCCATGCATTGCTCATGCCCTTCCAGCAGTTATTCTGTACTCAACTGCTAACTCTGCATCCAGGCGTGGAGCAAAATCATCAGGAAGAAGCAGGGGGAAAATCTGGAACACATAACCAAAAGGCTGCAGGGCGCTGGCGTTTGATTTCCATTGAAACCCGAGTGAGATATTCCTGCAGATACCTCCGAGAGACCTCCCCCAGTGCATCCGTCGTGTCCCCTGATCAGGACACACTGCAAACTCTGGGAAAGAGCGGGGGAGTCGGGATAAAATGTGACCTAGATCCAGATCAGCCACGGCTTTGGCAAAGCCCAGCGGAGGTTGTCTAAAGTCAGATGCAGCCTGGGCTTTGCCTGGTGTCAATCAGCATTAGGCAATGGCTGAATCTCAACGCTATTGGAAGGGACATTTGGGGCGAAGCTCCCAACCACCTGTAATGGGCAGGTACAACCTGATCATGAACACGGGGCAAACCCCACGGCCCCAGGAAGACACCCATCCCCTTATTATCCAAGCCGCGGAATAACTCCCCCGCTAAACCATTTATTACCATCCCGCCCAAGGGGACTGTTGATTTCTTTCACCTTTAATCAGATTAGTGAAAACAAGTCCTCTAAACTCCCATAATTCCAGCCACCATTAACCATTGCACACCCCGTCGCCCAAGTTGCAGCCACAGGGAACTCCGAGGAATCATTCTCCGGACAAATTTCAAGGGGAAAAAGGATCCCTTTCTGATGCAAGTTGTGTCCCAAACCAAGGTGAGGATGGGCTACGGGGGGAGGGGGCATTGAGAATCGGGGGAATAGCAGAGGAACAGGAATGTTTTTGCCTTTTTTTTTTTGGCTGCTCAGTGTAATGAAGTTTTCAGGAGCTGTACGTGAATTTTTAAACAACCCATAAATTATTACCCACTCACTCCTGCCTCCCCCCCTACTTCTGGGTGTCCCAGCATGTCAGATCCCATTCCAGTCACCCAGCACCGTCTTCTCTGCCAGCCAGCAGCGTCCCGGCCTCTTCCCTAGCCGTCCTGCTCTTTGCCGGCAGCCGGATTGGAGAGTCGCGGCACCGGAGAACAGCTGGGTCCATGACCTCTCAGGGCACGCTCCCCCCCTCCCCATTCTTGCCTTCAAAACCATCATCATTAATGCATTCACAGAGCATATTTCATAAGCCTCAAAAAGCACTTCTGAGGATTAATCTACATATGCTTGCTGCAGGCTGCGCTTGCGCTTGGTCCAGGCATGCAGCCGCCTCTGGGGTGGAGCGCACGGCCTGGTTCATAGCAGCATCCCACGACTGTTTGGACATTGCTTTTGGGAGGCTAGACGGAGGCTTCTCGCCACTGCCCTGCACATGTATTCCCAGCCCAAGTTGTTGCCTCGCCTCTTATTCCAGGCTAGCTTGCTGCAACTTAGTGGAGAAAGGGGTTGAGGCTCCTGCCTTACCTCTCCTGTCCAGCCCCACGTTTGTGTAGGGGAGAAGGGAGCAATGGGTCCAGTTACCCCCGGGAGGACGAGGGTCGAGAAGAACAAGCAAGTGAAATCAGCTCTAGTTCCCAACCAGAGTAGTGGTGGAGGGCACAAACTGCCCCATAAGAAAGGAGAAGCAGCCACCCCTTCCCTTACACTGGGGATCGGGTCCGAACCCAGCCCTTGGGCACCTTCTGCCGCAGGGGCGATCCCTCCCTGGGGAAGCCTGGAAAGGCTACAAGGAAGAAGAGGGACAGAGAGACGATTGTGTCACCAGCCTCGTGGAGCTGAGGAGCCTCTTGTTGAGATGCAGAGCCCCCGGACGAGCTAACGAACCCTTTCGCCCGCAGAGTCGGGCGGACAGGACGCGCAGCGTGGGATCAGTTACAATTTAATGCATGAGCGTCTTCACGGAGAAATGAAGCCCTGAGCACATCTCTGCCCCCACAGATGCTTATTAACATGGAAAGGGACAAGATGAAGGAAAGCTATTTGCCTGCTTTACAGCCTCTTTAGAAAAGCTTGGGATTCAACCTGGCACCCAGTTATAATCTGCTACAAAAACCGGACTGGTGGGAAGGGATAAGGGAATTAGGCTCACCGTGACGGAGGAGTTTAGACAAGGCGGGGACGGGACTTTTTCTTTGGATGATGCGCCACGTCTGCTGCCCCAAACCCGAGGGCTCCTGGGAGATGCCCGCGATGCACTGCACGTACAACGCATGTAAATTAACGGTACGAGAGGAGGGGGCTAAGCCCTGCTCGGCTCAGGCACTGGGGAGAGGGGAAGCTGGGAGCTAGGCCCCTTGGACTTCACCTTTCTCCTATGCCAGCGAGGCATGCCTGGCACAGGGCGCACCTCGGCTTCACCCGCTCACAGAGAGTTGCTTTACACATGGGAGTCCCCCACTGCCAGACTACGGCCACAAGCAAGCCTAACAGGGCAGGTTCGCATATCCATTTGGGAGAGCCTCAACATATGACCTGTCAAAAATGGACCCCCACCAAAATCAGATTGCTTTTTGGGAGCAAAGCAATCGAAGGCACATTGGCACCATCCCTACCTGGGCCTCACGCTCGGGCTCGCCTGGGGATTTCAGGCAGGCTGCGAGAAGCTTTCCAAGGAAGAACCTGTGGGTTTCCTAAGCTGTAAAAAGAGACGCTGGGGAGAAGGAAAAAAACCCAAAAATTCAGACTGGCTTGCTGATAAAATTACAGCTGGAACGATCTGCCAGGAAAAGCGTGTGAATTTTGCTAGGCAGGAGGGGAGCGCAAGGTCCGACCAAAACTGCTCGCTGCACCAGCTGGGACCAAGTCTCGGTGGGGAGGACACGGGACAGTCCCGCCAGTGCTACGCGGGCACGGGATCGCACCGGACGATAGCACGGGAGCGGGACGGGGCAGATTCATGTGTTCCTGTTCAGATCTGCAGAGGCGTTGGGAGGATTTTGGTCACCCAGCTCCCTCGCTCGTTCCCCCGCGACTCCTCTCCAGACTGCCCAAGAGCCTTGCTCGCTTCGTGTCTTGCCCTCCCTGCAAGGCAGCGAAGGGCCAAAAACTAAGTGCAGGAGACAACCTGCCCCATCGCTATGGGATAGCGCTCAGCACTGGCTCCTCTCCTCCCCAAGCAACCCTCACTCCAACCCACACGTCCGCTACATGCAGACCCCAACCTGACCATCCGCAAGCAACTGGGCACAACGGACCAGCGAGAAAGCTGGACCACGAGGGCTGGGACGTCTGTCAGCAACAAAGAAGAGACTGCCCAGTGGTTAGGGCTAACTTCAATGCATGAGAAACCGGAGGGCCAGTTTCAACTCTTCCTCAGGCTTCCAGCGAAATTGCTTCGGCAGGTACGTCTACCAGGAAGATTGCAATATAGGCAGAGATCCCAGCACCAGTTGCATTTAAAGCTCTCTCGGTCCCCGCTTTTGCCTGCGGTAACAGTGCATCCCCACCTCCCAGAGATGGCTGCAAAAAGCTCGGAAAGGGGCCTTCATGTTAGCATCTCAGGGAGATAAATATCCATCCCTTTCCCCCCCATCTGCAAGCAGCACTCAGACTGCCACATCTATCGCTTCACCAGCTGCTCCTGGCTAACCAGTCGCTAGGGTCACATCCTGCTGCTTCCATTCATCCTTGCCCACTTAGGCCTGTCTACACACAGCCACGTACTGGCGAAGTTGCACTGCCTTGGAAGGGTGATTTCTTTTTAAATCTATTTAGACTGGTGCAACACCCAGTGTTGGCACTTTAATATTGCTATAAAGGGGCCTTATACCAGGATAGGGAATTCCCAGGCAGAAAGATGAATGAGCTATCATGGTATAAAGTGCATTCACCTCAGCATAGTTGCAGCCCTGCTGGGATGGGGAGGGGTTTGCATGGCTTGAATTATACCGACAACTTGGGTGTTCAGAGCAGCCCTTGCAAATGGGGGCAGAAACTCCTCTAGCCTGAAAACTTGCCCAGATCGGTACACGCAGCATTCCTGCAAACCAAAATGGTTATTTAGGGGTATGCTGGGGGTCGTTTCCAGTGGTTTTCAGCACAGTGAATTGGTGGTTCCTGTTAGCACAAACGTCTCCAGAGATGTATGGGGGACTTGCTCTCGGCTCTAGCGCCTGGCAAGGCAACGGTGGTCTTCCCGAGTGGCACAACGCCGCACCCAGGCAGACTGGCACAACACGCAGACCTGAGGATGGACAAGTAGGTTTGGAGAGCAGGAGGCACACAGGATGGCTCTCACCAACGTGCGCGAAAAAAAAGATATTGAGATGGAGAGAAATTTCCTCTGATGGCATTCGGGACACTAGATGTCCAAGCAATCAAGGGCTTTTCACTAAGTGCTGAGAAAATGTGGTCCCAAGAGAAGGACAGGACCAGGGACAGCCGCACGTTATGCAACGTGGTGACCCGAGAGCGAGTCCAAAGTGGGCAGCGTATGACGAATGGTCACTGGGGACAGTCCCCCTCCCCTCAATCCCCCATAATACCATCTAGCTACTGTTGCAGCAGATGCTTGACGGACTGTAGCTCCTTCCCACAGGGACCCGACAGCTCGGCCCCTTCTCTGCTTTGGCCCCACTCAGAGACCGTCCAGCCAGGGCAGCGATTGCAATGGGATCGGTTTCCTTCCATAGGCAGGGTGCTCTTAGGGGCAAGGGGAGTCACTGGAGGAGAGAGGCAAGGCAAGGTGCATGGGAAAGGGATGGCGCAGTCTCCACCCACGCACGTGCCCACACAGCTCCCGCTCCTCGCAACCTCTCTCCCTGAGGAAGGTTAAAAAAAAAAGGAAGAGACTGCAGATCAAGCTGGGGAAGAAACACAGAGAAAAAATTATTCTGAATTGGCCATGGCAGTCACTCGCACAGATAAGCCCGAGGCTAAAAGACACTTCTAGGAAATGGCACAAATGGCTCACGCAAACCGACTGGAGACGTACGCACGCAGTGCTGCGCGCTCCCCGTGCCACCTCCACTCAGCCCCTTCGCCTCTCTCGGCCTGATGCCTCCTGAAAGGCGACACAGAGCTGGGAAGCAATCCTTGCAATCCAGCACGACCCACCCCTACCCCTGGAAGCGCCCCTGCATGCACCCAGCTTCCTCCAGTGGCTACTTCAGGTCTGCAAGCATTCGGAGACACAGGCCTGGAGGGTTGCATCAGGGTGGCAGAGAGTTTCTCCCTGTCCCTCCAGGGACTGCAGGGTGTTCCCAGGTGAGGAAGAGCAGCGGAAATAGGCCTCCATACTCCATGGTGCAGGACAGTGGGGGGAAAAGACGCACTCAGCCCAGGAACTGCCAATACAAATGCTGTCCTGAGCAGGCATGATTTGCTGGCCCCTCTCCTCTTGGAGCTATTTGGTGATGCCCAGCACACTTGCAGAGGCGCTGGTGCATGGAGCTGGCACCTGCTCCTCAGAGGGGATGGTGCAGGCACGTTGCCAAACCCCAGCTGCATCCCTATAAACCCACGTGGGCTTCTTCCAAAGCATGGGGGAGCCCTCTTTCCAAATCCACGGGCACCAGGACAGCAGTGCTGGAGGTGGGTGCCAGCAGGCTTCTGGGTCTGGGGGGCTTCCTTGACACTGGTTTTGCTAGGCCCAGGGAAAACAGACAGCACCTTTGCACATCTCATCCCATCCGTGGCTTCCTCGCTGAGCCTATGGAGCAGCTGTGCATCTAGCTAGGGAAGCTGCATCCCAGCCAGGCTCCCTTTGACACAAGCAAGCTCCAGCAGTGACCCAAGTTTTTGGAGCCCTTGACCCAACTAAACCGAGCATACTCCGCCCACAACTTTTGGATCCTGAACACTCAGTCCCAACTTCACCACTCACCCAATGTGCATGGAAAATCATCGGCCTCATCAAACAGGAGAAGGGACAGAGAAAAAACTCCCTTGCCCATGCCTGTTCTTAATATACAACAGCAATACCAAGGCTCCAAGGCCTAGGGATGCCACCCTCACCCTTCACCAATGCTGCCCTCAAACATTTAACTTCTCTCCATAGGTCAGGGCCAAGAGGTTGACAAATAGCCCAGGAACATGCCTGGTCATGGAGAGCAGATGCAGGGTGGCCCATCATGAAGACTATCTGACAAAATTCAGGCAGTCCAGATACCTCACCTCACTAAACTACCGAGTGGGGTATGCCAGCCGGACCACAGGATGAAAGGGACATCTCTACAGACTGCCTGCAGGTCCCATAACCAGATCCAAGTATGTGCAGGTGCCAGAGCAGCCTCACCTGGTCAGTACGTGTTGGTGAGTCTCCTTCCTTGGGGAACCCAGGGTTTCTGCTCGGGGCTGTGGCTGGAGGTGTGCAAGTGGGGGAAGTGGGTCCGTTCGGTGGGGTTTCAGGAGCGTGGGAACGCAAGCTGGGGCCAGGCTGCCACTGTGCACAAACAAGGAAGCGTGGCCTCTCTGCACGCTCAGGAAAGGCTGCCCTCCTGTGCGTGATGGGTGCACCACTACGCTGCTAATGAAACGAGCCCATCCACCCAGTTTTTATTTCCTGGCTCAACACCAGCTCCTCCGCAGTGACCACGCTCTTCTGTATCCTCGTGAGCAAAAAAAAAAAAAGGCTCATTTGCCACTGCCTAGGACTCCAAGCTCAGGGATATAAGCTCCAAGGACCGATTTGCCAAAGCCAGCTTGAATGTTGACTATCAAACATACTGAACTACTTGCAAACAAGCACCGAGCCAAGAATTATTCACAGAAGTTATAACAGACAAACAAACACTTTCTACCCTTTTATGGGCAGTTTGGCTTTCTCTTCCTTCTGTTTGCAAAGAACAAGTTATCCTGCGTAAATTATTTCCCTGGATCCAGCTCTGACTCGATAAGCAAGACATCAGAGGGGAGGGAAGGGGAAAGAAACCAAAAAGCCCCTATGCTTAGCTTTATTCTTACAAACCGAGGTCAGGGCCTAGGTGCTGTACACACAATCACAGCAGGTCCCCAGTTAGACGGGATTAGAGCTCAAATAGACAAGAAGGACTAAGGGGAGGGGGGCAAGGACTTGTTTAAGGTCATGGAGCAGATTCAGGTAAGAGACAGGCGCAGCGCCCACATCTCCTGGCTCCCACACCAGTGCCGGGGGCACTGAACCATGCTACTTCCCAAAGCTCTGAAGGGTTTCTTTCCTTTTTCCCTGCTCATTGCTGTCTTTCAGAAAGGCCCAGAGATTGCCTCACTCTCACACACACGCTTTTCTGTTTTATTTTTCCACCTCGGGAACTGACAGCAGGATGCGATGGAGGATGCTTTGAAGGACTGGACCCCCCTTCTTTCTAGCACATAAGCAGGGCTCCCTGCTGCAGCCGTCTACTAACAACCCAAAGGAAAAAAAAAAAAAAAACCAGAAAAAGAAAGACCACAACTCCTCCATGCACTGGGGTCACCTTCCCCAGGAAGGAGAGTCCTGGACTGACATTTCTACTGAATCATATGGTGCCTGCTGGCAGGCACCATGGCTCCCAGCCATCCCCAACGAGCCTGGCTTGTCAAATTTATTACACTAAGGATGCTCTGTCTATGCCAAATCCTGGACTGAGCAAGTCAGAGGCAAAAGAAAAGCAGCGAGGTAGCTCTGTGCACGCAGCTGACCCTCAATACCCTGCTGTTTCCCTGCAGTCAGGACACACGTCATTAGAAATAAAGCTCTCTCTCGCAGGCGCTTTTAATATTATTAACATATATATATATTTTTCTATTTTGCTGTGGCAGCACCAGTAGCACCACTGGTAACTGGAGCTGCTTTGTGCCAGGCGCTGTACAGACCTAGCAGCGACGGTCCCTGCCCCAAAGAGCTGACAAAGGAAGCATAAGGCAAGAGGCAACAGGTGGATACACACGGAGGGAGCGCGAGGCGAGCTGCCAGGCGCCGCTCCCCAGCTGCGCCAAGTATTTCTTAGGAGTCGCAGCAAGAGGGGGGGGTCCAATAAACAGACCATTAATCCGGGGCTCAGAGGGGCAGGTTGCTATCGGAGCAAGGAGTTAAAATTCCCCGCGTGGCCTGGAGAGCGTCACTTAGTTTCTCGGAGCCTTTGTTTGAGCTGAAGGAGGGAGGAGGCACGGCCGGAAAGCAGCGTACTTTGGGCTGCTGGCGCGCTCCGAAGAGGGTCGCCGCAGGCAGCCCGCACCAGTGCAACCTTGGGGGCTGCTTGAGTTTCTGCCAGGGACTGCTCCAGCCTGCAGCAGCCCCCGAAATCCAGGACTAGCAAAGGTGGCGAAACGCGGAGCCCCCGCGCACAGCCAGGACTCGGGCAGTGAAAAAAGCCAGCCTCTTCCTCCTCCAGCTGGATGGGAGGCGAGTGCCTCACCCCAGTAACACTCCCATGCAGCTGCCTGCGCGGAGAAAGGAAGCAGACAGAGACAGCCACAATCCCTTCGTTTTGTCCCCGTGTTTTCAAGTGCTTTCTGAAGCCCTGATCAAGCACAGCTTGGGGTCTCCTGGGAGCCGGGCACTTTCCCCTCCCATGCTGGTTTAAGTCTGGCCACCTGAGCCCAGGTTGCAGGTGAAGTCAATTAAAGCAGGCAGCCCTAGGGAAACACCCCTCCCACCCATGGGTCTGGGTCAGGCTGCGGACTGAAGCCTTGGAAAGGTCCAGTCTGCTACCCACCCTGCGTGAGAGAAGAGGGGAAGGAAAGCGGGGAAATGCTGGGGTGCAAGGAGGGGAAAAAACACAACTTAGCACCGATCCAACGCAAACCTGAGGCGGTCACTGGCCCAACACTCCCCCCACCCGCTCCTGGAGCCAGGGGCGGCTATAGCGGAGCCCGAGGCCTTCTAAGGTCCCAGGCTGCCAGGACGCTCACGCCCGGGGCAGGGCGCGTCCCCTGCCCCTGCCCTGCAGCCCCCCGGGGCGGTGGCGGGGACCGGCCAGCATGCGGCCGGCGACTGTGGCGAGCCCCTGCCAGCCCTCCGCCCGCTCCGCACCGCACCGCACCGCACCGCACGCGGGGCCAGTCCCGGGGCCGCGCGGGAGCGCACGGGCAGCGCCGAGCCCCCGCAGCCGGCCGTGGCGGGGCCGGGGTCACTCACCCAGCGCCGCGTCCAGCAGGTCCCAGAGCAGCAGCAGGCGCAGGGGCAGGGGCAGGGGCAGGCGGCTCATGCTCCGCATCTTGCCCGCGGCCGCGGCACCTCCATGGGCTTCACACGCGCCCCAGCCCCGGGCAGGGCGGGCCGGGCATCGCGCCGGGGCCGCGGCTCGGGACCAGCCCGCCCCGCCCCTGCCCCGCCGTGCCGCGCCGCTGCTCCCTCCGGCCGGCGCGGGTGCTCCCGCTCCCGCTCCCGCAATCCTGCGCGCTGCTCCTTTAAGCCGCTTTCGTGCCGCAAACGGCGAGGGGGGGGGCGCTCCCCCACCCCCGGCGGCGTTAACCCTTCGTCGGCTGCGGGAGCAGCCTCGCCCGGCCCCGGCCCCGGCCCCGGCCCCGGCTCCCCTCCAGGAGTGGCTCGGGAGGAGAAGCCGAGCCCAGCCGGCCCGCAGCGCCTCCCCTTTCGCCCCCACCCCCGGCCGCTCGCGGCACGGCGCGGCACGGCGCGGCGCGGGGGGAGCACGCCCGGGCCCGCCCCAGCGGGGCGGGGCAGCCAGTCCGGGACGGGCAGGGGGGGCCGCGGGGGAGCCCGCTCTGGCTGCAACGTCTTGGCTCTGCCGGGAGGAGCGGGGGGCGCAGACCGCCGGGGTTGAAGGGACCCGGCCCAGCCGGCGAGGGAGAGTCTGCAGCCTGTTACAGAAAGATCCCAGGAGTCATGTAACCCAGGTGGTTCCCAGGTTATTTTGCTCCTGGAGCGGCCATTTTTACCCTGGGAGAAAAAAAGCCTGAACCCTCGTGGTTTCTCCTGGAAGAGCGGTGATTCTCCCAGGAGGAAGCGAGTCTCTGTACGAGGCCCGAGCCACAGCCGGGGTGCAAGAACGGGCCTTTTCCCTTCTGCCCTTGGCTGGAGGGGGCAGGAAGAGAGAGCATACTGAAGAAGTAGGAACTAGAAAGCTGGAGTGTAGATATAGTCCCTAGTACCTAGCACCTAAGAGCAGCGGGGGGGGGGGCAAGGACTCTTGGATCCTGTCATTTTTGTGCATATAGGAATGGAGGCTCCCCCCCAACATTTTGACAAAGGCAAAACATTTCATCAATTTTTCATTAGCTCCAAATACTATTATTCCAAATTTTTGCCTTTTCCCCCCCCAGGTGTTAGTTTTTCAGCAAAACCCCAAAGGGTTTTGTTGCAAATGAGACTTCGTTGGGTGGGGGGGAATACTTTTTTGGTTGTTTTTGACAAAACTCAACTTTTCAATGAAAACTCTTTGTGTCATAAATTGTCTGGTTTTTATTTTGAATCTAGGCTCTAGGGCCATATACACATCCATCGTTGGAAAGCTCTCACATGTAATACACACACATAGGGTTTCTGGCTAATTAAATCTATCATTCCTATTAAATAGGAGTCTCTGGTTTTGCAACTAACCCATAGCCAGGTGGGCTTCATCATCTTCTCATTATAGCCCCTCTCCTCACCAGCACTGGTAGGGATAAAACTCAGCTCTCACGACCAGGTAGCCTAGGAAACTTGCCACCTAAGCCAGGAAGAGAAACCCAAAGTACGTCTGCAGTGTAGGCCCCAGGACACATGGAGCAGTAGTTCTGGTGCCAACCAGGGGAGGGCAGTCGTGCACGTGCACCTGCAGCATATCGCTGCAGTATTAATTATAACTGGGCTTAAATCTGTTCTGTGGGAGGTGGCCCAATTAAGAGGATTTCCCGGTTAAATGGGATGGGCTGTGCAAAAAGCATATGCTTCAAGAATGTGAAGGTGGCGAGTGAAACTAGAGCCAGGAAAGGAGTTCTGCTTTAAAGCAGCCCGTGTCCTTATCTGGCCCTGCCGTGTCTTCTCATCTCTGCCTCATAAAAGGCTGAGTTAAGATTCAAATAAGAAGCCTCAGTAGCAATTTCATGCCTCTCCTCTCCCTGTCACAATCTGAGCATTAAAACCCCGGGATCAAGGGGGTGCTTTAAATTTAACAGCTATAAAATACACTTACTGCGCGTGTGCTCTGCTTACCCTCCGTTGCAAAGTTTCTGCCGGAAGTCATCCGCGTCGGGAGACTGCTCCTCTAGTCTTGCCTCTGCCACTGGCTTGCTGTGTGACCTTGGGCAAGTCCCACGCCGTTGCCACAGCGTCAAGCTTCAACTCTGTATCAAGATATAGAGAAAAACATAGGGAATGCCTGATTGGCAACAAGGTCCATCTAGCCCAGTCTCCTGTCCCTGGCGATCGCTAGCACCAGATGCTTCAGAGCAAAATGTAAGGAATCCCACCGAAGCAAACGTAGGATAATCTGCCTCCGCATCCTGGCCGTGACTAGAGAGTTTCTTGAGTGCTTAATCTCACTTCAGCCATTTTTGGTGGCCTTGGCTGTGCGCGTCACATATGCCAATGGCTGATCTCTCCCTACATCTTGCAAAGTACCCAACCCCCGAGGGGCTAGGCTGTGTCAGGGAGGTCCAGAGTCTAATGATGTGCTCTGCGGCCAAGCAGTTTCTTTTTTAATTTTTAGTTTGCCGTCGCATGTCTCTGCTCCTTGAGTGCTGAGATGGGAGGCAGGAGAAGAAACTCCCCATCTGCCTTCCCTAGGGCATGGGTTACTGGGTAGTCTTTAATCCCAAGTTGTTCCGTTGAATTTGAATTCAGCTGAAAAGGTGGTTTGAGTCAAACCTACCCAAAGGATTTCCAGACGCTCTTAATTCAAGTGAAGCTAAATTGACTTAAGCCAGGGTTAAGTAGAGTAAAGAGTCTTCATACAGGGTTTTTTCCACTGGTTTCAAATCCCATCTTTGTTGGTACGACCGCAACTTGCACTAGAAGAGGCCTCCCTGCCAATGCAGGGGACAGGGGCCAAGGGGACTGGCTTTGCATTTTGCTGCTTGGTGAGAGAGGCCTCAGCGGCGCATTCATCCGTCCCGCCCGCCCGCAGACTCGCACACGCCTGTGCGCTAATTCGGCCTACTCTGCCCTTGTCTTGGGAACGCATGAGCGCTTCCAGAAGTGCCTTGTAAGCTACGGTGGAAAACCATTTTAAGTATTAATACCGCTATTACAAAATCTTGCAGGCTAAGATTTGTATTTAAAAGAGGACACCCCACCCTGAGACCCAGCGCTGGCAGATATTACCAGGTCTAAGATCAATTAGTTCTTAAAATTCCTGACAATGAGATGGGTTCTCTGCCCTTTTCTTTTTCTCCAGTAAAAGCCTCAGTTACATTTTGCATAGGAATGAAGCAAAGGTTGTATGTTAATGAGGTCTAGTTTTATTTGATCATGGACTTGATAGTGGCAGAGGACCTACAGCACTGAGACCCTGGCGTAGCCTTTTGGTCACAAGGAACTGTATTGATGCGAGGATCAGGGACAAAGTGCAGAATGAAATTAATAACAATGAACTGAAGATGTAGTCTCCAAACCAGCTCCTTAAAACAAATGAGCTGTTGAGAGGCTGTAAGGACCAGTGGTTGGGGCGCTACCTGTGGTATTGGGTGGGTGTGGGTCTAAGAAGTGCCTCTGCTACAGACTCCTTGGGTGACCTCGAGGCAAGTCCCTTCACCCTCCTGAGTCTCACTTTCCCATACCTACAATGACGGTAACAGGGTTTCCCCAGTGCCTAGGGGGATTGTCAGCACAAATCCATCAAAAACGAAGGGACTGCTCAGACTAAAGTAGTCAGCCGGGCTTCGGATGCAGCAGAAATATAATCTTGTAGGGTCGCATCCAACGCGGAGAGTGGGCATTCGCTACGATCAAACATTTTCACAGATGGGTACGAGGGCTGGGAAAGGGACTCGTCTGCCTCCGACAGAACTTGCAGCTTGGCTGCTGGCGCAATTACCGGCAGGAAAAGGTTGAGCGTTAACCGCAAGCAGGGTTGGCTCCGGGTGGCGTTCCTCCTAGCTAGTGAAGCTGTGGGTCCAAACGTCCCTATACTCTGAGGGTCTGAATCAGGCCTGTCTCTGAATGACAGTGGAGGGTTTGAGGCTGTGCAAGAGGCCCAGCTCCATCTAGCTCGGTGTCTTGTAGCAGCGATCCCCCCCGAGAAGCCAAAAATGTCAAAACGCCTCTTCAATGTTCAGCGCTCGCAGCACCGAAAAAAGCAAAGTTCCTTTCCGATCCCACAGCAAACCACCAGCTTCTCTCCTTGTTCTCCTGGAGCTTGAGGTCTGCAGGCTTCAGACTCCAGCCCAAATCCAGACCTTACCTTCGTGACTCGGGCCCTTCTCTCGTCATGAAAAGGAAACCAGCCAATGGTCACGGATACATTGGCCATTGGCTCGACAAGTCCAGAACCTGGATGCAAAGCAGGGCTCATCTCTCATCCTCCGCCTTGTTCCTTTGTTTCCTCCTCTAGCTCCTGATCTGGAGCAAGGTGTGGGCTCCTCTGGTATATGCTGTATGCCTCTCTGCTCCTTCACCATCTACCGGTGCTCAATTTGCCCATTGTTACACATGTATTCTCTCCAGCCAGCTAGGTTTTTTATCTCTCTGGGAGACACAAGCGCTCACATAGCTATCACTGATCAACAGAAGTTATATCTCAAATACACCTTGATGGATAAATGGACGCTTTTGAACAGACTCGCTTACCCCATTCTTTCCTTGCTTGCGTGTTTTTCCTCCTGCCCGTTCTCATGCTCTTGTTCCCTCGCTCCTTTAAAAGCAAAGGCCCCATGACAAGGGGATGGCAAAGTCTCCAGCCGGTAAAAATCTCTCTGGAACCAGCTTCGAATTAGAGATGCAAAAGGGAAAGCTTCACCCTGGGAAAGTCATGCTGTCCTTTAAAGGAATGCAAATGTGCCAGCTTGCTCGGGAACGGGCAGACGTTATTAATGCTTTTATGATTTCAAAGGAATCGGCCTGATAAACAAGTCGTCTTGATATCATTATTTAAAGGTCCGGTGACACACTTTATACGCAGAGTGAGGGATGGGGAACAGAGCATTGTGCAAACACACACGCATGCATGGGAAGGTGAGCGAGGAGCATTTCTGCTCCCCGTCAAGGGGGAGCAAGATGGAGGTGCAACGGGGGCTGTAAAGTTCCTTGGAGGAAGTGTGTTGCTGTTTGGGGATCCTCTGTCTCTTGCCTTTTCTTTGCAATGCAGAAAGCTCAGATGTATTTATTGATAGGAGAAAGAGCGGTAGTTTCCTACGTCTCCACTTCCATGGACTCCATTGCGCCAGCAAAGAATATGGCTCCAGATGTGTAGGGCTGGCACTGTACAGAGCTACGGTTCTCGTTTGGGAGCTATCATACAGCCAACATCCAGATTCATCTCCCCTAGCCCTGATGAGGGAATGACCAGGACACATGCTCCCTGCACATGGGTAGCCTCCAAGGGAGATGTCCTCTTCAGAAAACCCATCGGGTTAAAGTCCGGCCTGTTCTGCTGTGAAGAAGCGGGCAGGCCAGCTGGCAGTGCAGGGGTTAATAAGAAGGCAGCCACCACTTGTGAAAGCCTTATTCGCAAAGAAGGGAGACCACCTTTAGTCTCAGCTATTTTGATTTCTAGCAATCGTCTCAGCCCCTTTCATCCCTGAACCAGAAGGCAGAGAGAGTGCCACTCATCTCCCCCTTCCCCAGCTCTCAGCTCTGGTGCCACCTGGATTCCCAGCTCCCCCCTTTTATCAGCTTTATGGCCAGCCTAGCATCAAAGCAGCATTGTTCACAGATTCACAGAAATGTAGGGCTGGAAGGGACCCTGTGAGATTGCCAGACAGCAAGTAGGGCAGCTTCTCCAGTTCAGAAAGGGATTTCCTTCCCTTGCACCCAGGAGCCGCAGCTGGTACTGCAGAAGACACCTCTCCCGAGGAAAGGGGTAGGTTGGCAGCAGAGGCACCCATGGGCTTTGCACTGACCCCAGCCCTCTCCGCATTTAGGCTTCCTGGGGATCCTAGTGCTTGCCCAGTGAGTCCGAAAGCTCCCAGGGCCGCTCAGTGGGGAAGCTGCAGATTGCAAACGGGAAGGGGAGCTCCACTGAGCCCATGCCAAGGACGAGAGGGAGCCATGGGGAAGCACTGCCTAGCCCATCCAGCGTGAACATGGGACCTTTTTCCCTCTGGCTACAGTTACCTGACAGGTGAGAGCATCATGCCTGCATCCAGCTCTCGAGAGCCTGAAAGCACCTGCCTAGCGGGTGATGCTTGCCCGGAGCGAGGGTTGTGCTCACCCAGAGCAAAGATATTGGGGCTGGGTTGTGAATCCAGTGCCAACAGCTGGGGGTGGGATTGGGGGCTACTCCACCCCACAGCTGCAGCAAAGTGTCCTCGTGTCTCCCACACTGCTGGTACCAGGCTGAGAGGGGTCGCTCGGGGCCTGGACCAGCCCGCGTTGGGGTCTGGAGTACAGCTGTTTGACACTGGATGTCAGGAAATCTGCTTTCAGTGAAAGCCAGGCCTGTTTCCCTGTCGAAAAAGACTTGATATCAAGGGGGTGGACACAGGGGCAGGGAGGGAGGGAGGTCTCCATTTGAATAAAAAGATCTCTTTCTACAGAGAACATCCCTCTGTCTGTTGTCTGGGAATATCTGAATTACAGATGGGTCCAAGGAAGCCACATTTTTTGGCCGCGCCTCCGCGCTTGCAAACCCAAGGCAGATTAATTTGTAACGACAGCATTAATCTCTGAAATAAAAAAAATAAAAATAAACAGCCCCTTAGATAAGGGGGGAAATGCTCTGGAGAGTCATTCCCGAAACAAGCCAATATCTCATGGTTTGTGATGCTGAGATATGAGCCGCGGCGTACAGGGGGAGCTGGCAACGAGGCTGACAGTGGCGTACCCGGCTCTTCACACTTCATGGGGAACGGGCTGCTAAATTCGCAGCAGATAGTGGCTCAGGAGGGAGCTGAATGTGCCTCTGCCCGACGAACTGGCTCTGCTGTAAAGCTGAGTTCAGCAAATATGAGAGAACAACTGTAAATCCATTGTGACAGGAAAACAGACCATCTTTGACCCAAACGGCACTGTCAGCCTTTGTAGAAGGCATCCCAAGATGTCTCAGAGGGCTTCTTGCTCCCTCTTTAGGGCTTCACGGTGAACTTCTGTCCTTGCCGTTCACTATCCATTCTCTGCCTGGCTTCCCGATTAAATAGAAATAATGCTTTAAATTGTGCTCATTTAGTTGGTTCTCTAGGCTCAGAAATGCACGAGTCTGTGGGATGGGATGCACGGGATGCTGCAATGATTAGGATGGGACGTGTAGAAAAACATCCCCGGCACATGGGGTGGGATGCATGGGATGCTGCAATGGTTAGGATGGGATGTGTAGAAAAACACCCCTGCCACGTGGGATGGGATGCACAGGATGCTGCAATGATTAGGATGGGACGTGTAGAAAAACATCCCCGGCACATGGGATGGGATGCACGGGATGCTGCAACGGTTAGGATGGGACGTGTAGAAAAACACCCCTGCCACGTGGGATGGGATGCACAGGATGCTGCAATGATTAGGATGGGATGTGTAGAAAAACATCCCCGGCACATGGGGTGGGATGCATGGGATGCTGCAATGATTAGGATGGGACGTGTAGGAAAACATCCCCAGAACGCTGAGCTGGGTGTATAAAGAGAAGGGGCAAGATTTCAGTCACTGGAACCAGCACTCGACTGGCTCACTCCTCTTGCAGAAAGGATCACAGGATCTTTAGCAACCGAAACAAGCCAAGAACTTGGTTTAGCATGGTCTGAAAGATGGCCCCTTGTCTTGCCACAGAGCAGGTGCCCTACCCCTGGGTCCCGAATAAAGAGGAAGCGTGCCATGTACTGAATCCTAAAATCTACTGCCTACACAGCTCCCTTTCCAAGCACCTCTCCAGACCTAACCCTGTTTGCCTTGCGAGGTTTGTCTCAGGGGAACTAGGGAATGCGCTTTCCCGAGAGCAGCAGTCATGGAAACAGGGCTGGCCTTTGTCTGGAAGAGAGCAGGGAACCAGCAGTGGAGCCAGCAGGACAAAGGGGGAATCTCAGCTTCACATCGTGCAGTGAAAGCACCAAAGGTTGGTGAAGCAAGAGGGGAAAACTCATGGCTGAAGCCTCCAGCGTCTCCGTCTCCTTCTCAGCCCATGCTGTGGATCTTTGTCCCGATGGTTCTCAAACTGCGGTCGGCAAACACAGAACCATATTGGGTAGCTAAGGGGCTGGGCTCACTCCAAAGTTTCTGCCTGCAGATTATAAACCCTTGATTTTTCCACGGTCTGGGCTCTACTGTTGTGTCTCCCTCCAGTGCCTAACCTCAAATAGAGAGCTAGGAAATGATCCTCGATTTCCCAAGTCCTGGTCCCGAGCTGCTGCCACCTCCCCATTATCAATCCTACACCTCAGTGAGTTTTGATGCATCTTCAGCGTCTCCTTGTAAATGCATGATGTAGCCCTCGCATTCTGCCCTTTCACTGGGAAAATCTACACAAAGGAGAAAACCAATTACACAACAGCGCTCTGCAGTGCAGAGGAGAAGTTTGCAATGTGTGTTTCGTCCCGAAACATTTAAAAAGAATTGGTTGTTTTCCTGCGGCAAAATATCTTTGACAGCCTCCAGAGTCACTGGTTCAGCACAAGAACATCCAGAAAGAAATGTGCATGACATCAACCAAATTCCCAGACATTAAAAGAGACAGTAAGTGATGTAAATTGTTGGGTAAAAATATTGCTGTTTGTATTAGGTGTCTGCTTTCATTGCTTTTTGCTTGGTTTTTAATTTTGTGTGAATTTAGTGGCTGGTGAAAGGTGCTGGATTGACAGCCCTGGAAACTGGAGTCTCCCATAAATCCACGGAATGAGCGCAGCACAGACTGGAGCAATTCAAACCACTGTCATGCTGATACCCAGCGATGCGCTTTGGTCCATGACCTGGAGTGATCTCTTCCAGGCCCAAGCAAATGTTGTGAGTCAAGTGTTTTCCAATCAATGGGAACAGCTGAGTGCTCAGGGTTTAATTCAGGGCTGAGTGCTCCAAGGCTTAGTTCATTTGAAAACCTGGTGTGTGTAAACACAGATGCGCCACTCCAAAACAAGCAAGTTTAAATTTTATGAACCTATTTAATTGAATGAGGATTAAAAACCATGGTGAGTACAGACGCCCCAGTACTGTTGCAATTCCAGCCACTTAATTAGGTGCCCAGTAATAGGTGCCCAATAATTAGATGCCTATCTCTCTGTTTTAGCAAAGAGTAAATTCACTGGAAACAAACATGTTCTTGGTCATCCTGCAAAGACCGGTGAATTCAACCCAAATCTACTGAGTGGTTTCAGTCAGGGGGGAAATATAATTCAAGACTAGATTCACAAAGCTGTCAGAGGAGGGGACATTATTATTCTGCTTTAATCTAACAGCTTGTGAGCTAGACCACTCATTCACTCACCCCTGTGCCTCCGCAAAGCAGAGCCCTTGCTTCGCAGGAGCACGAGTCCCTAGGGGAATCTGAAGTGGGTCTCTCAGTCCCTTTGAAGTCTTTTCAGCTTTGTACAAGAAGCAGTCAGTGAAACAAAGAGTGAGACAGTTGGGGATCAAATAAAAACACACTTTAAACATGTTTTCCTATGCAAGAAAAGCCATGCACTTCTAATTTTAGTTCAATCTGTATAGGCTCTTGAAGGACGTGGGCAAATCTGTATAAGGGATTTTGATGCCTGGCGTTCATGTACTTGTGGGGGAGTTCAATTTTTAGCTTAGGTCTTTCTGGCCCATTCAGTCTCTCACTGCTGAGGGCACTGATAACAGTAGAAACTTAATGATGTCTCCTTGTCCACTGATAACTAGACTGAAGCTATTGAGCGGGCCTCTTCTGCTGGTGACTGGGCATGCTGGGAAATGAATGCCCCCACATATTACACAACGGCTGTTATCAGCTCAAGGGTCCTAGAAATGGGAACTTTGTTCTCAGGGCCGACATAACAACGCAGCTTGTTCTCCATATTTTTGCTCTTTCTTGGTCCAGTCCTAGCCTGGCTCACACCACTAAAGGTCTTGTGTCCGTGTAGAAGGGATTCAGACACTGATGGTCTGCCTCCATGGGGAGCCTGGATAATGGGGTTTTGCTAATAGCTGCCCCTTTCTAGTACTTGGGACCTGGGCCCAAGTCTGCGAACCCGCATCTTCAGCTACCCCAGCAAGCCTTTGTGCTCCCCCCTGAAATGCAGGATGTATCTCCTGGTCTCCTATCTCATGGTCTTAGTTTCAGCCAAAGTCGACCCAAACCCGAGATGGAGGCCAACTTCCAAAAAATACCATTAAAAGGAGTCTTTCCATGGACTCTGACAGGCCAAAATGTCCAATGAATTACTGCCCGGGTCCTTCGGCTCCCCACATCCCTGCAGAGCGTAAAACGTGTAGAAGTGCATAAAGGGGCAGTAGCGCGAGGTGGAATTGATGTGCTTCGCGCTGTGCTGTCTGCAGAGAGGAGCAGCAAGCAGCAGCACTGTGTTGTGGTTTCTCCTTGACCGCAGATGGAAACCAGCCTGTAAAGGACACTAACCGCATGCAGGCAAGCTTTAAGCAGTGGAAGTCATCAACCCACCAGCCTCCGAGCTCTTCTCCCCGGTAGCAGCGTGGCACTGCCACATACTCCTGTTTCTCCACTGCCTCTAGCCTCTTAGTATTAGCATTGTGTTTGCAGTCGCTCCATGCGGTGCACAAGCTGTTTGGTGGCTCACGTGTCCCGAACCTAGCAGGTTATTTGCTAGGTATGTGTAGTTTTCCTTGTTGATAGGGATTGACTATAGGCCTTCAGGGACGTCTGTGGGCCCCCACTTGAGGGTGATGGAGCAGCCCTTTTGGGGTGTGGTTCTCCTCCCCCTCCACCACTGGCACAGCTGTACCACTAGCTGCACCTGGTTTTCACACAAAACCCCAGTCCGGCGCGCTAGACTCGATGCTGTGCTCGGGCTCGTTGAGGGTGTTCCAAAAACAGATCCCTGTCGTCGCAGGGGTTTGAACGCTGCCGGGCTCTGTTTGACACAAAAGAGGATGTCATCCCACTGAAAGGAGCCGAAGTTTCTCGGCTTCTCTCTTCTGACCTTTTCCGAAGAAGCCTGTGTACTAATTAGCAGAGTAATAATGTGGCAAGGATACGATTCCTCATTAGCTTTTGAGAGATTCCCAGCTACATGACTGATATGCATCTACAAGAAAATTAACTTCAGCACGAGGGCTCCATAATCAAGATTAATGAGGAAGCAGACGGAGAGCAGCGCACAGCTTCACTTTGCTCTTTGTCTGTCTCCCCCATGCCCTTCGTGGAGAGTTAAGCAGCTCCCAAAATGGGGCCTTCTCAGAGCTGCTCCTCGTAAGAAAAAGATAATACTCATTATAGCTTCTTAGTCTGTAGGGGATAGCTCTAGGTCACTGGTTCAAACCCATCTGAAGTCTGCAAAGGACAAAACACTTGTTCCCAAATAGAGGCCCTCTGTGCAAAGAGTTTGGGAACTCAGCTGGTTCCCAGTGAATGGGTTTCTCTGCACTGTACATTGCCCGCTTGCTGGTAATCTCGCCGATGAGGAACTCTGCACAGGGATAACGAGCTACCAGATCACCCTCTTGAGTGTGGTCCATCCAGATTCAAGATGGAGTTGGTGAGGGATGAGCAGAACTGGAAACTGGGACTACCCTTGTTGCTATTATCCAGCGACCGTCCATCTGCCGGGCTCCCTCTCCAGCATCTTCCACCTCCAATGTGCATCCATCTCCACATCAGAGCCCACAATGATCTTTGTTATCTGACTTTTCCCCACTTGGGTTCATGCCGCCCAGACCACAGCGCAGCCAAAAACAGTGAGCTGCTTGCCTTCGAGGCATAAGGTTGCTCTCCCTAGGATGGGCCTCACCAGGTGGCTTGGATGGCATTGCAATGAGGATCAGCAATGCTGTGTGCTGCCCAAGGGGGATGCGTACCTTAAAGAAGGAGCTGAACGAGGTCCACAAAAGCCTTAGTTCACCTAGGAGAAGCCAGCTGTGGGGCCAGAACTCAGGTCCCCGGTATCTGAAGGAGGAGACTGCCACGGGGCGGCACAACGCAAAGGAGCGCAGAGGACCGGGGGGAGAGGCTCCTAGCACGCTTCATGACAGCGTGGTCTAGCAGGTAGAGGCAGAGTCCCGGCTTCTCTTCCTACCTCTACTGCTCATTTGCTCTGCAGCCTTCAGCATGTCTCTGTCTCTCCCCAACCTTTGCTCCTCACCCTCTATTTAAAAACTAAGCGATGTGGGGAAGGGGTTGTTTCTTGCCAGGGGCATGGACAGCACCTGCCCTTGCTTGGCGACCGCAGGCACCGCCGTAATACAAGGGAAGACGCGTTCCCCACAATCCTTTGCAACAGACTCGCCCTCTCCCCATTTGCAAACTGCAGGGGGTAGGTTTTGAGTCAGGCAGCTCAACACACGTGAAGGAAACTGAGAAACAATTCCCTTTCCCGTGCACAGGCTTCGGTGAAGTCACTTGCTGTTATTGAAGATGCAGCACTACGGGGTAATTAGCCACAGATAATTCCCATTAGCATTAATGGGGATTTATCCTTGGCTAATTACCCCATGCACCATCCTGTAAAACGCATGCTGGAATGTGCCTGCGTACCAGCCCGACGTCGTTCCCAAAGCCCTGCGCCGCACCCGATGAAGTCCCGACGGTGGGCGCTGACATAAATCACGATGGTTTGCCCTTCCCGATCCTCACCCTCTGCCTGAGGACACCCCAGCCCTTAGCAAATGCCAGTGAATGGGAACACCCTGCTCCTCGGTGCGCTGAGGGCTGTCTGCATTTTACACAAGGGGAAACTGAGTCACAGACAGTGGAAGTAGCTCCGGCAAGCTTTTGTGGGGAGCGGGCAACTGAGCTAGGAAGAGACCTCTCCTTCCAGGGCAGGAAAGACCCACGCTTGCTATCTGCCCAGCTTTGTTAAGGTTCGTTAAGGCCCGAACAGCGAACCCGAGCTGACTTCTGGAATTGATGTGAGCAGTGCTGTGAATCGGGTGAAGCACGACGGCACCTTAGGGGCAACCGAGCAGGGCAAGTGCTGACCCCAGGCCACCAAGTCGCCCCCCACCCCCTCAGTCTAGATTAGTTTAACCAGTTTGGTGCAGGGCCCCTTGTGCCCAATGCCAGCTGTGGCCCTGATCCCTAACCCATGGCTCCCCTAGCAAATGACCTCTCAGCCACATCCACGGCAGCAGAACATCATATCACAGATGAAGTCGAAGCAACCTCCGAAGCCACGTGGCGGAAAGGGGATCCCAGATGGATATTTCCTAAGCCCAGCTGCAAGTGGCAGTGGGGCGGGGGGGAGTGCTTGCTTCAGAAATCCTGAAAACCTGTCCCCGGAGGAACACTCGTGAGTCATTTTAGCCCCGAACACGATGTAGCAGAAAGATGCTGTTGACTTCGGAGGGAGCTGAACAGAGATCATCAGGCACGATACCGCTGCGAAGCGTGAGGACTCTGCAGATACGATCACAGTATAAAAGCCTTGATAGATGGAACGTTTCCCCGATTCCATCTGCCTCCAAAATAATCCACCCCTCCTGCAGAGAGACAAGGAAAGCCCGGCGACAAGAGCCGCCACTTGGTCGGATCTGCATTGCGCGCCGTGCTATGGAGAAGGCAGCCGTGAGAGTAGCGAGGAGGAGATAATGCCTGAGAACAAGAGTGTGGGGAAGGCCCCTGAACCCAGTACCCCAGCCCCTTGTCTTCGTATAAGACCATCCATCCCCTTCCAAGGACTCGCTGTTCCCTTCATGTAGCAATGCCTCTTCCTCTAACCTCTGTGCAAAGAAAAAGCGCTGCAAACAAAAGTGCCGGGAAACGGACAGCGAGCGAGACAAGACGAAGGCAGCAAGGGGAGAGGCAGCCACACCAGGCCCCTTGCGTTATCCTCTCTTGGTGGGCATTCAAGAGCTCCACCATGCTGGCTCATACCGGTCTATCTCCCTGCCTTGCTGAGCTGCTTCGCAATACTCTCCCTGCACCCCACCTGCAAGGGCTCGGCGTTGTGCACGCGTGGGGCTAGTTTGCGTTTCAGCTGCCTTCTGCATCATCCCTGCAGAAGGGGAGAAGCCAGACATCATCCCTGCCTGACATATGGGGGGGAACCGAGGTTCAGAGTAGCAAAGTGACTTGCCCAAGGCCATAGGTCTGTGGCAGAAGCAGGAAGAGAATCTAGGGGAAAGAGTAGTTTACTAGTTAGGGGATTTGTCTGGGCCATAAGAGACCTATTTATTTCCTATTCTGACACAGGCATTTTGCTGGATCTCATGATCTGTTCCTCATTTCCTGCCTATAAAATGGGGATTACAGACCTGTCCTGCTTCCCAGCCATACTGTCAGAGTAAGTACACTAAAAGACTGGGAGAAACGCAGGTGAGACTGGAAGGAAGGCCAGACAAGTACCTACGATTGGTACAAGCCATGCCTCTGGGTAGCAGGTACGGACTGCCAGAAACTTTACTGTAATTATGGAAAAACATCCTATAGCACGCCATAGGGAGGAAGCTAGGCAGGTCCTAGCTTGACATTAAACAGGATTCTGCGCATACCAATCTAACCAGTTTGGGAACATAACAGAAATATCAGATGTTTCCATGGGTCCTTTGAAAAATATTAACCCCTCTATGGACTTCTGCACCAGGGACAGTTTTCTTTATTAGATCTACAAGCCACTTATTTTTTTAACGGTAAACCAGTGGATTTGGTATACCTGGATTTTAGCAAGGTTTTCAATACAGTCTCCCCACAGCATTCTAGCAGGCAAGCTAAGGAAGTATGCGATGGATGAATGGACTGTAAGGTAGACAGAAAATTAGATGGAGCATCAGGCTCAGAGGGCACTGATCGATAGCTCAATGTCTACTTGGCAGCCAGTATCAAGGGGTCAGTCCAGGGGCTGGATTTGTTCAATGTCTCCATCAATGACCTGGAAGATGGGATGGGGTGCACCCTCAGTAAATTTGCAGAGGACGTCAAGCTGGGGGGAGTAGGAGATACGTTGGAGGGTAGGGCTAGGATTCAGAGTGACCGCGACAACTTGGAGGATCAGGCCAAAAAGAATCTCATGAGGTTCAACAAGGACAAGTGCAAAGTCCTGCACTTAGGATGGAGCAATCCCCTGCACCGGGACAGGTCGGGGGGTGTCTGCCTGGGCAGCAGCTCTGCAGAAAAGGACCTGGGGGTGACAGGGGATAACACGCTGAATAGGAGCCAGCAGTGTGCCCTTGGTGCCAAGAAGGCTAATGGCATCCTGGGCTGCACTGGTAGGTGTGTTGCCAGCAGTCCAAGGGAAGTGATTTATCCTCTCTGTTCAGCACTGGCGAGGCCACATCTGGAGTCCTGTGTTCAGTTTTGGCCCCCCGCTACAGAAAGGATGTGGAGATATTGGAGAGAGTCCAGTAAAGGGCAACAAAAATGGTTCAGGGGGTAGGGGACAGGACTGGTGAGGAGAGGCTGGGGGAACTGGGCTTATTTAGTCTAGAGAAGTGAAGACCGAGGAGGATTGAATAGCAGCTTTCAAGTCCCAGAAGGGGTGTTCGAAAGAGGACGGAGATAGACTGTTCTCGGTTAGGGCAGGTGACAGGACAAGGAGCAATGGGCTCAAACTGCAGCAAGGGAAGCTGAGGTTGGATAGTAGGGAAAACTTTCTCCTAAACAGGGTGGTGAAACACTGGGACAGGCTCCCCAGAGAGGAGGTGCACTCTCCATCCCTGCAGGTTTTGAAGACCCGGCTGGACAAAGCCTTGTCTGGGATGATGCAGTTGGGGCGGGTCCTGCTTGGAGCAGGGGCTGGACTAGACGTGACCTCCTGAGCTCCCTTCCCACCCCCATTTTCTAGGATCCTATCTGCACTAGTCAGTTCTACAGGATTTTTCCACGAGGAATACAGCTGAGGCAGCAAGGCTCTCCCACCGAAAATGTACTCGCTGTTTCTGAGGAGATGGCTCCCACTGGCTGCCCAGAGCCCATCCGAGGAGGGGGAGCAAGTTAAGCTGTTGTTCTACTATTTTATAATGTCATGCAATGCTCATAAAGGCATGCCACTGGTTAAATAAGGTCCCACTGGCACTGGCTACACAGAGATATATATATTTAATATATATAATATATATGATACGTAATAATATTATAGATACAGATATCGATATCGATATAATAACCCCCAATTTTCACACCTGAAATTATTTGCTGAATTCTGCCTGAGTTTGCAGACAGCTCTGGCTATGTTGAATGCTGTTGGCTACAGCAAAGCACTCCCCATTGGCAGGATGCAATGAGACCCGGGTCCTACGCTGTCGGCATTCACCTGTTGGCCACCCGTACCCTCACATTACCAGTGTGCACACCTGCCTGCTTTTGGTGGTGGCTCCACGCATCATCCGAACCACAGGACTGCAGAATGCACCCGCTCCTGAATGGGCGGCAGGTGGATAAAGGCAGGAGAGTGCCTGCATGGGCCACAGATAAGTGGCTGGGGAGACACAGAAGTGGTTTAGCTCTGCCAGCCAAGTGGAGGGTTTTGGAGCTACGAAGACCCTTGGGTGTGAACAGGCTCAAAGTTTTGCCAGAGTAACAGTTCTGCCAGCAACATTTCTTAGTGCAGACAAACTCTTGGCAATGGGGAGCGGAAGAAAGCGAGGAATATATAAATATATGGATTACATGAATCAATAGACCTCTCCCAGTGCTGACTTGAGTGAGAGAAAAAGAGAACTGTCTGACATAAGATGGAGAGGGAGAGAGACAGAAGGGAGAAGATGGGAAACAAGAAAACAACCCTAATCAGGCCTGGCTCTGAGACTAGTCCTGGAAGGGACTCTGGAGGAGCCTGACCAGAGTGGGAAAACCTGTCTGGATCACACCCCATGCCCTTGGCTAGACAAAAGCTGAGACCCAAAAGGAAATGGGAGATATTTCCTGGCTGCCTTTTTAATAACCTGCCCAGTCGGGCAGCAAAAGGGTGCTTAGAGGGAGAGCGCCGCTGCTTGCTTTTTTCCTGTAAAATAGGTGCTCTGTCTAATGATCACACTGTACCTTTAATGAGCCAATTCAGGAGCCTTTTGGAGCTTGCATGCAAATCCTCCACCCCAAGTTTGCACGCTTGTAGGCCGTTATGTGCACATATGCACACACACAATCAATCTGCTGTCACCCCCCCGTGAGACACTGACACAACCGGCACTAGCCCACTCTAATTTTGAAGAGCTCAAATTCACGCCTCGACAAGACACTTATTAATATTTGCAGCTGGGATTTGAGCAGAGCAATATTTCTGAACACAGGCCCCTGTGCTTTTTCATGATGCCTGCACGGCGATGGAGTGGAGGGCAGCATCCCCAAAGGATTTTGAGGCAGAAGAAGGTATGGTTTGCTGGAGATCACGAGAGATCACGCGGGAGCCCATGCCAAGGAAGCAGCCCCGGCTCCATCTGCACATCTGCACTGCCAGGAATTCAGTGCTGCCAGTGCATACAGTCCATAAAGCTGGTATCTGAAAAGAGTGAAATACTGCTATAAACTGCACTGGTTCTCTCGGATCCAAAATGGCCACTGTGAACGGTCGGCTGAGCATTTAAAAGGCCTGGCATATTCAGCTATAATTATTCTTTTAAATCTGTCCCAGTGTCTAATGCTTTTTAAAAGTCCCTATTTCACAGCCCTGATGTAATCTGGAGTCTAGATATTTGCTTTAGTTAAATTATTGCTCTCTGGTGACATTGTGAAATATGACTCTCTCTTCAATAGCTGGCAATGGGTTTGCCCATATACATTATGCATATATTATATGCAAAGGAAAAGCCAGGGACATTTGTGCTGCTTTTGGGCCGAGATTTGAATCTCGGAGCAGGCGGCAAATTCAGATCCGGGGAGCAGATTCGGCTCCTAATTCACGTAGCGTCAATCCAGAAGTGCCACCCACTCCGGTCGACTTCCCCCCGGTTTACACGGCTGCGGGAGGGTAGATCTGAAACTCCGGTTGTCACAGCAACCCCAACTCTGCCCCCTTCCACATATGCATTACAATGGGATCTTACAGTTAATTATATGATCACACCGTCTACAGTACATAGAGAAAAGGTGCAAGAACTTCCAACTTCCCCAAAATAGTTCCAGCATTTTGGGAACTGTCATTTAAATACCTGTGGTTTTTTTCCCCTTAGCCTAGGAAGATTCAAAAATAGATACAGGCTACTTTCTTTTCTTTTTTTGCACAAAACCTATTTGTCTGATGAAGTATGCAAAGTCTCTGGCACTGAAATACTTGATGCACACTTGGGTTGATTGGACACCTTTTTGTTTTGAAAAAAAAACTTCAGCAAACTTCCGGCCATTTTGAAACAGCTGGTTTTGACATTTTTTAAAAAAGTAAAAGATGTATTTTTTGTATTGGGTTCAAAAGAACTTTTTTTTCCTTATAAAGTTTCCTTTCAATTATTTATTTTTTTAATTGAAAAATCCCAACTAAAAAGAATCAGGTCGAGATGATATCTTTTATTAGACCAGCTAGCTTTTTGCCAAAAAAAAAAAAAAAAAATCAACTAACAAAGAAAACATTTTTGTTTAGTTAAAGCTTTGATCCAAAATAATTTTTTCCCAAAATTCCTGATTTGTTGCAAAAATTGAAAACGGCAATGTTTTTGTCCTAAACTGGGGATGGTCTTGTTTTGTCCCATTGAAAATGGCCAGCAAACCAACTCTGATTTGCACCTCGTTTTATTCAGGAGTGGCTTGCTCCAGATCACACAAGCAGTCAGTGGCATTAAAGCTGGGTCTTGTAATCATTTATACTGCAGTCAAACCTAAATTCCTCGAGTAAAACCAGGCCATCTCTGTGCTAGTTTTTGTATGTGCACGCAGGGAGAGAAAGCGCTGCTCTCTTATGTGGGATTTCTTCCTCTTGTCACCCTTTTCTTTGCAATCCCTCCTCAGCAGCACATAAGCCTGATGTTCAGCTTCCAAGGTGGAGATGTTCAAAATGGGTTAAGGCCCCTCGCCCCCGTAGGACGGAGCAAGGCAGAGGAGGGCACCTTGCCAACCTGAAGGCAACAGAAAAAGGTGCAGTTGTTCCTGTGCATTGGATCCCGAGCTAAGCCGCCTATCGCAGCGCCCATTGTAGTGGCATCGTATATCTGAAGGCAAACGTCCTGCAACGGAGGGAAAAAAATAATAATAACAATACCCTCAGAAGCGTTTCACTCCTGTAATAGGAAATGCCTCCTGAGCAGGTTCCTACTCAGAAATAACCACGCAGAAGGGCAGGGGGAACATCTCCCGAGTGATCTTAATAAAAATATGTTGCAGTGAAAAGTCACAGCTTTAAAGTCACAGCTGTGGCAGCTGATAGCATCGCAGGCATGAAAGAGGAACATTTGCACTTCCTGACAATGAGGCTTTTGCTGTATCTATTAAATGCATATATCCCTGCGCGTTGCTCCGTTAATACTTCTTTGCTAACAACATGTTCACAGCACTGTGAAAGCCTTAACCCTTGCAAGGCGGACCTGCAGAGAGCCAGCACTACCCAGTGCGGGAGCGAGAATTATTGCAGACAGGAGTCTAGGCAGTTTTGAACTTGGAGGAAGTTTGGATCCAGACCCAGGCTTGACAAATGGCCCTTTGCTCTGGAGCACAGCGGGACCAAGCTCCGCACCAGAATATCTACTCTTGGCTGAAGCCTTATCTGGAGCGATCCGAAGCAACTTGCCCGGTGCCAGACAGCAAGCTAGGAATAGTATTCAGTGTTCCTGGCTGCCTATCTTGATGCCAAGCCCATTAGATCCCACGCTACCAGCAAGAGCCAGGAGACTGTCAGTTCTTATTCCACATTATTCTGACTTCAGCTCTTCTCTAGTACGCGTAGTATCATCTCGGCTGTGCCAAGCATCAAATAAGATGCTAAATCAAAGCCTCCCCCCGGCCTCCACCAGGTGCAGCTTAAAGACGCCGTGGGGCCTTTCAAAGGAAGCGGATTCATCCTGCACAAGCAGCATGGGCTCAGCTGGTCAAGGCTGCAGAGCACATACTGGCTGCTGAGTGCATATTAGCTGCTGAACAGAGCAGGGCATGGGCCAAGAGGAAGGACTACTTGAAGGAAGAACCTGACTTGAATTCTCATCTGGCTCAGCCCAGCTCCACCAGCCCGGGCCAAGGGAACTTAATGCCGAGGGAACGATGGAGTCCCAAATGCAAGACCCCAAAAGGCCAGGAGGTTCAGGTCTGAGAAGTCCCACGGCTCTTCTGCAGCATGGCTGCATGTCCAAAGCTTCTCCCCGCATGCTCCCCTAATGCAGCTGGGTTTCCTCCATCTCTTCTTCCCCCAACTCCTAGTTGGCTCCATTACTTAAGACCCTCATCCTATTAGAAATGGGTGATGGGGAGAATTCCTTACCGCCAAGCAATCGGGACTCGTAGTAGAGATGATATTTTTTATTAGACCAACAAAATTTTTGCAAATAAAAATGTCATAATTGCAAGCTTTCAGGCACAAACCGAAAGCTTACTGCCACTCACTTGTTCTGCTATGCCCTCGCAGCCTGCAGCAGGACAGCGGTAGAGTATATAACTGGCTGGGGTCGGTCCTCTTTCCTGCCAGGGGCAGGGGGTCAGACATAATGATCCATTGGGTCCCTTCCGACTCTCTAATCTATGAATCTATGTTAGCAGCAGGCAGGAAACAGGACTCGACGTCCCCAGAAGCAATGCAGCCTTGAAGTAACCTAGCCACGGGAACGGGCGCCTGGGAGCTCCTATGTGCTGGAAGGCAACGGACCGAGCACTACAAGGATGGAGGACTGAGGTAGGGATATTCCTGGTTGAAAAAGGGGCTGCGTGCCCCCTGCTCCCAGCCAACAGCCCAATCTGTCATTGGGCTGTTATCTTCCCAACAGCGGTCACCCTCACCGCAGCAGCGAGTCCTTGGCGTGCCATTTCTGCCCCACGATCAGATATGGCGCCGTGATTTATCGACTGCAATAAACATTGCTTAAACGCATGCTTTATCCACACAGCTCCCTCCGGAGCGAGATAAAACCCAGGCCCTCCCCTCCCCCTGTGCCCGGGGAGTGGGGGCAGCTCCGCCATAGTGCAGAGCGAAGGCAACGGCAAGGCCAGGCAGGGTGGAGGCTGGTCTCTGTGGCCTGCCCTTGCTCCTGAGCTATACATCTCACCCCAGCTGCAGCCCCGGCCTTTCCCGGGCAGCACGGCTTAGGACCCTCCATCCCGCCCCCCGCTTTCTACTCCAGTCCCGGGTTGCCGTTGTTGGCTCTGACCTTCCACCTCTCCTCACCCCTGCTATTCTGCTTTGGCAATGAGGTGTCCCCTGAGGGCTGCCCCCCCTGGACATTTCCATAGGGGTCCCCATAGCCAGAGGAAGCTTCTCTGAGCATGACATCAGCCCACACGTGCTTCCCCATCGCTGTCACCAAGCCCCTGTCCCCTGCCAGCAGCTGCTGCATCCGTTGTCTTGCTCCTCATGCCTGGAAGTGCTACAGAAGAAGCAGACGCAGAAGCTCCCACCTCTAGCCAAACTCATCTCTAGGTGATTTGGGAGCTCCCAAATCTAGCCCCTCCTCTAGCCAAGCTGGCACGAGCGCTTCACTCTTGAGGAAGAGCGGTGCCATGGACGAAGGCACGAAGTCTCCAGCCAGCTAGGAAATGGGGCAGCCCCTGATCGGAAGGAGAGAAGGGGAGATTTGCTGTGACCGACCTATGACGCCCATGAAAATAATTCTCCCGTACTCTTGCTGTGCTAATGTCAGGCATCGACACATCTCCAGTCACTTTGCTAAATGAATCCTCCCAGGAGCTGTATTAACTTAATGTCCACATGCATATTATACATACACACACACACACACACACACACACATACATATACATACACACATACATATCTATACACACACATATACATACCTACATATCTATACACACACATATACATGCATACATATATATATATCTACACACACACGTACGAGGGGAGCATTTTAGCATCTGTATAAATAGGATGGCATCCACTGGGTAAATATAAATAAGAATAAAAGTTGACGGCAAAATGTCTCTGTCTCTCCCCCACCCCCTGCATGCTGTCATGCTGCGTTCTTCGTGACTACCTGCCCCCATCTTTTTCTTTGACACACGTGCACACCCCTCGTTTGCTACACGCATGCCCATGGCCCGATAACTTTGCAGAGAGAAATCTACTCTAACTGATTTCCTTTGCTGGGAAGCAGAAATTCCTCCTAGAAACTTCTCCGCAGACAAGAGCTCACTCTGCAAATTATGCCCTAGTTGAAATACGCCAACACCACCCATTTTGGTGACTTAATCCTCAACACTTATGACTGAGCAGTGGGTGAAAATTCAGCGTGGCTTTTCTCACCCACCCACTTGCTAGGAGAGTACAGATGCAGAAAGGAAAGAAAGCAGAGGGAGAAAGAGAGAGAGAAAGGCATACGCTGCATGCCATTTCACTAATTTGCACCGACTGGTGGGTCAAACTCGTCAGACACTGCAAAAAAAAAAAAAAAAGGTTGCTGGAAATGTCCTTTCTATTCATTAATGCAGCAACTTTGACTGTGCTAATCCCTCTTTTGTACCTGGTTTCCATGATCCAGGAAAAACCACCACAAAAACACTACCTAGTGGTGGTTAAAAAAGAGGAGAATGATATAGTATGAGGTAGGAAACTGAAAACATGGTAATGTTTCCCAGGAAAAATAATACACACCCACCCACACACACACCTTTTACCGAAACGTAGACAAAACCTTTTGTTGGCATTCAATTATTTTTTAATATTACAGCCAGGTCACACACAATTAAGGGGGGAAGTGTTTGGAAACAGGTTGTCGCATTTCACTATTTGAAACAATCAGTTCACATACTGCTCTAAAGCTGATATTGTAAGGTATTCCTGATGAATGAATGCTATCTCACCAGTACCTAAGGATTTTAAGGCTGAGCTTACACATTGCTTTTGAACCAATTTAAGCATGCTGGTTCTCTTGGTGATTATTTTTTTCAACTAAAGTAGTTAGCTCTGCACACTCCTTGGGTATCTCAGGCTAAAGCTGCCGTATTCCCCAGAATTGATGAGAATAAGCTATTTTGTTCTAAGCACCATTGCACGGGTACAGCTCCATCTGCACTCAAAAGTTGCATCCCCTTTTACTACAAAGGTTTCCAATAGGTACAGTTCAAAAAGTTAAAAAACAAAAAAAACAAGTGTGCAGAGTGGATCTCAGAGCTCTTCCCAGCCAGCTGGGGATCAGAAACAACCTCATGGGATCTAGTCTTCCAGGCCAAACAGCCCTGCTTTGAGTGTTTCAACCCTTGCCCCATTTGGGAAAACCAGAGTTAGATTCCTGCTTCCCAGGGATGCTACAGAAATGTGAACACGAGAACCAACCCCCCCGCGACAGCAGGGGCTACAGAAGCAGAATAAAGACAGGGGGGTTTCAAGCCTCCAAGGTATTTGATGCCTGAGACCAGAGACCCATGTGATACAGACTCCTGGGAGGGAGAGAGAAACTTTTGCCAATGTACGTGTCCTTGAAGGACAACCCGACTTGGGCTCACGACCTGTTTCTAGCTGCTGCCGCCCACTGGCAGATGAACCGTGAAGTCAGACAAAGCGATCTGGGTTCGAAATCATCTATTCTTGTCAACCAGGTCATTGATGGCATTCATAAACCATGAACCAGACCCCATTAAAATCACAGGATTAAAAAGTTGTGTGATTTTTAAACTAAAAGGCATAATATTGGGGTTCTTTTTACTATTCTCCTCGGGCCAGAGGCCTCAGGGTTCATCTTTCCAAGCTTTTCCCCCACAACTGAGAGCAGCAGAAATTTCTCTTTAAAAGCAACCTTCCCCGCCCCCTCCCCTCCTTTAAACTTCAAAGTCTACCTGTCTCTCTCACTTAGGATCTTGTAATGTCATGGGAGTAACGGAGCACCTTCCATGTAAAATCAATAGCAACAGCAAAGTGCTTAGTGGGCTTCATGGAGTCTCTGGCATTTTTCCATTTTCAATCAAAACTGCCCTGAAGATACAGGGCTCAGTAGTAGGCCCATTAAAGTACCTTGCTATGGCTCAGGAGATGTGAATTCAAGCCCTGCTCCACTCCCATGCCAAAGGTGGCTTTCAGGTGATCTGGCTCTACGTGGTGCTTGGCTGCAAAGGCTGGGGGAGTTAACGCTGGCCAGATGTGCTGCTAGCCCCATTGCTCCCTTGCATGCTGATGGCTGTGGAAATGGGCGTGCTTCAAGCTTAGCTGGCCACCTGGCTCAATGTGTTTGGGTCTCTTCTTTTGGGGAAGGGGAGAGCTAAAAGGAGGACAGATGTGCGCGGGGACGTCAGCATGTGAAGGCTGAAGAGCTCTTTCGAAAAGCAAATGCTAAAGACAGTCAGGCTTGGACTTGCTTGATATCCCGCCATGAAGCTTCCCCCATCAGATGCCCTCCTAGCAGCATCACTTGAGGAGCTTTTCAGAGAAGCACTTGCAATCGCAAGACTCGCAGTGAGACGATGAGAGCTGGCAACACCGGGGCCCTACACAATATGCCTGGGACTCTATCAGCAGGCAAATGCCATGCTTTCTTCTGGCTGGGGGTCTGCTGACGATCAGAGCCAGCGCTGGCAGAGCATCCGTGTTCAGCAGTTGACTCTGGGATTGACAGAGGACGGGGAAAGGGTCTCGGTGAGGATTTCGAACAACGCTCCCTCCTGACCGGTCTGACTGTTCCCCTTGGAGAAGCAACTTGGTGGTGGTGAGAATCACACGAGCGGTGCAAACCGGGGGAAGTCTCCTGCCTGGCTCAAAACCCAAGGCTGAAGGTGAAGAACATGAAAGATCCACCGAGGGCATTTTCCAGCTCAGAGAGGTTTTCCATTAAACCCATTGCGTTATAAGCTTCTTAAAACCTTCCACATGGTGGGTGGTCATTTTTGAAAGCAAAGGACAGACTGTGACTAATAAGAATAGGGCTGAAATTGCAGCAGATCGGGCTGGGGAGAGGGGAGAAATTGAACTGGGAGGGGGGAGATTTGCATTGGGTTGTTATAGCAACAGGCATCTCCAACGTCATGTCAAAAGCCAGCTTTCTGTGTGATGCAGTTTGGTTTGAATGGGGGGAGCTAATATTTGGATGCAACGTGAAGAGCAGAAACTCTTGGCAAGATTAAGGATGCTTTTGAAAGGGGTCAGGCCGGTGGGGAGTCTGATCAGCCCTGCATTTGGCAAAGGGAAATTCGAAAAGTTTTGAACAAAATCAAACTCTTCCACACTACAGCTTCTGTGTGCGAAACATGTTGGTACTCTTGCTGCTTCCCACAAGTCTGGCAGCACTGGATCCAGAAGAAGGATCCATGTGCAATTTCCTTTTTGCCTCTCCAGCTTAGACAACCCCTTTCAGTGCAGCCCCGCAGTCCTTTGCTCTTCCCAGGACTAGGTGCTCCTATCCAGCTCTGTCCATATCTCCCAGTCCTGGTTTGTAGCCCTGCAGCCTTTCCAGCTCTGGGCCCCTGCACACGCACGTCCTAATTTCTGAGTGCCGGCCTTTGCAGTCATACCATCCCTCTCATTTGCTTTTGTGTGCCCGTTTATTATGGAATGTATGGTAGCAGGACCATGCAGGGCTCCATGGTGCTAGCTGCTGTACGTACCGGGAGGGAGGCAAAGAGCTTGGAGTCCAGGCAGACAAGGCAGAAAAAAGGAGAGGTCACTGCGGCCTCCTAATCCAGAGCTGGTAACAGACTCAGTCCTCTGCCCCGCTGCTCAGTGCTTGATCATTAGCCTGGCCCTTCTGCTCCTGCATCCCCTTCTGGGATCAGGAGCTAAATCAAAGCCGTTCTGCAAGGGACGACTCCTATAAGAGCCCCCAGGCAGGGAGTGGGGAGACCTGGGCTCTGTTCCTAGCTGAGTCACCAACCTACCATGCTAATTTAGACAGTTCATCTGCCTCGGTTTCCCTATGCATGCAATAGAGTAATGATGCTGAACCACGTTTGCAAGGGACCTGCAGGAAGAGAGGAGATAATTGTGCACTACAGGGGGGAGAAGAAGTTTGTGCAGTCTGTGGTCATATTGTGTCCTTCCTTCTCTATTGCCACCCTTCCCCTGACTTCCAAAGGGCCATGACTCTTCCTCCAACTGACCTGAGCTCTCCTTGTGCAGCTCCTGGCACATGAGGTTCACTAAGGACTGCCTGTCCTCCAGTATTTCCAGACCTGACGGTAAGGAAAGGATGGAGAATCTGCCTCCCGTGAGGTTTAAGGGGTGCACTGGGGTTGGGCCTTCTGAGAGTGAGGGGCTCAGTCCTTCTCCCTTCGGGGCCACTGCTGCTCTGTCAAGTCTTAGAGAGGCAGCAAGGTCGAGTGAATACAGCATTCAAACGGGGCCTCACCAGACTGGCTTCTCCTCCCGCTTCTGCCACGGACCTGCTCTGCCACCTTCCCCTCTCTGTGCCTCAGTTTCCCTTCCCCGCCCTATCTTGTGCAACCTCTAGCATAGCAAAGACCTATCAGCACAACCAAAATAATGACAGGCAATTTCCATCCACCTCTCAGTAGCATTTACCCCCAAACTACCCTTCAGTTAAATACAGTAATAACAATCCAGAAATGACTCTGCTCCACCAGTGCAAGGGTTAAAAAGGAAAGGCCAAGGGCAGAGGGATCACAGCAAGGTGCTGCAGAACCGCTCCAGTCTCCTCCTTCCCCGTACCTTGAACACAACACTCTTTGGGGACCCAAGCTCCTTGTTGTAGTCTCATCAGAGCTGCTGGTCCGCTCCAGACAAACACATTACTGTACTTTCTCGCTCTATCCAAGGTGAACAAATAACATGAGTTTGGAGATGGAGCAAATTATATCGAACAGGGGGAAGCGGAAGGGAGAAAATAAAAGTGAAACCCCTGAGCTGAGTTTCCTCCATCCTCAGTGACTGGAACAAATCCGGAGCATTGATTGAAACTGTATTACGTATTCAAGGAGACAAACGCCAAGGCCCGGAATAAAGATCAGCTGCTTGCCTTTATTTCCATAAGGTAATAATAACTCGTTCCTTTGCTTTATGAAATAGAATTTGTTACAGCAGATGAGCTGTAAAAACTTGCCGAGTAAAAAAAAAATAAAAAAAATACTATAAATAAATTTGTAATTTCAACATGCATTACCATGTAGTTGAGAAGGTAAGCATGGAGCTGGTGTACCAGCCAGGCAAACCGCAGCTGTCCAGACGTTTCTGATGGAAGGCAGCAAGTTTAGGGGGATGCTTTCTACTCGAGGGGCTGAAGAGAAGGGGGAGCCCAAGAAAGAGCAAAGTCTGGAGAGAAACAATTAAACTCAGAGAAGGAGGGGAAAAAACCAAGGGGAATGGAGTGGACAAAGACCTGTCAGTGGTGAGGTATCTGTTTATTGGTATTTTTATGATAGTTGCCCAGAGGGGCTGGATGCATCTTGATAAAAGGTAGCTTTGCTCTGTGTGAGGATTATTATTACAGCCACATTAAGTTGCAGACAGGGAAACCAAGGCACAGACAAGGGATGCACCCAGCCTGGCTGCAGCAGAGCTGAGAACAAGAACTTTATGTCTCCCGAGTCTTGTTTCCAGGTATTATGCCACCAAAAGCAGGCACGCCACATCCGAGACAGCATAGCAGCCATTCCTGGGATGCCAAAATCCTTCACAAACACCAGGCCTGATGCCGTGTTTCAGGCCAGATCCCAGTTGGAGGCAATGGGAGCTTTGCCATCACTTGGCTCTAGATGGTGCATAGGGACAGAGGCTGGAGCAGTTTTATGCTCTGGGACCCACATGCACCCTTGCTGGCAAAGCTCACTCTCAGCATCCATGAAGGCACCAGCCTGGCCGACCGGCGACCCCCGCGAAGCTCACCTCTGCTGGCATGCAGACAGTGAGCTGCCAGTTGATCCCAGCAAATGGGGTGGCTAACGGGATCTCAGCTTCTCATTGGTGGAGAATCGCATACATAACGATCTCCTAATTGCTGGAGAAACCCAATGCCCAATGTCAGGTGATGAGACAGCATCCTTATCCGTCGCATCTCCTATTGCACTGGCTGACCTTCCCTCATCCATCTGCATCCTGTCTCTTTAGTTTGTAACCTCTCTGGGGCAAGGATTCTCACTTGCTGTGTATGTGTAGAGCATATAATAAAATTAGACTTTGACCTGATTGAAGCCTCTGGGAGCTATTGCAATATCAGTGCACGATAGGATGTATGATAATAGTTATTCTCCATGGCACTCAAGCATACAAGTCCTCTAGACACAGAGGCTTAGGATGTTTTTTTTTCCATTTTGTCCTCCTTCATCTTTATTTTCTTTATTCAGAAATACCTAGGATATTCCCTACAACTAATCCATATGAAGGTCTTGCAATGAATTGCTCGCGGGTGGAGCTGGCTGGGAATTTTTTTTCCCAGCAAACAGTAAATTCACTGGAAACCCCCCCCCAAACTATGGCATTTTGGACAAAAAGGAAGGAGGAGGAAATTTAAAGAAAAAAGAAATCAAGATTTTTGTTTTGATTTTTGAAAATGTCTTCCGAGAAAGATTCAAATTTTCCTTTCAAAAAAGGCCTTTCTGGCGAGGAGGGGGAAACCTGACCATTATTAAAAAGAAGTGGAACAAAGGATGAATTAACACCAAAATGCATAATACTTTGCTTTGGGTCAAACAGAAGGTGCCAGGCTGGCAGAAAAGGAAAGCTTTTAGGGTTTCTGGGTTCCAGGACCTTCCCCCCCCCCAGTTTCTGTTTTAGTTTGGCTTAAATTATGTTTTGTCCCCCGGGTTTGGCCCTGGTACTGCGGAGAGCTCGGGGGGTTTTGCCTCCTTTGGTGTCAGGAAGGGCCGTGGTGAGGGTGGGTGCGTACAAGCCGAGGAACGTGGCAGGACCTCTGCCCGCCTGGTGCGCCGGCCTCAGGACACACGCAGTCTTTAATTACACGTTTGCATGCTTGTTTTCAAATGAGGTTTTCACATCATCCGGCGTCAGCTCTTCAGGGCAGGGGCTGTCTCTTTTTTGTTGCTCTTTATGACGCCCGGTGCAACGACGCCCCGAGGTGCCAGCATAATATAAATAATAGATATTAACAATAATACGGCGCCTATATTTATAGACCTTTCTGCAGCTGACTGGGGCTGCCATATTATTTCTCAGAACAGCTCGCAGAGAGCAGGGAAGGAGGACGCACTTGGTGTTAAAGCCCAGGGCTAGAATTAAGTTTATCATGCCTGATCTTGGCAAAGTTGGCCTGGATGGGAAAGAAAACAGGCTGTGTCAGGGTGCTGGACTTTTCTACTTTTTTCTCGAGGTAGAAAAACCACACCCACAACTGCCAGTTATTCCAGGGTAAAACAGATTAGGAATAAAGGTGCCGTTTTATACCCTCCAATATCAATCTGGGCCCAAATGAGGCCGGGTCTGTGCGTGGCTTTCCCACTGGTGGAACTATGCGAGTCAGGTGTGTGATTTTAAACCAAAATAGGCATGTGGGCGCACCCACCAGCATGGACCCCGTCATCCTGGTATAGACATGCTTATCTCCTCCCCTTCCATACAGGAGTACTCATACAGGTGGAGCATGTGCCGATCAGCCCAGTGAGCAGTGTGGCCTAGTGGATAGTGTGCTGCGCTGGGACTCTGGAGACCATAGAGGTGCTAGATAACATTGAGAAAATCGCTTTGCCGTTCTACACCTGGAAAACAGGAGCGATGCTAAAGCCTTCCCCTCTGCTTTAAGCACTCCAAGAGCTAAGTAAAAGTATTTCCCACCAGCTATACACCCATCAACATATGTAAAAATACTCTGCAACTTGGAAAATTGGTTGACCATATATAAATGCACCGTATATAAGTGACCTGGAAAACTGGTTGGCTTGACCACATATAAACACACCATATATAAGCAACCTGGAAAATTGGTTGGCTTAAGCATATATAAGTGCACCATATATAAGCGACCTGGAATATTGGTTGGCTTGACCATATATAAGCGCACCATACATAACCCTTATATAAGTTACCATATATTAGCAACTTATATAAAAAGAAATCAGCCCGTTGTCAATGTCACCTGGGTTTAACAGCAGCTGGTGAATGCCCTGCCACAGCAAAATGGCTGAAGGCAGGTAGAGGGGTATTCAAAGGGCCTGTCAGCAGTGAGGACTGGAAGAGAGCCAGCATGGCGACAAGGGGATGATGACAAAAGGGAGACGAGAAATAAAAGAAAACCAGAGCAGCTCCAGGAGCCGACTCACAACTGGGGAACAGTCGCTGCAAACAAAGCAGGTGCCTCAGCCCAGCAGTGAGTGATTAGCAGGGAAGCAGAGATAAACAGATGCAACTCAGGAATCAGAGGCTGATTAGGAAGGAGGGTTTGGGATTATTATTATTATTATATCCAGATAGATCGGTATCTAGACAGGTAGAGAGATTTTTCCTCTGATGAATAATTGTGAAATCATCCATGAACTATGTTAAGGGCATCACGAAGCAAGCCTGTCCCTGCCTCTGACAGCTGCCCCCATCAACCTGGCCCCACGGGATGCCTTTCCATCTGGAAAAAATGGCTTTATAACCCAAATGGAAGGACACTTGGCTGAAGCTGTCCAAGAGATGCTCTCAGTCATTGCATTGGCCCACTCTGTCCCCTCGCCATCCAGCCCTGCCCGCTTCCCTGGCTGCTCCTACTGGAAGAGCAGTTGAGGGTAGGCTTGCCATTACAACCCCCAGCCATACCACATGGATTTTCCTTTGCCTAATGGCTCATTATTTTACCTCCATAATTAGTCCCTGGTGGCTATGCTGCTGATTCCCAAAGACCCTAGTCATTGCTTCAACTGCATATACGGGGCATGGAAAGGACTATTGCCTTCAGGTCTTTCAACCGGGGCAGTTGCGCCAACGTTGGGTTTGATCTGCCACCAGAGGGTGACATCTTTGCAGTCACGTTGCAGCAAGTCTGACTGCAATCAGCAGAGGGCAATGGTAACACACAAACCAGGGAAATTATTTTCTTCCCCTCACGAGATTTCTCACCACCAATGAAGTTGGGGAAAAGCTGCCTGTGCAGGAGAAAGCAAGCCTGTTTGGCTTTCCTCTTGGATTTTTCCCAGATGCTAGTGTCACTGGAAATCACAGCCAACTGGGCTGTGAAAGCGATGACATTTCCTTGGGAAAGCTGTAATATTTTCATCTGGATGGCAGAAAAGAATAATCCATCTTGGTGAGAGAAAGGCCTGCGTGGCACCAGGAAAACCTGAGTTCGGCTCCTGGGTCTCCTACAGTCCCCGTGTGCCCTTGGACAAGCCGCTTCATTTCTTTTTGCCTCAGTTTCCCTACCTGGAAAATGGAAATGATGCTTTCTTTTACCGTGCTCTTTCAAAATACGGGATTGGAAGGGATCGGTCTCATCCTCTGCATTTGTAGGCAATCGTTAGCCAAGGAATCCCCAATCTTGCTATTTCAAACCCTCACACGCAACAACTACAGGGCACAAAACCAGACCCCCTCCACCATAACATGCCACCAATAAAAGCAGGGGGATCCAAGGGCACTGCTAATACCATGCGACTGCAATGGCAAGGAAGCAGATAGCTAATGTCTGTTCAGAAGATCAGAGCAAGAGGACCATGCTGCACACCCTAGAAGAGGACAACCCCCTGTCTATTCCCCACCAGCCTGTGCTGGTCTGACTTAGAGGAAAACTTCCTTCCTCATCTGAAATCTGGTGGTTGGCATGACCTCACGTGGAAGAGCAGGCCCTCTAGCTAGGACCGTAGGAAAAAATTCCTTCCAGATCCCAAATGTGTCCCAAGTGCTGCTCTACCCCAACCACATCTCCCACACATCGATGGCTGAACCTAGAGCTCCCAGCCCTATACAACCCTCCCCTTCCTTAATCATATCAAGTTCAATCTTAAAGTGATTCAGATTCCTGCCCTCGTGACCTAGCTCATGAGTCTTCCCCCCACTCCCCACCCCCATAGAAATTTTCTAATTTCCCAGCTAAATTTGTCCAGAGCCAGGTTGCAGCCATCTGATCTCATGCTGGTATTGTGTTTCAACTTAATGGTCTCTCCTTAATATTCACCCCACGGACGTATCTGTAAAAAGTAATCATGCCCCCTCTCAATCTCGGCTTTGTTAAGCTAAAAAGGCCGCCCTCTGTTAATCTACTTTCCTAGGAAAGGTGTCCCTCCCTTGAACCATCTGAGTGGCTCTTCTTTGTGCTTCTTTCAATTCCAGTTTCTCTCCTGAATGCTGGTAACTAGAACTGCCCACATTATACTAAATGGGCTCTTGCCCATACTGTGAGGTTTTTGTTGAGTATAGCCACCCTAGGATTGCATTAGCCTTTTCCACCATTGCATGCACCAGTCACTCCTTGTCATCCCACAAGCCACAAATCTACCCAGGTCCATCTTGTCCTGATGTCCCCACTCTACATGCCTGTCTTACAGCTGAAGTCTTTGTGATTGCTCCCAAAGTGTGTGACTTTGCACTTCACACTGTTAAACTTCACGCTGTTTCTAGCTCGTGAGGTCTCTAGGGCATGTGTGTATGTAAAGCATCTAGCAAAACAGAGCCTTGATCTCGCTTGGGTTCTCCTGGCACTACTGCTCTATGCATATTTAATAATATTTTTTTCCCTGGAGGGTGAAACGTCGTCATTTTTCACTATAAAATCCTGTGCATGCCTCCTAATGGGCAAGCACCCACGTCCAGCTATCATCACTTATTCTTTTGCAGACAAAAGCAATAGAGTTGCACAGATTTGACTGGACCAGAGACCCATGCAGTCACACGTAGGTCTGGCACACGTAGGTGACTGTCCAGGAGAGGGCTGAGAGACACTAGTGCAGCAGCCTGAGGGACTGAAGCCTGACTTACCCAGTACTCCTCATCTGACATCCTGCATAGGCTCCATGTCCACGTTAGACTGGAGAAGCCTAGGGACTGCAAACATCCTCCAAGCCCAGGAGTGCTAGGAAACACTGTATTTTCTTGCCTACCACATATTTCATAGCACACACATGCCTTGTTTTGGGAAGGGATTTTTCCAATCATGGCTGAATGCAACAGCTGTGACGGTGGGCAAGTTAATATTGTAGCTCTGACCCTAAAAGCTGAACTCTGCCCCTGCCGGCTGGTATTACTAGGGTATAACTCAGAGGGAGGATCCAGCCTCAAGAGTATCCCAGTGCTTCCGAGCTTCAGGTGTGTTGGGATTAGGACTAGGCAAAATGTTTCAACCAAACTTTCTCCTTCCTCTGCCCTCTCCATTAGGTCATTCCTGGGCATTATTTTGGTTTAAAAAAAGAAAATCAACATTAGAAAAACCACCAAGAGGTTTTGCCTCTTCATTTTCTAAAAGAAACGTTTCAATTCGAAATTATGCTTTCTTACAATATTTCTTCCCATTTTTATTTTTATGTTTCTAAAATGCACAACAAAAAGTTTCGCTTCAGGTCAAATGAAACCATTTTTTTCCCCTTTCCCCCGATTTACTTACATAGCTCGTAGCTTACACCTGCGTGGAAGAATCTGCCTACCTCGGTTTTTATACCTCGCTCACCTCCGAGGGTTGGACGCGTTTCTGTATTCAACCCAGGGGGAAGAAAACCGGCGGCAGCAAAAGCAGAAATGCTGCCCTCTCACTTTGGGAAGTCTGTGAACGGCTCGGGGATCGCTTGCTGCGGGTGTGATATTTTACGAAGTACGACAACCCACCCTGGCAGATGCTGGCAGGTGAGAAATTGTCACTTCTCTACAATTTTACTCCTCCCAGCAGATGCTACTATAGCAACAGCCACCCCAGTCCCATCTGCGGAGAAGCCAACCATCCCTTGTAAGGCAGGCCAGGATTTAGGGGTCTATCAAAGCCCACTGAAGTCAATGGCAACAGTCCTGTTGATCTCAATGGGATTTGGATCGGGCTGGCCCGCAGCACCGACGGGGTTAGTCTAGGAATGGGAGAGCCGGAGGAGACCGCGGGCTCCAGCTGTGTCCAGCAGCTGCAGTCCAAAATGCCCTGTATATTCATTATAACTGCGGAGCGCCAGGCTGACCGCAGACAAATTAATGGTAAATCCAGAAGAACGAAGCAGGGGCTGCAAGCATCCTTGCCCAAACACAGTTGGTGATACTCAACTCCTTATTAGCCAGCAAGAAATAGGAGGAGATGAGATGCCAACCTGCAGAGAGCCGGATCGGCTGAGCCCACCCATGCCCGAAGAGGTGGAATTGCACTCTGGCTGTGGTTAATCATAGTGCAAGCAGCAAGGAGAGTTTCTGTCCCTGTGGAGCTGAGGGGCAGGGGAGAAAAAGGGTTTCCAGTGGAACGGCAACGATCAAAAAACACAACAACATAAGAGCCCAAGATAATGAATGAGAGAGGAAACAAGAGGCTGAGCAACAGAAGGGGTGGGGAGAGAGACAAAAGACAAGAGAAAGGAAAGAGTTACAAGGGGAAGCTTTTCAACATCTGGGACCACACAAATTACAACCACGGTCTGCCCCGTCTCTGCACCCGCCTCACCGCTCCAAGCAGGACGTCATGGAGGGGCAGGGAAGAAAAAATCGGGCTGGCACCATAGGATTTTTCTATGTTGAAGCTGATGCTTCAATAGACAGGCGGCACCTTTGCAATCGAGCAACAGCACAGCAGGGAGCGTGGGGTGGGAGCCAACCTCCCTTCCCAGCATAGAAATGGAGCGGTGCAAGGAGAATGGGTCAGCATTGTAACTCAAGGAGAATGAAAGCTGCTGGGAAGCCTTATGACACTTAAAGTCCCAGAAGACAGGGAGCGTAAGGATAGTTTATTTAGCAACTGGGTGCTTTCAACACGCTGTAAAATGCTACCGACCTGGCACAGTCCCTGGTAAACAAGAAGCTGGATCTCAAACCGTGTGCAATCTTAAATTTTGTGGCTGCACTTTTCCCTTACACGCCACCTGTGAAAGACAGGCTTTCATCCTCGATGCCTGGACAAGAGAGAGCTCAACCATTTCTGGGGCTGCGTGCAAGAATAGGCAAGGCCATTTAGTAAGAAAACCTCTTCTGAATCATTGCCTGACCCTCAAACCATAACCACAACTCAGCCTTGTTAGAAGACATCTATCTAAGTCAGTGGTTCTCACCTTTTTAGCTTCAAGGCACGTCTTGGAAAATGCCAGCTCTTAGTTTTCACTCATTTCTTGATTTCGGAAAAATACTAGAGCAATTCTTCTACTGGAAGGAACTCAGACCACAGGTCAGCCCCAACCCGAACACCGGCAGGCCCTTGCTACTTCAGTGACAGAGAAATGGTTGGTTCACAACTGATCAGAGCAGCCTAGGACTCTTGCAGGCCTTGACTGACTGCAGAGGAAGGCAAAACCCCCACCACCCCTGCCCACCTGGCCTATAAAATAATCCCGCCCTGACCCCAGTTGGGTGATGGGTATGACCCAGAGGGGGAGAGCAAGACTTGTTAGCCAGGAGGCTCCTGTCCAGCTGGTCTGGCTGCCTTCTCCTCGTCTCTCCCTGGACCCCGCTCTGCTGCGACCCATGCAAACGGTCCCCGTGATGCACGGTGGAGCGACGCAGAGCTTTGCCCGTGCATCTGGCTTGCCAGCACCCCCTCATCGCACCCCCAGCCCTCCGCGAGGCTCCAGCCTGAGGTGGTAACCCCTGCTGAGAGCAGAGAAAATGGAGCCGTGCTCTCCCACCCCCTGGGCCTGGCCTGCCAATTAGCTCTGTCAGCCGCCTGCCAGTTCACCTACACATAAGCGATTCTGACAGCTCTTCAGGAAGGAAGGAAATAAGAAAAAAAAAACCACCCTACACGGACTCTCTGTCCATAAGAAGCAGGAAGAACATGCCGTCCCCCACCCACCCATACAGCATTCGAGCAGTCTGGGGCTGAAGGATTTGCATCCCACTATTTTATTACAAGGCTGCTTGGAGGAAGGGAAGGAAGCCATTCATGGCACTTGAGCAGGGAGAGGATGCAGGCTGAGGCTGGACCTGGACAGGGGACAAGCAGAGCGGTGCAAGGACTCCGGACTCATCTCAGCTAGTTTCCATGTCAGGCCAAGCACAAGACAGCAGGGAAGCAACAGCACTGAGCATCCTTCACAGATCCACAGGCGTTTAGGGCTGCAAGGGACCCGGTGAGATCATTGGGGCCAGCTCCCCTGCTCTGAGCTGGAAAGACCTCCGGGGTCAAATAACCCCAGATAAGATAGAGAAAAAGGAGGATGCTAATGAGCTGCTGCACCGTGTGATAGCAGGGACTGGCATTTCAATGGATGATGAGGAGCTTTGGGATCTTCATGAAGGGCAACAGCTGTTACAACATGCTGCAAGGTTTTGCCATGTCAGCTATAAATGCTTCACAAAGCCCTGGACAAGTACCTGGGTTGGAGCCACCTTTGGGGTGGACTGTGGCAGGTCCTACATGGCTATGCTACTAGGCAGCTGGATCTCAATTGACATTCTTGCTCTACTACACAAGACAGACTTGGGGGCCCGGACAGACCCTGCACGGAAATAGGGAAGAGTTGGGATGGCCTGCAACAGCAATTTCCATCTCTGCCCTGACAGGTCCAAAGCAGAATCCATTCTGGACTCTCCTTCATCACAGCCTGTCATTCTGGGTAGAAAAGGAGGAAGCCAGAGGTTGGGGTAGCTGCTGTTCCTACTGCTTCTCTTCCCCGACCAGAAGCACAACTACTCTCCTGCTGACGCCCCCTTAACACCGCTGCAGGGCAGCTGCATCTTCATCTCAGCGCCGTCCTGCGGCTTTTCCTCCACGCTTGCACTTCTGGGTTGCTCATGCTCCACTTGCTCTGGCATTCGTGGCTGCTGCAGGACACCTGGATACTTACATCCATGGATTGCTTGGAACAAAGCAAGCAGCAACGTCGCAGGCATACAAGCTACCTGCCGCCTCCCCCACCTCCCCATGCCACTCCATTACTCATGCTGTCTACCTTTCTATTAGTTTCTTTCAATATTTTATAGAGGCTCTTTCCCTTCAGGTAGCAACAATGCCAGGGTCAACAGATTCCAGGCCCATGCTGCCATCTCCCGTGCGGAGATCTCTGTTATTTATTTGCCGGCACACGTTATTATTACTCACTTGCGTTGCATAAAGTGAAAGGCCTGTCAAGTCTTTTCTGCATCTTGTTTGTGGCTTCCCTGTGCTGACAGCTCCCGTGTTTCCCTGCATTGCAGGGAGGTGAGCCAGCTTTGATTTGAAGCAGGTTTCCACTGTCCCACCCAACCCCCTAGATGCTAACCCAAGCTCCCATGTAAACCAATCCTCCTCTTTCTGCAGGATCTTTGCATGGAGAAACCAATATATATAAAGGGTTTTTTTTCTGGACCTCATCTCCAGTAAGATAAAGACAGTGAATGACAACCTATGAGTGCCAGATCTGGAAGTGAAGCTTGGACCACGTGGTTTCCTTCAGCCTAGTAACTCCAGGAACAAGGGGAAGAAGATGCATCGGTGGTGGCAGAAGCTGAGCCAGCAATGCAGTGGCTGCTATTTTTGTGCTGTCCCTAGGGTCGATGCCTTCATTATGGCACTGCAATACTTCTCCCGTGGTGATGGGGAGGGAGGGGCAGGAGGGTGTTACAAGAAGTTTGGAGCCAACAGAAAGAAATGCTGTATTATAAGGCCACCTTGTGTCAGACCACACTGGGAAGCAAGGCTGTGAACACACACGGGCCACTTCCTTGCACGCACCGAGTGCTAAGTAAGTACTGTCACATTGTCTTGGGCATGCTGAGGAAAGCAGCACTTTAACAGCAACTGCATGAGACTTTTTCTCAATGTGCAGCACGTGTGCAAAGACAGCAAGCAGGTGGCTGTGTTTTCACGGTGATGCTCTCTCTGGTGCTCTCACACATGGCTTAGACGAGCCCTAAGGAACTAAGCAGAGCATGTTATTATTGCTGCAGTGGTACCTGCAGACTCCAGCTGAGATCTGAACCCCCCCATGCAAGCTGTGCTGCACATTCGTGACAGGCCTCCTCCAGCGAGCCCACCACCATCTCCTGGGATAGGGCTGGCAATGGGTGGGACAGGGAAGCGACGGACCAAGGTGAGTGGCAGGGTCAAGAACTGAACCCAGGTGCTGTGACTGCTGGTTCAGCAACGCCTCTGTTTATGGCTCGGCGCTGCCCTGCAAAGACTACTTCTGTGCTGCAAAGGGCAGTTGTTCTCCAGGAATATCACACTCCTAATGGTAACGCTGAATACTACCGTTGCACGTCCTTCAGCCGGGAAGCACCAGCCGATACCGAACGAGAGGAAAGAGATCTCAGACAGAAAGGAGGGGAGCAAGATAGACTGGGAGTAAAATGGTGCAGGAAGATCCATCAGCAGTTCAGCTTTTGCTCCACCGTAGGCACGGTGAAGAGGCAGATTGGCTTGCAGTTTCCAGCCATCAGAAAAGGGGAGCACGGGGTGTAGGACTGGAATCAGCACTCAGAGCAGTGCTGCCAGCTCTATCAAGACAACGGTTGATCCTCCTGCCTTAGGCAAAGTCGAGTCCTGCCATAGCATATACCACAACCTACCAGATGCAAAGCCACCGTTTGCCATAGGAGGTGCGGTGCAGGAAATAATTGTCCCAATCAAACATATTTTTTTGCATAGATGCAATACAGTCTAGTCCCTCTCCATTTGGTTGAAATCTAATCCGAAACCAGCTTTTGCCTCCCAAGCCCACACCTCTCTCTCTCTCTGCTATTCCTTAACTTTTTTCAGAGGTCCTATGGAGTTCAAGGCCATTTTGAATGTCCACCATGACCTCTTGAGTAACCCACGTCATTCAGACTCCCCTAAACTACACATACCGCAGCACCTTGCAACAGGGCGTATTTTAGAAAGACACCTCGTTTTCCGCTGCATTCGACTTGAAGTCGCTGTTCGTGTTAACGACACCGTGCAAAATAGACTTGCACTGTGCTGATAAATTACATTGTATTAGAGCTGCGGTTCTGCGAGAATGGAGAGTCTATAACAGCAACAGTAATTTGCACTGCCTTAGCAGCCCTCCGCCAACGTTTTCCAAACTGTAAGTGAATTAAACCTTGCATAAGCCACAGGAGGTAGGCAAGTAATGCAATCCTCCCTATTTTTTTTTACGAGCAAGTAAATAACAAGGTTCAAGAGATGGAAAAGACTCGTCCGAAAGTTTTATAGGCAATCAGGGGCCAAGCTAGAAATGAAACCCAGGAGCCAAGAATCAGAGGAACACGTGACAGGGAAGGGCTTTCCGAGTCACTGAAACCAGCTATCAGACAGCCACAAATAACCGCTTTCATATCCTGACCAAGCTCTGTCTTAGCAGCGGTGCGGCTTCTGCTCCCACTATTCCCACCACGGGGGAGAAACTTCAGAGTCTCCCTGCTGTGACAGTCAGGCCCCTGCTACACGTTATATATATTATGCAATTAACTGGTCAATCATACAGCCATACAATAAGTGTTCACCAGCCATGCATGCAAAGTTATCATCACACCGTAAAAAATGACGATTGAACTATAAAAAGAGCCAATCGGCTCACAAAGTTAGTGCCTGAAAATGTGTAACGACTCTACAGCTGGTTTCTGTCCAGCTTTCATGTGAACGTGTAGCAGGGCCCTTGGAAACTGTCTCCCAATTTCCAGCCTAAGTCTACTGGAAGGGGGCTGAACCCATTTGTCCTTAAAAAGCTTGTCCTGCTCCCTAACATTATTACCCTCCATGAAGCCTTTGCAGAAAGCAAGTATACCACTTCATCTGTCATTTTGCTAAGCTGGACAAGCCGGGCTTGAAAGACAGGCTCTCCATTCCTCCTGGTCATCCCCGTTGGCACCTGAAGTCTTCGTTCTTGACCGGGGGTGACCAGAATTGTACAATCTCCCGGTCGAGGGAGATTTATACAACGGTGTAAATGCATCCCTATTACGATGGGAAATACCACCACCTTAGTGGCTCCTAATCATCCTGCGGTGGACCACACCCCCCGGGTCTTCCTCCTCTCCAGTCATTTTCAGCCTGGCGATGTGCCCCAGCATTGCCATTGCTCCCCTGAAACTCCTCGAACTCCATGGTCTATAAATGTCTGGGACTTTGCCAGTAGGTTAGAGCCAGCTATAAATTATTACATATCATCAGGGGACCTTTTACAGTACCTGTATCACCTCAGGCATAAAAGGTGTTGCATGGAGCACGGGAGCTCCAAACAGCTGACTAGAGAGAATTTTCTTGTGGTCTAAATTCTGCCTTTAAATAGCATCCAATCCACGGCTGACTGAAACAGGGTTAGAGAAACGCGTCAAAGAGGAAATAGAGGTCAGCGGCAGGGGATGTCAACACCAGGAGTGGCATTCGGGCTCCACAGAAGTCAGTGGCAAATTTTTCTCACTGATTTCACTGGGGCCAGGGCTTCATCGCAGAGTGCAAATTATTTTTCCTCATCCCCTTCTTCCAGCCAGCTGATGCGCTTTTGCTTGGTGCATACTGGACTAGACGGAGTCAAAGCAGGTCTTGCTCAGCTCTGGGGAGTATATTGGGTAAAAATGAGCTGTCTGAAGACTGGTGGGTGAGCACTTTCAGAAATGGTGTGTTAGGAACGGGCTTAGGCTGGAGAAGAGTAGAAGCATACGTCATATTTAAGGAATGCATTTTTTGAGTCAGGACTAATACAGGGAGCTCTTATTTGTGTTTCATTACAGGAACTTCATAGAAGTGTCTGCGCTGGATCAGACTGGGCCCCAGGTCCATCTAGTCCAGTAACCCGTCTCGCCTGGGATCCAGCACCGAATGACGGGTGCGAGAAACCCTGCAGTAGCAGGTGTGCCATAAACTGCATCACACCATGATTGCTCATCGTTGGAGAGTGACTAATTTGAGCACAGACTGGCACATCATCCTCAAAATATTTGCCAGGACGAACTGTAACACCTGTGACTATTCTCGGTATCTCCAGAAATGTCCAACTCCTTTTTGAATCGTGCTCGTTGGTGCCTGCAGTGATTGCCTGTGGCAATGGTGCTCCACAGTGGCCCCGGCTTCTGTTTGTAAATCAGAAGAGTTGTGTTTCTACAGCGTGGCCATTGAATGCTAAAGAAACTCTTACTCACTCTGGAAGTCCTCCTCTTCCCATTAAAGCACCCCCTCCACCTCAGCAAAGTGTTTAACCATATGCTTCATGTCAGGCATACAAATGATTGCACTCAAGTCAATGCAATCCTGCAACCCTCTCGCTGCAGCCAATCTACTGGTGTGAGTAAGTGTAGCCATGTGCTTGTCTTGGCTGAATTGACATGCACATAATCAAACGTAGCCAAAATCTGGAGCTTCTTAGGTTGAGCAATATGAATATTGACCCCTGGCTAGGAGTGTGAAGCTCAATTATTGCATGACTGCTTCATTGCAGGGACTGATTTCCTCTCCCCTAAGACTGGCTAAATTAAAGAATATGGTTTTACCTGGGGCATTTTTGTATTAAATATTGGTGATGAGTTTCCTGGCAGCACAAATATGAGTTACTTGGGTTTAATAAAGGGAGAGAGAGAGAGAGCGGGAGAGGGAGAGAGAGATTTTAATTCTTTTGATCCGGACATTATGGGAAATCTCCACCTATAGTAGAGCATGTTGAAATGAAAGGCCACAGCAGGTGTCTTCTGATCGGAGTTAGGTTTGCTTGAAGTGGTATGAAAAAAACCAGACAGAAATTTGGGTCTAGCAGTGAAAGATAGGTTAGGGTTTGTTAAGGATGCTAATTGCGCAGTAGATTAAGCAGATAACACCTTAGCTCGGCTGGCAGTCACCTGAAGTGTTAGGGCTTTTCTACACACAATTTTTGCAATGATTTTGCTGAAAAATCAGGAGAGGATGATCAGATGAAGGTGCACAAATTGTGCGGTGTCTGAGGCATTTCTGTGCTTTGTTCCAGGAATGTTGGAAACCAAGAAGACGGCTGATTGTTGAATGGACTTCAAAGGGATTCAGGCACTTAAAAATGCAGATTACTGCTAGGAGGGTTCTCAAAAGCATTTGGTGCCTAGCGAGAAACCCGTGGAAGTGAGTCACCTGGGTGCTTTCTTAACAACCGAATGCATATCTACCTGCAGCACTGGGTGGGTACCTTATATAGATCTTTACAATCCGGGCCCTAAGTGATTTAGGCACTTTGGGGTTTAAGTCCCACAGATTGTGAATGGAAAAACTGTTTTTGAAAAATGGGACAGGCTTGGGCAGTTTAACCCAAATATTTTACCATGTAATTTAATCTCACCCAACCCCAGCTGCACCCAAATTCTGGGGCATAGGCAGCCTGGGGTGGGCTATTTATGCATGTGACGCCACTTATTTCCTAAGCCTTATCTGGGATGAGGAGGGAGAACAGGAGGTGCCACTTTTAAAATGAATCCAAGCTGCTGTTGAAGGAGGTTTCAAACAAGGTGAGGGGCAGATCTGGATTTCTGGTTCAGCCCATTAGAAACCTGGGGCTCAGCAAGGGCAGTCCGATCTGAACTGGGACTTGCTAAAGCAGCTGGAGCTAGAGCTTGGGTTCAAACCCGCATCTATATTCAACGCCCCCATCCCAGAAGCTCAGGGTCACTTCGCCAGGCAGCAACAGCAGCATAGCAGCTAGCAAAACCATGGCCCTTTCAGCTCAAGGGCACCCTTTCTGCCAGGTAGCTTCTGTCTGTCCTCCTTCCTCTCCGCTCCGAGCCTCCAGTCTCTCCCTCTGCCTTGCTCCCCTGCTCCGCTCCGCCCTCCTCGTACACCGAGAACATATATTTAATGTGCCTTTATGCAGTGTTCCCCCTCTTGCCGGCGTGTCTGCCAGCAGGACTGCACCGCGAGCGAGATGTAGCAATGCGGTTTGTGTATCCTACTAAAAGATATTTAATAAATATGCAAATCACTCCCTGTGTCTCCTCAGGCAGGTGAGGTGTGCGAATAGACTGTAGTTAAGTATTAAATCTATGCGCTGCCAAGTACCTCGAGAAGAGCAGAATAAACTGGAGCTGAAGTTCACTTAAGACAGGGGAAAGAAATCCATCTGGCAGAGGCAGGCAGGATGAGGGATTAACCCTTCCGCTGCCAGCGCTGGGAGCAGGGGAGGAAGGAGGACCGCAAGCAGCCAGCAGGTGCTGGGCACCGCACACGTGGCACATCTGGGTGTCAGACACGCGGGGGCACGGAGTGAAGCAGGCTTGCCAGTGTTGGCAGAGCCACCCTGATACAGGTCTTGCTTGTGTCCCAGCATGGAGACGCAAGCCTTGTCCCACCCTGGCCCTGCCTCCCTGCTCCACCAGGCCTCCTTTTCCCTCTGCACCTTGAGTCCCGCGTCACCGCAGGCTGCATTTTAAGCAATGCATTTTGTGAAAGTCAGAGAGGACTAATAGAGGGGGCTTTTGTTTGTGTATCGTTACAGAAACCTCAGAGAAGTGTCTGGGCTGGATCAGACTGGGACCCAGGTCCATCTAGTCCAGTAACCCATCTCGACCAGTGACCACCAAGAGGCCCACGATGGTGAGGGATGAGCAATGGGTAGAGGGGAACCTAACCCCACTGTCCAGTCTGTGGGGCAGAGGGTTGAAAGCCAGATCCAGTTGAATACGCCTCTAGTAGCACCTCTGGCACCTAGTGTCTCAAACTGGGCTCAGTGAGGAGCCAGGCAGTCCTGCTGAAATTACATAGGGGAGCAGCCCGAACGTGACCCCATTCCCAGCTATCCCATCAAAATAGCCCCGATACAAAACGCACACCTTCCCAGGGCCAGCACAGCTCAAACCAGTGGGGGTCTCAGCCAGGTCCTAGGAGACTGGTCTCCATCGCCCACATGGGTCCATCTAGCAAACTACATCCAGCCCCTATTCCAGCCAGGCTGGAGATACACTGCTGCTGCTGCCCACCCCTCCAAATCAAATACAAACCCTTGCAAAGAATTTCTATAACTCCGTGGATCAGCAAAGGTGGAGACTGACGTATATCAAAGTCCGTTTTTGTTTCGCAGTGAACTATAACTAATATCCAGGGTCTGTTTCCAAGCTGTTCTGACATGTGTTTCCCAATTGCCCAATAATACATTTTTACAATAGACTCCTTTGTACAGCAGTGCCCACCTGACTGGATTTATAATTGTGGGGAGAGAAGGAAAAACGAAAGATGGAGAAAACTAGGGAAGAAAGAAAAAAATAAAAAGAAGAAAGACCTCGCATACCTGATTTAACAAGTGTCTGCTGGAGACCAGCAGGTTACAAAGCACTCTGGATAATCTCAGATGCAAATATCCTATGCAAATTTCACCGTCTTGTTTACAATTAATGGAGATATGATCATCATAACGATTGTATTGTATTATATATCTTCCTACAGATTATTCACCTTCTCTCTACCTCTGTCTCGAGAAGTAAGATATAAGGGGGTCAAAAGACTTTAAAAAAAAAGCCACCAACAAATTCCTTCCCGCTCCTTCATCGTGGTCCCCACGCTACACACCACAGCCAGCAACGAAATGGGAACCCTCCCTTCCTGCTCCAAAAGCACCTCGGCTTCAGTACTTCCTGGCTATCCCCTCTGCCGCACAGTCAAGAGGAGGGCTGAGCTGTGCATCACTTACCCATTAGTCCAGTCCTTACAATACTTCCCAGTTTCCTAGAGCCTCTCCATTGCAGATTCAGGGTAGCATACCAGTATGAATTAAGTCCCACATCCTCGCTCTCCCAGGAAATAGGCTATTGTACATACAGCAATGAGGACCCCCGCCGCCCCAGTTTGAAATCCATAAATCATGATTGTCTCCATTCTTGACCCCAAATAGCTTACAGTCTGAAGCAGTAGTCCCAAGTCTTTAGGGGCCAAGGGATAACTAATCAACCTGCTAAATCTCCTATGGACCACCATACAGCCTTACCAAATGTCTAATTGAAGAGGGGAGACCTGGTGTGATGCATAGGCCAGGTACAGACCATTTACCTTGGCCCCGTGGGCTGTCACACCCTTTGGACTGCAGCTGGAGAAAACTGCTAATAAAGACAAGGAGCTCTTGTTCTCCCAGTCTGGAAGGCTGGCCCACCAATAATGGAGCTAGCCTCAGACAGGAGACCCAGTTTTCAGTCCTTGCACTGACACAGTACGTGTGACTTAGCCACAAACCCTTTGTCACAAGGCAATGAGACTCTGCTTCCTTCTTCCACATGTACAACAAGGAAAATATTAGCACCTCCTGGCTCACCATAGTGTTGTGAGGATGAATCCGGCAATAGCTGTTGGATATAAGGATGAGAATCAGACATGTCTGTATGATACAAGGGGTTGTGGGAGGGGTGGCATTGAACTGGGGCACAAAAAAACCCACTAGACAAATCATAGGATAGGGCTAGACTCCCAATTTGAGCTGTGGGACAGTGACAAAACCACCAGACCACACTTCCAGGACACAGGTGACTTGCTAGCCCCACTGAGCAACATTCAAGGCATCGGGGTGAGCGTATAAGCAATACAGCCCTTTCTGCAGAGGTGCCTGGGAACATACAGCAAGCCACTTCAGACTCCCATTCCTCTGTTGCAGGCACCACTGCTGCAATACGCAGGGGAGGGGGATGCAGATGGGGTAGCCGGCATGCTGATGGCTAACGTTAGAGCTCAAAATTGCCTCGACCACTTGAAAAAAAACTGCCTGCCTGAACATGGACAGGAGGAGACTGGATAAGAACAAGCGCAAGGTAACCGCGCTTGGGGACAGTCGAAAGCACAAACACAAAATGCAGACCGACTCACTGGCTGCAGTGCTGCGGGAAAAGATTTGAGGGTTGAAAGGGAGCACAGCCTGAATAGGACAATGTAGCATTGTGTGGGGATTGCTGGGATGTATGAACAGGAGTGTCACGTGCAAGTAATGGGGGAGTGATTATTCTCCTTCATTCAGCACTGGCGAGGCCTCCCCTGGAGCCCCGCATCCTGTTCGGGGCACTGCGCTGCAGGTAAGATAAGGATGAAACGGAGCGCCAAAAATCAGTAGAGGTCCAGACAACATGACATGTTGAAAAAGTAGGACGAGGGGGTCTGAAGAAGAGAAGACCAAGAGGATATTTGAGAAAAGTCTTCAAAAAGGGGCCGTGAGAAAGAACAGTGACCGGTTGTTTTCAGGAAGCAGGCAGGGAAGTTATGGGCTTAAATTGCAACAAGGGAGATTTAGGCTGGATATTAGGAAGAACTTCCTAACTGTGAGGGTAGCCAGGCACTGGAACAAATTACTGAGAGAGGCTGTGGGGTTTCCATCACGGGAGGGTTTTAGACAAATCAGCATCTAAACCATCCCAGATATGACCTTGCCCAGGCGGACTGGACTGGGCATCCTCCTGAGGTCCCCTCCAGCTGTTTTTTTTTGTCCTATCAGGACAAGGGAAAGGAAATAGGGGAGGAAAGGATTATTTTTGATTTAACCCCGTGCTGGCTAGAGCTTCAGGCGAGGCACAGAATGAATCCCCTAGGGTGAGACATATCTTTCAATATACTGCAAATGCAGCCCGCTGCTCTCACTCCATCATTTTTTTAACTGAAAACCAGAGGGAAGAGGTGATGCCAAATTTAGTTCAGGAAAGACACATTCTCCATTCTGGAAGCTTAAATCGCTGGAGCTATGCAGGGCCCTCTTCCCCTTCCTGTCCCTTGACTGTCCTACGGACTGTCTCTCCTCCCCTTAAAGCCACATAGCATTAGGCAGTGCCTCGTGCACACAAATCCCAGTACTTTTGTTATTTATCCATATATTCAGATGATACACACACAAGGAAGACAAATTCAAATGCTCAGCACTGGCTACAAAGAGACTTCCCATGCAGGTGCCATTGGAGAACTGACCTGGAAGCTGGGCAGAACAGGGTTCCCGGACCAGCCAAGCCTTGCAGCACGACAGGGGCAGGGCAGAGGTAAATGCCAATTTTGGTGATCATGCTTCCATTTGATGGAAGGATTCATAACTCTTCAGCTTCCCTTGGTCTGTGTGGGTTGCAGCACTGGCTCACCGCTTGGCCTCTCTGAGGTCCTTTCTGAGCACAGGCTTCATGCTGCTGAAGATGGACTCTGACCGGTGCCCAAGCCATCAAGGGTAAAGCTAGCACAGGTCTGTCTATACTGTGTTGCCATCACTGAGGTGTAGACACATGCCCTGAGCAAAATAAGACATCTGTATGTATTTTATTGCCTCCATTTCTCCCCACTCTTGAGTTCTCTGGGATGATGTTAGCAGCTTTCTCATGTAGCTCATGGTTTTCCCTCTGAATCCAAAAGAGCTCCCATCCCATGGCCCTTCTAAATGCATTGGGAGAAGCTCTCTGATCAGTACCATCTCCCTACCAGGGGGCTTTAGTTACCGCCCCATAGAGTTTACACTTGGAAAATCCTGGTTCACCCAAGGCAGGAGCCATCTCCTGTCCCCATTTGAACAGGAGATCACAGTTGTATGGTCAGCCTCGTGGCCAGTGCAAGAGTTTCCGCTGGTCCCTCTTGTGGGTTTTAGCTCGGCGTGGAGGTGAGGAACAGCAGAGACACAAACAAGTTCCCCGCGCAGAGTGGGATTTGCAACCCGATGTCGGCCCCAAAGTCTGCACCATCCAGTGGAAATCCCCAAGCTGGACACAGATGCACGTCCTGAGTCATCAGATCCCTTCACAGGGTCTCGGGAGGAGGACGGAGCAGAGAAGACAAGCTGAGGTGGCCTCCATCGGTCTCCGTGGGCCATACCTGTGTGAAACCCATGTTCTCTTTTATCCACGTACTGCTTTGTTCCGGTTTCCATGGCAGTGGAAATGCACCTGAAAGGAAACTTGTCCCTTTAAAGTGCCCCACGGTGCCCGTGACTAAGGCGGGCGTCTGTTCCAGGCAGCCGCCTGCATGGCTTGCTTAATTGGCATTGCCTTTTAAAAAGGGCTTTTCATTAAAAGTCTGCCCGTAACGGGATTCAGTGCGTGGCAAATTAATCCTTTTAGCTGCTTTACTCCTTGGGCAAAAGCAGCTGTAAGTGGGGTTCGGTGGCTGGCTGATGTAGCCACGCTCCGCTCTGCTCAGCTCAGCCCGCCTCGTGCCAAGGGTGGGATGCCAGCTCCCTGCTGCCTGCACGAACAAGCTGCAAAACCAGCCCGAGGGATTAGGTCTCTTGCAGCAGGAGGGCATGCAACAGGAGAGGGTGGTGTGGCAGGGAGGAGAAAGGGGGCAGCTTGGTTTGGGTTTTGTTGAGCAAAAGGCAAAGCCCAGGAGGGAGGGCACCCACATGCAGCATGTACTGGCCCCAAACTATAGACCCTGGAAAATCAGGATGATCCCAGCTCCGTCACCCCCTCATTGTAAGCTCTCGCCTCGTTGCTGCTCTCAAAGCTCCAGCTCCCGGAGTCAGGTGATTCCACGAGAAGCTCAGTTTAAGCTATTTTTCAATGCAAGCCTTTGCCTCTACTTGGTTTCAGGGAAAAGCTGGGAAACCTGATCTGGGTGCACCACCATGTCTCGAGAACAAGGCAGCACAGAAGTCAGCATTTGTTATGCTCCAAAATTATCTCGTCACTTTGAAGCCAGCCTCAGCACAGGTTTTCAAGGGGTCAGCAGGACTGCTGCTGCCTTGCTCCATGGCCTGGAGGAAAGTAGCAACTGCCTGTGCCTCAGTTTCCCTGTCTGCAGCATGACAGATAACAACCCTGCTCTCCCTTTCTGAAACAATGCAAGAGCTGTGGCTGAGCAGCTGTTAACAATAGCATCAACCATTAGCTTTACTCCTAAGACAAAACAGGACAGCCACCCTCCTGCCTGACCCCCCCAGGGACCAGGTTAAGAAGCAAGGCTCTGTAACAGGGCATGAGGCTGCAACTCATCTTCTGTTAACAGCAAAGTGGGGGAAGCTGTAACACACGGTCATCCTCGGGTTGCTAAAACTCCCTCTGCGAGGTCTGCCTACGGAAAGGCTTCAGGAATACAGCTCTTCACTTTGGTCAGGTTGCTTTCCTTCAAAAGTGATCAATGTCCTGTGCCAAGTGTTGAAGGTCCACCACCAGTCAACTCCTAATTGTCTCCCCTCAGTGCCCAGATAGAGACCAGCTGCTCCAATACAACTGACGGGAAGTCCCACTGCACGACGCTCCGCTGCCCAGCTCCGTGTGGCCTCGGACAGGGAGCAGCCAAGTGGAGCCGTGCAGAGCCGGCTGGCTGGTCGCACACTACAGCTGCTTGGAAAACATAAAAAAGTGTTTTGCCCTTTGAATAATTTTAAAATATTATTTTTAGACTGCACAAGTGCTATTTTTATATAGAAAAAGCAGGGTTTTTTTAAAACTGTTTTCCCTCCTAATTTCCAAGAACCCCAAACCAGACCATTGCTCTTCAAAGTCCAATTTTATTGCTTTGCATTGAATAGCAAGAATATTTCTGCAAATGCCACCCAAACATATGAAGATTAGTCAGAGCTTTGGAAATCATGTTATGTTTGCAAAGACAGTGTTGAAGGGAGATTAGTGCCTGGTGAGATGATGGCTGGAAGATGGGTAGCAACAGCAAAGGCACACAGAGCAATAGAGTACCCCAACGAAGGGCCTATGTCATTGGGGAAGTCGCATACATAATCTGGCGAGTACTGAAAGCTTTGTTACTTGGACACAGAATTAAGCGTGTGTTCGCTTGACAGCAAACTAGTGATTCAGTGAGACGTTTTCAGCTACGCCAGCCTTTCAAAGGACAGCACAGAAGCCCCCGACTTCCAGCCCAGTGTCTTTCTTCTGCATTCATAAACTGATTTCCCATCCCACCCCTCCATTAAAAATGGAAAATTGGTTTGAAGGGAAAAGAGGGACAGCTTTTCATCCAAAAAACCTTTCCAAAGAAAATGTCAAGCATTTCTAAGTTCTTCCCTCCGTGATCAGCAAAGTCTGATTGCCCCAGTGAAACTTTAGCTCAGAGAACAGAGCTCCGCTCCCGGACCGCTCCCTTGTACTCGGAGCGTGGGGTTAGGAGTGCAATGTGCCAACGCGCTTTGAGAAAATCAGTAATAATGAATCAAAGAGAGCCTTCAAAAATGGCTATGAAGCAATGAGGAAACAAAAGGGAAAGAAGAGAGCATGCCTATCTTCATAACATGGGGAATGGTTGGGGGAAGAGAGAGAGAAAGAAGGCAGAAAGGACAAAGCACGTGAAGGCAGGATGTGAGGAAGTGGTTTTCATTGGCAATGCCACCCACGACACCTCTCCCCGAGGCGTCCTCCTTGGGACAGGACAAGGAGAAAGGTCTGGAGGGGTTCTTGTGTGGGTCCATGACAGTGTGGTCCCCAAATCAGGAAGGGGCTAATTTCTTGCAAAGAGCAGCTGGGTCTAAACGCTGATGGCTTGGAGAAGATGCCCTTTTGCAGTCGGCAGCACCCAGGCCTCCTGACTCCTGGATCTCTGCATTAGTCAGACCGTCCTTCCAGGTCCTCACTGAAGCCCCCAACTTCCAGCCTAGTGGCTGTGTGGTTAGGAAGTCAGGTCCCCCCTTGAGGAGGGCAGGACCAGACCCCATGACTGAAACCCAAGCTTGGTCTGGTAGCCTCCCAATTCTTCCAAGCCAATGGAAAGAAGGAGCTAGAATTGCAGCAGCTCCCATGGTCTTACCCAGGCGCTGGTGGTGGTGACCAGAGGGAGAGATGCTGTTGGCAGGACTGAGCTGGAAGAAGAGGGGCATCAAGGGCAAGGGGGTGGGAGTCCTTTGCATGTTTTATGCCACCTACTTTTCTGAGCACTTGCAAAAAACCTCGTCCTTCCTGAGCCATTTCCCAGCTGATACAGTGCTTGCTCCTCCATATTCAGCTCCTAGCCATGGCCTTTGACCAACACAGGGCTATTTTCTCCAGAATCATCTGGGATGTGACCATGGCCTGTAATGAGCTGTTTTTATTTTGAAGAAAGAGCTTTGTAAGAATATGTAAAGGGCCATTTCTGAGCTGGGATGCCTGTCTTGGGCTTGATGGCTCAATGCAAGCTGCTTTCTCTGGCTGTTTGCTCCATTTGTTCTCCATGATGGGACGTTCAACAAAACCTGTTGCTGCCAGGGGCGTCATCTCTGAGATCCCGCTGTAGCCCTTCCCTTCATCATGGGCTGTCTCTGTCTTCCATCCCTTTCTCAGCAGAGTCAAAAGAATAGATGACACAGTTACAAACACTTGAGTCCCTTGCAATCGAGGATGATTGTCTTCCATGATGGTCTTACCTGTAGGTCCAAAGATGACTGATGAGGCCCATCTGGGATCAACTGACTCTGCTGCAGCTTGGGCATGGAACGGATGGCTCTGGGTTCTCAGTTTGGTCCATGACATGCTGTTTCTGCTGCTCCCATTTTTCCATTTCCTGTTCTCATTATGAGGCTTCAAAGTACTGATATCCTTGCAACAGACTCTTCCTCCATTTGGGACAGCTCCTGGCAATCGTCTCCCATAAGGTGATGTCCATCTTGCATTTTTTCAAGTTGGCCTTGAGGATGTCCTTGAAGTGCTTTCTCTGCCCTCTTCTTGAACATACTCCTTGACTGAGTTGGGAAAATAAAACTTGCTTTGGGAGTCTAGAGTTCGACATCCAGATGATGTGGCCAGCCCAGCAAAGTTAATGTCGGATGATCTTCACTTTCGTTGCTTGTGGTGCTTGCTTGTGAGAGGACATGACGGTTGGTGCATCTGTCTCCCCAGTGGATTTGAAGGACCTTCTATTAGGCAGCGCTGATGGCACCTCGCCAGTGACTGCACGTTGTCCCCCGTCTCAGCTCCGTACAGTAAGGTGAGGATCACAACTGCTTGATAAACCACGAGCTTGGTTTTGGATTTGGAAGTTGCAAGGGAACCTGCCTATATAGCAGAAGCCAAGTGACGTGGTACACTACAGTTTAAGAGAACAGGGCAATGTCCTGAGCTGGTCTCCTCTCTTTCCAACCTGCTGAGCAATCTTGTGCAAGAGGCGTCACATCGCTGCACTTCTGCTTTCTCTCCAGCTCCTTTTGGCTGACCCTCTATGCCATTCAAGGGAAGAGCATCTTTATAGCTCTGAATGCATGACCTCAGTGAGAGCTCTTGGGTGTTACTACGATATACACTCACATGCAGTGAACCCACAGCGGGTGGCATTGTGAAGCAAAGTCCTGTACCCAAACACCTCCTGCTCAAGCAGCGGTGGGGAGAGGAGGAGAATCCCATGTCAGAGCAGTGATGGGGTCTTTGTTCAGGCTCCTGCAGGTGGGGGCACAGATCTCTGACATCCCACTCTGCTTCCAGCTAGTGAATGGAATAAATTGATAACACAAGCTCTTCCACCTCTCTGGTGAGCAGAGAAATGAAAAGACCACTGCAGCTGGGCTGGGCTGGGGAACGGAAGCATGGATTTGAAATGGAAGGTGCTCAATGGGGTTTGGGGCTTTGTTTTTTTTAGTTCTTGACATTTGCTTCCAGTTAGCTGTAAACCTGCCATGGGGAGGTAGTTACAGGAGGGTCATAAAAGCTGTTGCCCTGTTACATTCCTGCTTTGCATGTGAGTTACAGTGCGATTATGGAGGATGTCAAGCTTATCATTTCTGATAAGGCTCCTTTTTATAGGTCTGGTGGTGACATACAAGAAAGTAAGAATTAAATTTTAATGCATGAGAAAAGTGCAGGCATGTGCTCTGAGGTGGGAGCATTGCATCGTGCATCTCTAGGAAAGGCTGCCATAAAACAGAAGGGCGGGCCATTGATTGCGGAGCTTTGTTTGATTTACGTACAAGCGGACTAATAAATCCGGAGAAATATGATACTTTCCACCTCATTAGGAGGCATCACAGCCTTAAAGTGTCTCCTCCTCCCCCTGGATAGTTAAGCAGATTGAATATGCAGTTGCCGGTTGTTTACAAGAGAGTACTTAGCGCTTACATAGCATCCATCCAGGCTTGATTTACTAGATTGGCTCCCGTGGCCTATTCCTCAAATAAAGAGCTTGGGAGGAAACTTCAAGGAGGGTCTCAGCTGCTTCTCCCCATGTGACTGGGAGCCCTCCAAGGCTCCAAGCCAGGTGGATGCTGCATCAGGGTTTGGAGACCTCTAGGAAGATCTACACGCCTTCAACCACCTGGGTATATCTCCTGCTGGTTCTTCTTTTTTTATACAAAAGCCTACTATATGCATGCACATGGTGGGTCTCAGGCGCCCGTGAGACCAAGAGGGAGGATCAAGCAGTCTGACAGGTGATGGCTTGCTGCCTATAATCTTCAATAAGCTCTCTACCTGGCCGACCCATCAGATCCTCACTGGGCACTGTCCGGACTCGTGCAAATGGGCTATAGCAGGGGCAGACAATTATTTTGGGCAAAGAGCTGCTTACCGAGTTTTAGCAAACCGTTGAGGGCCGCATTTCCCTTTCTGCTGCAGGGAAGCAGGAACAGCCCCATGGTCCCTGGCCAGAAGCCTCTGCTAGGCAGGGGTTTCTGGTTGTGGGGCAACGGCTGGGCAGACCTTGCTGCTGGGTCCTGCCACTAGCTTCCTCTGGGTCCTACCGCCCCTGGCTCCTGTCACCATTGACAGGCAGCTAGGAGCAAATAAATACTCATTTTCTAATACGGCCCCCATGCCGTATTTTGCCCACCTCTGGGCTATAGCATGCATGTAACAACTGACTTTTGATGTCAACCCCCATCCATAGGAATAATGTGTGTGTGTGTGTGTAGGGGGAGGGTTAATAAATAATATACAACATAAAAAATAAATGTTGGAGACTCTTCTCTGATCGGCAGGGATTCTGGTTTTCTCCGATTGAAAAAAATCCCCAATTTTCACTTGAAAAAGAAAGCAACCGCAACTCCACCTTTTCCAAATTAAACACCACTATATAGATGTCTATGCATTAGTGGTGTTTCATTTAAATCATGAGAAAATGTGGATTTGAGGTTGTGGGTTTTTTTAACCAAGAACTGGGGATTTTTTTAAAGAAGAGAAAACCAGGATCTCTGATGATCAGGGACTCATTTCCTGCCCAGGCTTGTTAACTGATCAAACTGGGATGGGGGGAAGGGGTAGGGAGGGATAACGAGTGATTTTCAGGTAATAGGTGCAAGGTTGAAGGGACAACCGGGTTTCAATCAGGTGCTTAATCAACTCAGGCACCCTGACTTGTCGCTTTTTACAGGGCCTGTTACTCCATTACACTGAGTGCTTTGCTGTCTACAGGCTCCAGACTTCCAGTCCTTAGAGGTAGTTATCTCCATGCAATTTAATTAAAGTCTAGTGTTTAATGACACAATGTGCCGCTAATTATTTTTCACTGGTTGTCAGGCTTTTTCTTTGGATTCTTCTTCACCCCCCAACGAAGCTGAATCTAATTACACCGAGGAAGGAGTAGGATGCGAAGAGGAAACTGGCTGGGGGGGCACTTAACCGAAGTTTGGGGGAGGAAGTACAATGCCACGGTGAAGGGCAGTCATCTCCCCGGTTCATCCTGTTCAGGGTCTCTGCTATGCACCATGTTCTTTGTTTCTTGCCGAGTCTCCAAGCGAGAACGAGGATACAACGGGAAACGTGGAGTTTTAAGCCAAGATGTCAGAGCTGTTTGCCTTCAAGGGACATCCACGTCTTACTTCTCTTAACCAAGCGTGACTCGTGGCAGGAATGAGCAAGCCAGCAGGTAGAAACATCCCAGATTATCTCAGCATTTTAGAGATTAGGTAGAAGCAACGGGGTTTATTAGAGCCGCTAGCAGGGGCCCTGGGCTGGGGACCAAGCAGAATCGTCGGCACTTGCTACGATGCCTCCAGGAGGCCGGCGTTTGGGGTCGTTCTGATTAGGCAGCATGAAAGCCACACATTTAATGTGATTGTTCACGCAGGAGGCAGCTCTTGTATTAACACAATACATCGCTGACTTATGGCACTTACCATGCCTCCCACCAGCTTGGCGCAATACTGTATTTGTTGGGGGGTGGGGGTCAGAGGCACACGCTATTTCTAGCAGGATGTTACTCATTTCTGGAGCAAAGCCACAAGATAGCCAAAAGAGGGTCGTGCGTCAGGCACTCCCTGTAACACCTGGAGAGATGCATCTTCGAACAGAAGAACAACTGCATGGGAAACATTTATTGTCAAACCACCAAACTACCCACCCCCAACTAAATCCTTACCGTATTGTCTCTTCTGGCACACCCTGCACAGCCACGGATGCACAAACACGCCTATGCGGCCCCCGCCCTCCAAGGTAACCCAGTCTATTCAGCTAGCAGCCTGGCTCAAACCCAGACAGCCTTAACATTATCCCCCTCTTTCAAGCCACAGGTCCTGGGGGAATTATTATTTCACACTGAAATTTCTGAATCCTTCCCTCTGTGAAACCTCACTGCTTTAATATGTGCTCATTTCTCTCCATTGTTAGTGCACTTAACCTAGGTCTACCAGATAGGCCTGGACATCTGATTTGGGTCCCACTCCTGTCACTGAACCTGCATGCGGTCACCAGGCAGGTCTTCCCCACCCATTGTGCCTCAGTTTCCCCAGCTGTAAAAAGTGGATAATAAAAACTATACCATTGAAAAGAGCTGTACCAAGGTGAGTTGTTTTGTTTTGTTTTGTTTTGGAGGGGGGGTTCATAGATTCATAGACATTAAGGGCTGGAAGAGACCTTGCAAGATCATCAGGTCCAGGCCCCCTGCACTTGGGATGGAAAGATTGCTGGGATCAGCAATATCAGCAATATTTTTTTAAAGACATATCGAAGTATCTGACATCCTTTCTGGAAGATATTAAAATGAGAAACCTGTGCTTAAAATGATACGCTGAAGTGGGATAGTTTGGGCAACAGGCTGTGAATTGGGGAATGATGGAAAGAGCTAGAAGAGTTCTGAAAATAAAACAGAAGAGACTGCCAATAGCTCCCGTTTTTCTGTGCTGCGCCACTGCACAGGTGGTTTTATGCCGCCTGCTTTTCTTAAAATTTACCAGTGTAACGTTTGGTGCCATATCACATACTTTCACTTGCAAGACTCTGACCAGAAGACAGTAGCTCCACACCTCACCCAAGAACGTGCCCTATGGTGAAAGGAGTGGAATAAAGCTGCATAAGGGACCATGGTGGAAAACAGGTATTTCTTTCAGAGCTAAACACACCTAGACTTCCAGAACAAGCTCCATCTGCAACAGCACCACGTTGTGACACCCCAATAAATCAGAGTGGGTCTAACCCTGGAAATTTCATTCATTGACATGTCAATACCCCTGGTATTTTCATTCCAACTCAGGATGCAAAATCTGTGGTCAAAACTGGCCAGGAAGGAGAAACTCAGAGCAAAATTAAAATTGCATTTTGAAGATTTGTTTCAAGGGGAAAAATATCTTTCGAAACAAATTTCCTATGCAAACTTTATGTATGTATTTATTTACTTATTTATAGTTTGCATTGTTTGAAAACAGGCCATGCTGAAGTATTCCAGTCCAGAACAAAAGGTCTGATTTGAGCTGGCTCTTGAAACACAGCCCAGATGGAAAGATTTAGGATGAGGAACAGCTGCCCTCAATGACATTACATATAAAGAGTATTGATTGGTGACATGTGATTATACACTGTTACTACAGACACTGTGAAATAGTCTAAAAATGTAAAATTGATTTTTTTCTCTCATTAAAAAAAAAGCCATTGCATTTACCTTCCTGTGCAACTGTTTCATGTGAAACTAAAACATGGAAGTGATTTCAAAGTGATTTTTATAGGAAACTGTGAAATCCAGGCAACTTCGATTCATTGGATTTCTTTCAGAGAGGAAACCTGGCATTTTTGACTGACAACAGTTTTCATTTCAAAAATATTTCTGACCAGCTCCACCAATATTTCTCAAACATTTTATTAAAACTATTTTTTGGCTCTCTCTTTTATAAGATGAGCGCTTCCTTTCCTAGGGGTCTTACTCCACAGGACTCAGAGAAAGAGAGAGAGAAAAATAAGAATAAATGGGCCCAATACTGTCCTCAATTACATCTGTTACTCACTTCAGTGACTACAGAACTGGCTCCTGATTTACAGCAAAGTAACAGAGGAGAATTAAACCCTATAAATAGTTAAAGCACCTGTAAAACTTATCTAGCTTTTTATATATATGTACAAAAGACTCATCTCTTTCAAGGTAGATGCTTTTGGGCTTTTGAGGTCTGGAAACAAGTGTTTTATGGCCTAGTGGGAAGCTCTTACTTACCCTTTTATAAAAACTCGAGCCCTGCAGAGCCATGAGATGTCTCGCCTTCAAATCTATTTCTAGAGCATGGATGATATCCTTCTCTGTGCCTCAGGTCAGGTTAATTTTCTGAGAAAAAGGTCTAACTTTAGGAAGAGGGGGAAAGGGAAAAAACCCTCTTAAGAGACGGGTTGTTGGTCTACCATGGCCGGCACCGAGGGAACGGGGAATGGTTGGCCTTAAGGGACTCCTCAGTTTAGCGGATAAGAGGCAGAACATGCCCTAGTAGTTTCAAGCTGAAGAAAGACCAATCCAGGCTAGAAATTGAGTGCCTTTTGTTTTAAAACCATGATGCTAAGTAACAACTGGAACAATTTATCCAGGGACGAGGTGAATGCTCCATCTTTTTGGACAGATGCCCTCCTAAAATAGCTGCTTTGGCTATGCCACCATCCCCCCGGAAAACCCAGGTACGTTCAGATGAGTTGACTGGAGCGCTGGCTCTTTCTGGCTCAGGAGCGTGTAAGGAAAGGCTGCCTTCTGCCGGTATATTTATCCGTTCTCCAAAAATGAGATGGTGGCTGTGGACGTGCCATGGGAGATCACGGGGCCGAGACGCGCAGTAGCCAGAGGAGCGTACCCAACGTCTCACGGGCCTCCTGCCTTTCACTCCGTGAAGTTTCTCCAAGGCCTGGCTCGGAGGATGCAGCCAAGGAATGGGCTCGCTGTGCTACTCTTCCCCACCGGGCACCGTTATGGCCTGAGGTTTGGGTCAGCGGCAGCAGCCAGCCCAGCTGTAAAAAAACTGCCAGCCCACTCCCCAAAAATACTGCCATGATACAGTTGCTGCCACCCTTGACAGCTGCCGATCACCCATCACTCCAAGTAAAATCCACGATTGCTTGGCACTTTATGAACAGTGGACACTACAGACGAGCTAAGGTGCCTAGCAGTGGGATCCCAACATTGAATACCCTGGCTTCTTCTTTTACCTTGATCCCGATTTGGGGAATGGGAGTGATAACAGAGCACCTGGAAGGAAAGGGTGGACTTGTGGTAGAAGCAGAGAAATGGGTCTTGGCACATCTGGATTGAATTCCCAGCTGTGCTACAGACTCCCCATGTATCATTGCACGAGTCAGTTAGTTGCGCTGGGCCACAGTTCTTCATCTGTAAAACAGAAACAGCAGTCCCTGCTTGTCTCCCATCCTTGCATCTGATCGCTCAGGCTCTAGCAAACTAAAATACATTGGATGGGTTTACCTTGCTAAGTAACAAGGTCATTTAAAGCGAAAGATGCTACTGCACGTGTACAGCATGACGAAACTAAAGTGAGACACGCTGCCGCAGGTATAAACAGTGACACCATTAAAACGGTGCAAAAGGGCAGTTAAGCTGCTTTAAAGGCCAATTTTGTGCCTTGTGCAAGCGCCCTAAGCTCTGTGGAGCAGGGGCCGTCTCCTGGTCCGTGCACATACAGCATCCGGCACGCCTGCTGCCTCTAGAGGTTATTACAGATTTTTCTCAACTAGTAGCTGTGGTGATCAGATTCCTCCCTCAGGATGGCTTGGCTCCAAAATGATACCTTTTACCTAACAAAAGGTATCATTTGGGAACCAAGAGCTCTAGTTTTTTGTATGTCTTCTTGTCTCAGACCAACATGGCTACCAAGTACTGCCCTCAGGACAGGACTTTTATACAAGGGTGGCTGCTTTCTTGGCATTTCCTGCATTCAAGCAGTAACCATTGATGCCCTTGATGCTTTCCCAGAGCTGTGGGAGCTGTCTTTAGTCCTTAACCCACTCCAGCGCCTTTGTGACCTTGTGGTGAGAGGGATGGTCTTTGGTCTTAACAACAGATCCTACTCTTGGGTGAGGCCCGGCTTTGCCCCTGGGGATCAAATGGCCCTGCTCATCTCTTGGACAGGAGAAGGGCAGAGGAAGATGAAAATGTAGTAGGGCAGGGGGCAGGAAGGGAAGCCATGCAAAAGAAGAAAGAAAAGGCAATGAGAAAATAGTTCTTGCTATTGCATCTGTAACTTTCTTCTCTCTTGGCTGCCAGAGGATTTACCAATTAAACGGCTGTTTAGGACTCTTTTAAAACCACTAATCAGATCTGCCAAAAGCCTTAATGAGAGCTTTTTATTTCCCTTCCATTTTTTAGCGTGTTTAAAGGTTCATTAAAGATCCACAAAGGATCGCAAAGTGCTTCTCAAACCGCACTCCGCTCTTGCAAAATAATTGCAAGCGCCGCTCCCCTCTTCCCCCCGCCCACCCCTGCTATTAGCTTGTCTTCCCTTCCCACCCTTGGCAGCCCAGGCCCTGGATAGCAGCTCAGCAAAATCTTGCTTCCTGAGAGCTGCCTGGTTCAAGGGAGAGGCTGGAGGAAGGACCCCAGGGAGGAGGGGGAAGCTGGGCGAGTGAGGATTGGGAAAATGGTCTCTCTCATTTCTCACCATCTCATGTCCCCTCTCTTCCCCCCTTCCTACTTATCTCTTTCTTTTCATTCTTTCTCTCTTGCATTTTTTTGTGCCTTTCCTCTCCCCCCACCCCCCTCCCTTTTTTTTTGTGTGGCTCTGCATTCAAAGGCATTCAGCAAGGAATTTCTCCCAGTGGGTTTTCTCTAGTGCCAACTCATACAAGAGGCCCTTGGAACAAGGCGCATTCAGGAAACCATGGCACAAATTCCCTGGGTGGGCATTAAATTCTCATTGGTTTCCAGCCACAAGTGGGTTGTCCTCAATAGTGTGATAGAAAAAGAGAGCTGGAAGGGTCTTCAGGAGGTCATCTAGTTCAACTGCCTGCTCAGGGCAAGACTGTCCCTATCCAAGCCCCCCAACCAAGTGTTTGTCTAACTGGCTCTAAAACTCTTAATGAGAGGTAATCTGCCTATTCCTCTAGGTAATCTGCTTCACCGCCCTCATTTTTGGGAAATTCTTCTTGACCTCCAACATAAATGTCTCTTGTTTCATTTCAGTTTAAGCCTTTTACTTCTCCTCCTTTCCCTTGCAGACACAGAGAATATTGTGTGGCTCCTTGAATTCAAACTGCAGACAGCTTCCCTCCTCACAAGAGGAAAAGCCCTGGAAACAAGCAGGTCTGCCGGAAAGGGAGAGAGTCCTGCATATGAGAGAAGAAGGACAGATGGCACGGAGATGGGCTGAGAAAAGCCATGGTCAGGGAGAGCTTATTCAACACACTGGGCATGTCTACACATGCATTTACGCCACATCAAATTTACTGCACAGTAAGTTACTGCACAGTAAGTGGAAATAGGCTAGCATCTATATGTGCAGGTGTTAAAGCACATTAATTCTGTGTGTGGTCTGAACTGGGACTACAGTTAGTCCCCGGTCAGTCCACGTACACACCGTGACTGTGCAGTAAGGCGTCGTCTACACGTGTTACTGCGCAGTACCTAATTGGGTGTCAATTTGATATCTGCATGATGCAGGTATCAAATTTATGCCAAAGCCAACCTAAGTTGCTATAGTTACTGCATAGTACGGGCATGCATGTGTAGACGCACACCCCTAGTGAGTAGTAATTTAGGTTACTGCGCAGTAAGTGTGCACATGTAGACACACCCATTGACTATAACTTTGGTGCTCCTGTTTGTTCAGAGCTCCGATCCCCTCCCTGACACCAGGAAGATATCAGCTGTCAAGGGTAGGGAGGAGGAGAAGGAAGAAATTACCCTTTACCTTGGGGTCCTTGGGATGCTGGGGTCAGACTATTCACATGGATGCCTAATGATGGGCAAACTTTTAAGAAACCAAGTGACAAAATGAATCTCTAAGTAACATGCCCAGGTTCTTACAGCCAGTCAGAAGCAGAGCTAGGAACTGACCCCAGGGCTCCTGATGCTCATCCAGAAACACATGGGCCAGCTCCTGTCCTCAGCAACACAAAGCCAGTCACTGCAAGCCCCTGCCTGAGCAATCGGGGGGCTGGCACGACCCAGCATTGCCAGGCACGCATTGGAGCAAGTAGGGCAAGGCAGACAGGTGCAGTATCTGATACCAATAAGGCTTGTAGAGGGCCCAGTAAGAAGATGAATTCTTATTCCACAAGACGAAGGGGGGACTTCTCCTGCCTGTTTTGGTCCCACTAGGCCTAGGGACCTCTGATCCCATATATAGCCCTCTTTCCCACTAGGCTTTCAGTGCTGGGCCTGTTTCCCCAGCCCCGAGCTGAGAGCACTCTGCCGTCGCAAGCGATGGAGGCGGCTGGATCACATTCTCTGATAAAGCTAATGACAATGAGTTGGTTGGGATGATAAGATGCTGCTGCTGCCATTGCCAAGAGCTGAGTCACTTTGATCCCTACGCCAATGCCGGCGGCTTTGCAGCAAGCGTTCAGCTGCTGCTTTGTCCTTTGGGTTGCTGCCCAGTTTACTAACGTAGGGCACAGCTGATGGGGATGGAAAGGAGAGTGGAGACTCTGAAATGCCCATGGGCATCCAACAGGTTAGAGTTGCCCTTCCCCCTGAGCCATTATCACTGCAGTAGCCGAGCCTCTAGAGTGCAAAGAAAATGGTTACATGACTGGTGAGGAGAGACTGAGGGAAATGGGCTGATTTAGTCTGCAGAAGAGAAGACGGAGGGGGATTGAATAGCAGCCTTCACGTCCCTGCAGGGGGGTTGCAAAGAGGATGGAGCTGGACTGTTTCCAGTGGGGGCAGATGATGAACAAGGAGCAATGGGCTCAAGTTTCAGCACGGGAAGCTGAGGTTGGATATTAGGAAAAACTCTCTCATGAGGAGGGTGGTGAAGCACTGGAACAGGCTACCCAGAGGGGTGGTAGAGTCTCCATCCTTGGAGATTTTAAGGCCCAGTTTGACAAAGCTTTGGCTAGGATGATGTAGTTGGGGCTGGTCCTGCTTGGAGCAGGGGTTGGACTAGATGTGACTTCCTGTGGTCCCTTCCCACCCTCATTTTCCATGATTGTATGATTCTAGTATTACACGGACTGTGCTGAGGAAGGTGTTTTCTTCAAGGCGAGACAGGAGAGAGGACGAAGGTGCTGATTGCTAGCAGCCATTCCTGAACATTTCAGTGGCTGATGTAATGGTGACAGTACATAGGACGGGTGTAGGCATTCCTACCCCTTAATGTGTTCACACGGTTGGTAACCCAGGACCCTACCCTAGGTATCGGCTTCCTTTTATTGAAGGCACTGCAAGAGCTATCCATCTGCAGTTTGCCCTGTCCCAAATAGCAAGAACTCTTCCTACACCCACAAATCTTTGAAGGCAACATTGATATGGGAGCACAAAGCCGGGATGGAGTCAGGGAAAGGAAGCCACAGACATCTTTGAAATTGTGGAGGAAGTCTACATCACAGGGCAACAGCCAAAGCATGCTTATCACTCCTCCCTGCTGCCCAGGCTAGGTAGTAAAAGACTGGTGCCTTGACCATTTAGGCAGGATTAGCAGATCTATTTAAATCTGCTATCACAGATATAACCTTCTTCTTGGATTTGTCTGGCTAGGGGAAACTGAAACACAGAGCAGTTTGCACAGGAGGCAAATTTACAGGGCACAGGGTCACAGGAGAGCAGGCCTGGAAGGGACCACGCGTGGTCATCTCGTCCGGCCCCCTGCTCAAGGCAGGATGATCCCTGACTAAATCATCCCAGTCAAATGTCTGTCCAACATGCTCTCAAAAATGTCCAGAGGGAGTCCACAGCTTCTCTAGGTAGCCTGTAGGCACATACACGTTTGCACATGCAACATCTCGTGGGAAGATCACTCAGCAAAATCCGAGTGGTCGCAAAGCTTTCTCTCGTGCGTGGATGACCTCTACCTGACTCAAGAAGTCTATGGGCCAACGAGAGGCAAAGCGCTGCTTGACCTGGTACTGGCTACGGGGCGACGACCTAATCGGCGACCTAGTGATCGATGGGAAGCTGGGTGACAGCGACCACGAGCTGATCACCTTCACCATCCGCTGTAAAGCTGGCAAGTCAGTCAGCAACACAGAAGTCCTTGACTTCAGAAAAGCCGACTTTGACAAGCTCAAGAGGCTAGTCGGTCAGGCCCTCAGGGACCATGACCCCAGGGAGATGGGAGTTCAAGAAGAGTGGTTGCTTCTCAAGGAAGCGATCCTCAGTGCACAAGCTAAATCTATTCCAACACGGAGGAAAGGCAGCAAGAAGGCACAGCAGCCCCCCTGGCTCTCCAGAGACCTAGCGGACCTACTGTGGCTAAAAAGGAAAGCCTACAAAGGATGGAGGACGGGATTCACCTCCAAGGAGGATTACTCTGCGCTGGTCCGGTCCTGCAGGGACCAAACCAGGAAAGCCAAGGCTGCAACTGAACTCCAACTAGCTTCAGGCATCAAGGACAACAAAAAGTCCTTTTTCAGATATGCGGGGAGCCGGAGGAAAAGCAAGGGCAAAGTTGGACCCCTGCTAAACCAGATGGGGCAACTGACAACTGACGCCCAGGAAAAAGCCAACCTATTAAATAAGTACTTTGCGTCAGTCTTTCATCAGTCACACGGGATGCCCATGCCTGCTATGGGACAGGGAAATCTGGGTGATGGGGATCCCCTCCCCTCCATCAATGCTGACCTCGTGAAGGAACACCTTGAGAAGCTGGAGACCTTCAAGTCAGCCGGCCCAGACAACCTGCACCCCAGGGCACTCAAGGAGCTGGCGAGCGTCATAGCCCAGCCCCTGGCACGGGTCTTTGAGAGCTCCTGGCGCTCTGGTGTAGTGCCCGAAGACTGGGAGAAGGCCGATGTGGTGCCGATCTTCAAGAAAGGGAGGAGAGTGGATCCGGCTAACTACAGGCCCATTAGCCTGACTTCTATCCTGGGGAAGATCTTAGAAAAGTTTATTAAGGAGGCCATCCTTGAGGGACTGGCCCAGGCTAACATCCTAAGGGACAGCCAGCACGGGTTTGTTGCGGGTAGGTCTTGTTTGACCAATCTCATTTCCTTCTATGACCAGGTGACCTATCATCTGGACAAGGGAGAAGAGATTGATGTCATATATCTTGACTTCAAAAAAGCTTTTGATCTGGTATCCCATGATCACCTCTTGGCCAAACTGCCCAGTTGTGGCCTTGGCTCCACCACGATCCGCTGGCTGGGAAACTGGCTCCGTGGTCGGACCCAGAGGGTTGTAATCGATGGCAGTCACTCATCGTGGTGCCCTGTGACCAGTGGGGTCCCTCAAGGCTCTGTCCTGGGACCCATCCTGTTCAACATCTTCATTAACGATGTGGACATTGGAGTCAGGAGTGGACTGGCCAAGTTCACCGATGACACCAAACTTTGGGGCAAAGCATCCACGCCAGAAGATAGGCGGGTGATCCAGGCTGACCTGGACAAGCTCAGCAAATGGGCAGACGAGAACCTCATGGTGTTTAACACCGAAAAATGCAAGGTCCTCCACCTTGGGAGGAAAAACCTGCAGCACCCTTATAGGCTCGGCAGTGCTACGTTGGTTAGCACTACAGAAGAAAGAGACTTGGGGGTCATCATTGACCACAAGATGAACATGAGCCTCCAATGCGATGCTGCGGCTAATAAAGCGACCAAAACGCTGGCATGCATCCATAGATGCTTCTCGAGCAAATCCCGGGACGTCATTCTCCCCTTGTACTCGGCCTTGGGGAGGCCGCAGCTGGAGTAGTGTCCAGTTTTGGGCTCCACAATTCAAAAAGGATGTGGAGAAGCTTGAGAGAGCCCAGAGGAGAGCCACGCGCATGATCAGAGGTCAGGAAAACAGATCTTATGACGACAGGCTGAGAGCCATGGGGCTCTTTAGCCTGGAAAAGCGCAGGCTCAGGGGTGATCTGATGGCCACCTGTAAGTTTATCAAGGGTGACCACCAGGATCTGGGGGAACGTTTGTTCACCAGAGTGCCCCAAGGGATGACAAGGTCAAACGGTCACAAACTCCTGCAAGACCATTTCAGGCTGGACATAAGGAAGAATTTCTTTACTGTCTGAGCCCCCAAGGTCTGGAACAGTCTGCCAGCGGAGGTGGTTCAAGCACCTACATTGAACACCTTCAAGAGCAAATTGGATGCTTATCTTGCTGGGATCCTATGACCCCAGCTGACTTCCTGCCCTTTGGGCAGGGGGCTGGACTCGATGATCTCCCGAGGTCCCTTCCAGCCCTAATGTCTATGAAATCTATGAACATGCATGGGTGCTGCCTAATGCACACATATGACTCCCCCCCACACCAAACACACATGCATTGCTGCAGGGGCGCTCACGTGTGAACACACTCATGCCAAGAGGCCCACACACCTCACTGCCTGCACATGACATCTCTGCAGGCAAGTTAAAAATTGGTTACACCTACAGGATACGATTTTTCAATTAGCTCCATAATTGATTCCCTTGTTCTGCAGCACAAACACCGACTCTGGGAGTGGAGTGGGGAAGGAGCCGGCATGGCGACACTGCTGCTGGAGTAAGAAGTCTGTTCCTAGCCCTTCCCTGTGAGCCCCTTGTCTTCCACCACTTCATGTATCCTCTGGTGCTTCCTCCTCCTTTTGGGGGTCACACAGAGGGACCTTTAGGCCAGGAAAGAAATGAAGAACTTGATTAAGACAACCCTCTGTCCCCCTATTTATAATAGGGCCTAGAGACACTCTCCCCCTACCAAAATCAGGATGCTATTGTACTAAGTACCTCCTGAATCCAGAGTCCATGTCCCCAGACAGCCTTCAGCGTACATGAACACAGCAGAGGTGAAGCACCTTCCCAAAGCACATCGGCAGCAGAGATGGCAGCTGCAATCGGGGTACCCGAGTCAGCCTCGTGCTCCACCCGGGAACCCTGCTCTGCTTATTGCCCCAGTGCCAACAGGCAGCTCCATTAACGTTGCAGAAAACTGCAATCCCCGCTTCTCTGCTCAGGTTCCCCCACGGTTTGAGCCTGCAGACACACAACGGCCGTGCCTCCCTGGAGCAGGGCTGACGTGGCTTTAGGGGGCCAGAAGCACAGTTTAAAACAAGCATAGGACACCCACTGTGTCCCCTCGACCCACGCAGGACACATCCACCGGACTCCACGCTGGCCGCTGGAGCTGTCGTACTTCAGATCAGACTTTACACTGCCCCAGGGCAATACTACCCCTTCCAGTCCTGTAGCCACATGCACACTTAAGTCCCAACCCTGTGCTCCTTACACACACAAAACTCCCACGAATGCTGCAGGGTCAGCCCATGAGGGCCTCATTTATGCCTAAAACACCCCCTTGCCCCCCAACACACAGTTCCTAGGGGGCCCAGAGCTCCACAGAGGCATTGCACCCATAGCACTAGCTATAAGGCCACATCTCAGGAGTCCCCAACCTGGGGCTGTGGTACCCTGCCTTTGAATGGGAGAGGTTTCAGACATGATTTTCTTTTTTTTGGTAGAGGAAGGAGAAGGTTTTGCTTATTGAAAAATGCAAAGAACCACCTATGTACTGGGTCACCCACCACTCCCGCCACGCCTCATGGGACAGAACGATGCCAAGACCCCAGACAAGCTTGCAGCCCGAGTGGCATCTACTCCAAGGACATATTTTTCATATCCCCCCTCTTTAACCATCTTCCTTCTCGGCGGCAGCCTAAGCCCTAGCCCCGCAATCTGGAGATGACCAAATTCAAGCACAGCTGAGCAAATACATTTTGGTGACTAATTTACCAAGCAGATTTAGCTGATTTCCCCCCCCCCCCCCCCACACACACACTGTGCTCTCGGAAAGAAATCTCTTTCAATTCCTGCATGATTCAGAATTATTCTGTATTGCAACACGCTGCAATTCACTCTCAGGAGCATCAAAACCTGCGTTCGGGCCCAGGCAAGATAACTTATATGACCAGCCAGGAAACAAACCACTCCTATCATGAAGGCAAAGACTTATTCAGAGCAACTGGGAAAGGGGGCAAGGAAGATTTTTAGATCATCTGAAACGATTCCTTTCTGGGCCATGTAAGGACTAGCCTGGGGGTCATTCCCAAATTGGGAAAAGGACTTGGTTGAATGAAAAGGTACGGTGAAATTTAATTTTGTCACAGTCACACCCAGCAACTTAACTGGGCATAAACAGCCCAAATGGGAAAGGGCACTATCGAGTTCTGGTCAGGACGTGATAGAAAATGGACCTATCTAGGAACCGGAGCCACCGGTCCTGGCATTTGTGAGGCCGTTTCCAGGTGGCTGGAGCAATTACAACACGAGTCCTCCCTGCAGCCGTCTCTAGTGCCATACCAGAGACTTTAATTGAAAGAATAAGTGACCAGTCAAAAACATCTAATCATTCGATTCATTCTTTCAGCTTCATTTCACCAGCTTCATTCTTCACGGCGGAGCTGCGGCCAGGCCTACGGCTGTGTCGAAGGCTTCCACATCACTCCCTAAATTAAGGCCAAGCCTGGTCTTCGAGTAATGTTGGATGCAGCAATTCATACGGAGGTCCTGACGTGCACTAACCGGAGGGTGATTTTTCTCTTGATAGCTCCAGAGACAAAGACCTTTAGTTCACCAGAGTGAATGAGGAGATGTATTGTGAATGCAAAATAGTGCAGCCGCACCTAAACTAGCAAACGAACTCGCTCAGGTACCTGCAGCTGCACGTCTGCAGCAGCACGGACTCAATGTGGGCCACAAAACCAACCTGAGAGGCAGGGTAAATTAGTCCATGCGGAGCAAGGCTAGGCTTCCAGCACTATAGCGCGGTTGCATCAGTGGAAACAGACCCAGGAGCAGGAAGGCAGAGCTAGCGCAGGGGCTGAGTCCTTATTTGCACCTGGCTTCATTCCTGGATTTAGCTTTCAAGCCAGCCCTAGCACGGCTGAGTCTTTTGAACTATGCCAGCTCAGGACGCTGGAGAATTTATTGGTGTGGTGGTCCCCCGCTGCCGCCAACACATACTGAAAGGCATTAGCCAAGGTTTGCCAGTTGCCCTAGAGACTTGGGGAGCACAACTTAAAAAAGCCTGATGCTCAGAGGAAAGCTGCTCAGGACTTCCTGAGAAAACCTGGCTGTTGTAGGTGCCTGCAGCTTGAAATCCCAAACACCGATGTTCCCCCAGTTGGAAAGTTTAGGCTCTTGAGTTTTGGACTCCAACCTGACAACTTCACTTGGGGCTTTGCTGTACTTCAGGGCCAAAGACCCCATCCAAATGATCCTGCAAACTTGCCTTTCTTATCCCCATGAAGGTATTATTCTTCAAGCCTAGCACTCTGAGCTGCAGAGTTTTTGAAGCTAACAGGGGCTGTCATGATCCACGGATCTGCCTTCTTGCGTAAATGCAGGACATAATTTCATCCAGTCATCCCCGTGCTAATTCCTCACTTCTCATGTAAGTGCAAAAAGGAGTGAGTAACAGTGTCTCCGGGGTACGCAATAACATCTCAACACCGCTTTATGACAGGAAGCCAGCGCCTAATTGACTTCAGTGGTGTTAATGATGTTATACCAGGGATGAATCTCCTTTCCATCTTTGGCCTTGGATGTCCTCCCTTTAGCTCATGTTAAGGACTGATTAATAAAGAAATTACTCAGAGTACTTTTCGCCAGCTCTGATTCTGACATTAAAAAAAAAAATCAGAAAGGGCAGAATTACCGTGCCTGAGTCAAACATTTACCAAATTAATTCTCACACAAGATATTGTTTAAGATTCTGATGTATTATATTTTAAAAAAATACTCACAAAGTAATTGTGCGATTAGTACTGCATTACTTAGGCAAATGACACATTGTTCTAAATTGGAACAAGTAGAGATGTTTAAGGCAATTGTCTTTTAATAACGTCTCCAAAGTAAGGAAAAAAAATAATTAAACTAGAGTCTGGAGGAGAAGTCCTGACACCGAAAATATGCTAGTCTAAGCAGGCCACAGAGGCAGTCAAGACAGCAGAGGCAATTCAATAGGAGCCCTGCAGAGCAGGAAAGGGGATTTTGGCCAATTCCCTCTCTCATCTCAACGCGTTTTGTGTTGAAGCCCTTTTTTGCAACAACAAAAATTGGCTTCCATCTTTTCCCTTGTTCCAAGCAGGTATTAAAATAAAGGGATTTAACCATACAAAAGAAGCTCCTTTGAATAGTTGCTTAACAGACATGTGAATACAGCTTTGACACACGAGAACATATCTAAATGGTTGGCCAAAACGTGACGGAGAGGAGTCTGCCTGCCTGACGCCCAGAGATGCTGAGACCCCCGCCTTGGATCCTTCTCCAGCCCCGAACTCGCCGCTGCCATTCGCGACGGCCTCGCCGCTGCCACCATCTCCAACCCACCCCTCCTCGATGTCACGGAGAGCTGAGCCACTGTGTTTCCTGCTTCCTTTTACAGATGCAAACAGCAAGAACTTCTGGTTCAGAAACGTTACCTTGTATGAGACCAACTGAGAAACTGCAAAATATATATATATGTCTTTTTCTCCAAGCTTTTGGGCTCGCACACCCTTCATCAGGCTCAGGGAGAGTTAAAGGGGTCCAAGGCCAACACCAAGCCAGAGGTCCTATTCTTAGCTGTGGGGGGACACTTCCCTGCTCAAGACCTTCTTCTTCCAGAGAAGCTGGCCCATGGGAAGATTGCTCAGTCTGTTGGGCCTCTTATGCCCCCACGCCATAAAGAAAAATGGGTAGGAGATGCCATGGCAAAGCAAGACTGGATCAGGCCCCTTGCAGTGATGAAGAGGCCAGGTGGGGTTTTCAAGGACAGCAAAATGAGGTGGCAAGAAGAGGAGAAGTGAAACAAAAACCCCTCATTTGGGTCGCACCCAGCGCGGGTTTTGCTCAAAAGAAAGGTGCTTTTCACTTTTGAGTTATTTAATAGTTTTTCCCTCCATACACTCCTTCCTTCTAATGCAGGTCAAATTTAAAGTGAAACGTGCTGGTTTGGAATGAAAAGTCCACATTCAATTTTTATATATATATATAGTTTCATAGTTTCATAGTAGCTAGAGTCGGAAGGGACCTAGGTAGATCATCTAGTCCGACCCTCTGCCTTACCAGGAAAGAGCACCGGGGTCAGATGACCCCGGCAAGGTGCTCATCTAACTTCCTTTTAAAAATCCCCAGGCTAGGAGCCTGCACCACTTCCCCTGGAAGCTGGTTCCAGGCCCTAGCCGCCCTGACTGTATATATATATATAGAGAGAGAGAGAGAGAGAGAGAGAAATATAGATAGATAGATAAAATGTATATATATTTGGAAGCCCAACATTTAAAATGTCTTTTTAAAGAAAATATTAAATATTCAGAACACCCTGAAGGTCCTCCCACATCTCTCTGTTGCATCTGAAACCATTCTGGGAATCCAGTCTAAATTCAGTAGCTGTTTTCAACCCCACAATACTTTTCTTTTTTTGCCTTTTTTTGGGCAACTAATAAAAATAATAGACCCTCTGCCCAGCTCTTCCTGAGCTTCATGGTTGCTCACAGTTTCCATATTTGATATAACTCAACCAGCTTTACAGGGGAAGAGGGACCACGAGTGAGCCCGTGACAGCGGAGACAAAGAATTCATTCCACAGTACGACCAGTTTCTGATGGCCGTAGCCAGCAGGAAATGGCGCCAGCTTGAATTAAACTGGTTTTGGGACCACTATGGTCAAACTGGTGCAAACACCAGTAGGGGGGGCCTTTATTTCTGTTCCCCTTAAACCCCATCCACAACCTATTTCAAACTGAGCCACAACAGCCAGTCTTTAAAACACAAGCCTTTATAACCTACAGGGGTAAAATTAACCGTGTTGAAATTCAGACCTTAGGTTAAACTGGGCTGGTTTTGCTCGGACCTGGCCTAAGATGCTAGACTAGCTCTTTGGAGACCCTGGCTTTGACACAGATCCCTTGTGCAAGTCAATTTATCCTATGTCTCCATTTCCTTCCCTGTAAAATGGCACTAATGGTGCTGCTTTCCCTCGCCCCAGCCCCCTCAGCACTGTCTGTCTGTCTGGTCTATTGAGACCAAGAGACCATCCCTGCTTTCCTACGTGGATGAGCAGCCCCTAACACCAGCCTCCCTGCTACAGCTGCTTGCTTTGGCACAATAGGAGCTGTAAAGTATTTTGCTGAGCATGCTGCACAGATCAGGCTCCTCCAGAGCCGGGTTTTCCACACTTTAACGTCGTCTTCATAATGGATGCATGACTTTGCACGAAAGGGGCCAACAAGGAGAGGTAAAGAGGAAAGAAAAGGCGTGGAAAGGACAGACCATAATTCGAGTGCCCGCTGGCTCGTCGCCACAGGCTTGCAAAATCACATTAGACAGCCACTGCTTCACGCTGCTTTTTCTGCAGAGCTGCTGCTAATGCATTAATGCTCTATTTAGGATCAGGGCCCATTGATTTCTCATCTCCAAAGAACTAATTCACTACTTGATTGGTTAATGCATTTTCTGAGAACTTGGACTCCTTCTTACTGCTCACCTGCCCGTCGGGCTTCCCAACGCAGGGCTCTCTGCCTTCACCGTGATGACCGCCACCCCACCACGATGGGCTCAGCACCTTCTGGTTCCCTGTTTGCTTTCATCTCCGTAAGACTTTCCCTTGCTGTGGCATGAGGGTCAGAGCCTGAATCACTGACAGCAGAGGCGGGCTGTGATGATCAGAGGGAACGCACATCTGAGATGGGCGGACAGTGGGACACGGGGAAGACGAAGAAGCCAAATGATGCCTGACGGCTTTGAGCAGCTATTCCTAAACTTTGGCCCAACAGATTAAAAGCTTTCAGCTTTTGACAGGGAACTTTAATTGGAAGAGCCGTCACAGCACGCAGGGCCCAGAGCGCTTATGGCTGCAGGGAACCACTGGCTCAGGTCTGGACAGCGATCACAAAACCCCCCTCATTGGGTTGGGTCAACAGTGACAGAGATTAAACTAAAGAGGGAATCTAAAATACCCACCTACTCCCACCATCAAATCAACGGCACAGTTAAAAAGCCTATGGTATCTGAGCCTCATCTCAAGTCAGTGGCAAAAAGAGGCTCCTTGTTGCCTTGGCACAGATTATTAGAGCTACAGATACAAAGAAAGTTCCTGATCATTGCTCCGGTCTCCCAGGTCAGTCAGCAATCTCTGCAGGTGGGTAACTGGTCTGACAGGGGCAGAAGTGGGGCTTGAAAGGAAATTCAGATAACGAGGGTGCTTCAGCATGTGGCCTTTCTCCTGCTGTCTCCAGATGTGCTCTGCAGCAGGAAGTGCGTTCTCGTAAACGAGAAGGGAATAATAAGCCGTGTTCATTGGATAATCATTGAGATCCCTTTGTATTTTAGGATCTAATGATCAATCCGGGGGGTCCTGGCCCAATCCCAGTCCACACAGTCTCCCCATCTCTCACCTGAATCCCCCTCCCCTGAGGGTAGACATCATTCCTCCTCCTGCCCTGTCCAAAGCTGCTGTGAAGCCTTTTGCTTCCTGCCTGCTGTTCAACAGTTGCTGATTGACTTTCCACTCCAGCGATGATTGCATTTCACTGGTGGGTGAAGTGTTTCTTTTGTACACACAGCTTATGAAGTGCTTTGATGTGAAAGGTGTTATATAATTGTATGATATTATTACAATTTTTGGGCCACGCCAGATGCGTATGAATGAAGAAGGGGGTGGCGGGGTGAGGGGGAGGGAACCCAACCCAAACCAGACCATGAATCTATGAAGCAGCCGCGTGCATAAGAGGATGGCTGTGCACAGGGAGAGACAAATAAGGAATTTGTGCAAATATGGCAATAATAATAATAGATGGGGGTGCACACACGCGTTTGTACACGCGCGCATATTTACTGCAGGTCTATTGATTTCAGCTGGTCACCTAGTTCCTGACCTTTGCAGTTGCTACCCTCCAGGGCAAGGTATTTGTGCAAAGCCATTTGGCGCTGCTCAGGTCTGCTCCCCATGGCGTGGTAAGTGCTAAGTCTGTAATTTTGCTTAATGCTTATGAACATTGTTGTGGTGCTCCTCAGAGAGGCCGGAGGACACCTGCAGCCTCTGACCCCCTCGGGGACCGTGAGCAATCGGGAAGCTCGGGAAGAGCTGGGAAGAGGGTCTATTATTTCTATTAGCTGCCAAAAAAGAAGAAAAGTATTGTGTGGTCGAAAACGACTGCTGAATTTGGATCCGGTTCCCAGAATGTTTCCAGCTGCAATGGAGCGATGTGGGAGACTCTTAAGGGTGTTATGAATATTTAAGATTTTCTTTAAAAATAAATTCTAAATGTTGGCCTTCCAAAAATATATATTTTAAATATTTTAAAATGAATGTGGATTTTTCATTCCAAACCAGTGCATTGCACTTTAGATTTGACCTGCCTTAAAAGGAAGGAGCGTATGGAGGAGAAAAACTATTAAATAACCCAAAAGTGAAAAGCACCTTGGTTTTGGGCAAAACACATTGTTTTGGGTGCAACCCAAATGAGGGGGTTTTGTTGTACTTCTCCTCTCCCTGCCACCTCATCTTGCTCTCCTTGAAAACCCCACCTGGCCTCTTCATCACTGCAAGGGGCCTGATCCTGTCTTGCTTCACCATGGCGTCTCATCCCATTTTGCTGTCCGCCGGAAGACGCTGCTGGCACACTTGGTTTGGAGGCTGCAAGAAGGAAAGTTCCCTGACCTGCCATGGACATTGCTTCCTATCAGGGTTACGCTTAGGGTGGAGAGGAGGAAGTTGCTTTGTTAAGCATGGCCAAGCCAGCAGTGACTGCCCACTTGAGCGATTTCGAATCGCGGGAACTCACCTTGCAAAAGTTCGCATTGCAATTGGAGGGAATCTTCAGACTAAGGGCCTTCAAGCAGGGACTGTTGCTTGTTGTGCTCTCTTCAGCTCCAGGGAGTTTATTTTCAACTCCAGGGACATGAGCACTAGGGCTGTGCAAAGCTTCGGGTGGTGATTCGATTCGGAAGAGATTCGGCCCAATTTGGTTGCCGAATCTCCAATTCCAAACCAAATCAGGGGACCCCCCTAATCCCCACTGCCCCCCTCGCCCTCCCTCACTCCCTCAGCCCCACCATGGGTGCCCTGGCAGGGCCAGCTCTGGCCCTTAAGAAAAAAAAAATCTAAGAAATGCCCCGGGACTCATGGCTCCTTTAAAGGGCTGCAGCAGCCGAATCGCCGAATCAGATTCGGCCAAATCGAATTGCGACAGTGCTTTACATCACCAAATTCAAATCACTGTCCCTTGAATCGGCCGAATCCGAAGCAAATACTAGCTGCTTCTTACAGGCCTAATGAGGACCCTGCAACTCCAAGCCAAAGCTGGGCTTGAGGAACTAAACCTGCTCTCAGCAGGGAGAGACCTGAACGCAGAGATGAGCCAAGTCGTCACCTGCTCTCGATTCATTTATGCAAGGCAATTTGCTGAGAAGTCAGAGGGGCAAAGAGCAAGTAACTCCAAGCTATAAGAGAGTTTCTTGTCATCTAACCATAAAGATGGGGGAGCAGGAGGCAGCCCTGCTGCTACTTTTGGCCTCCCTGGGGACAAAGGTTATAATGGGCACGGATGCGACAGAGAGATGCTCTTTGGAAAAGGACTAGCCCGAACCTGCAAGTAGTTTCCAAGTTCTCTTTACGGAGCCAAAGAATCTGTCTTTTAAAACAATATTACCGGGGCCGGCTGGTGCACAGGCTGCTGGAACGACAACCTGTGAAAATGAATACGTTCAGCAGTGCTTGGGGCCGGAGAGAAGAAATGAATTGTGCCTTTGGTGGGGGGGTGGCGATGGGCAGAGGAGGGGTGGCTGGTCATGTTTTGAAACTCGATTTTTGTAGAAAGCCAAAGCTGAAATGAAATGAGTCTGCAGGGACTGGATTTAATAGGGCGTTGGAGCCTTTGTCTTCATTTAGGACGCCAGAATTGCATTTACTGTGCTCCTTTCCAAGTCCTCCCTTTACATTTATTTTGGATTTATTCACTTATGAAGCTTTGCAAAACATGTTGAAATAAGTAAATGGACTCACTTCTGCCACCTCCCCTGCCCCCCCCAACCTCCTCTTCCCGAGCTACATTAATTTCCAAACACAATTTATTCCATTGAGTTTCCCTCTCGTTACAGATGAGCCGATCTGGCTAAGGAATTGGTCGCCAGAGCATTCGCTCTGCTCCTCTGGTTTATTACTGGAGAAGAACAATGGAAAAAATGGTTATTAGGGGTGGAATGGTAGAAATTTTTCAAGCTAGGAGTGCTAAGTCTTTCAATAAATTCCTATCATCAAAGTTTTAACACAGGAAAGAAGACAGACATCCAGGGACTTAGGTCGGTTCTTTGGCCATGGCATCAAATTTGATTTATTCGTTTTCAGAATGAAGACTCGGGGATGGTTCCCCAGCCGACGTGAATGGGCTCTGCTCCATTAATTTAACTTGTGGATCAGCTCCAGAGTCCCTACATTTGTCTGGTAGGTAAGTATCAAACCAGGCTCTGTTGCTTTCCAAGAGGTTAGAGAAACAAATAGCAATGATTTTTTTTTTCCAAGGCAGCAAAAAGAGAAAGCATGAAATTTGTATTGCAAAGGGCATCTCCTACCTCCCTCCTCCTTGAGCTCAGACTAGATGCTGCGTGCACTTACGTATGCGGGAAAGGTTGCAGAAGCCTCATAGGTGTTTGCATAATCATCCATCCTGCAGTAATGTTTCCGTTCCTCCACAGATACCTATCCTTATGCATTAGTCTTGTAGCTGCTGGCAGCACTAGCAACTCAGGTATGATCTAGCGTCAAGAGGAGGGTGTGCGCAGGCCCCGGGGGCACATGGACAGTTTGCAGGGTTGCCTCCCTGCAGGACTTTCTAGGTTTATTCCCAGTTTTACCCCTGCAGACGGATGCTCTGGGCAGAAGCAACGTGATGCAAGCATGGAACGACCTACAACTATCCTGGTTTACACACAAGTGACCGTACAACCCCGCACTAAAGTCAGATGCAGGACTGGGATCTAAACCTATTCCTGATAGAAATGAAAGCTCAGATTTTGGGCAATTCACCTAACTCCAGTTCCTGGGGCTTTAACACGAGGCTTACAGTAAAACAACGAGAGCCAGCAGCACAAGAGCCCTTACTCACCTTGAGTTTCCCTTACTCTTGAGACACTCAAGAGTAAGGGTGTAAGTGTAAGGGAGTAAAAGTGTCTGAAGAGACACTCACATAACTAAACGCTACCCAACAGAAGAGCTGCAGAGTCAGGCCTTAATAACAGGATTGCCTGCGAGGAGCCCGAGGTAGGAACACACTCGTTAAATGCAATTCCATTAAGCCGTGGAAGGAAGCAATAATTTGATGGAGCGAAAGCACCCAGACGGGACTTCGGTTTTCTTGCACTAATGACTTATCGCTGCCCAGATTTGAGTATTCGCCGTGCTGAGCTGAACTGCGCGTGGCTCTTCATTTCAGGGCTCAGCAGAAAGGGGACGAGGGCAAAATGGTCAGAACCGATCCTGGGGGTGTTGGTTGTAGTCGTGCTGGTCTAAGGACGGAGGCCGCATCCTTACCCAGCGAACCTCGTCAGCCCAGATACCAACCCCTTCCCATCCTCCTTCCAGCTCTGTGGGGGAAGCAGACTCCACAAGGGCCTCCTGCAGCCCACCCCAGCACTTCAGGGTGGCTCCAGGTAAGAGCATCCTCGTCCAGTCTCTGCAAGCGAGGCACGGCAAAAAGACCCAAAAGCTTCCGACCCACCTTGCCTTGGGGCAGCAGTCAAACTCCACTTCCTCACTCTAGGCTCGCCCCGTAAGGACTTCTCCCCACCGTGCCTTCATTCACAGCCGAGCTGCGTTTTCCCAGTGCCATCCTCTGGGCCCACGAACTACCTCTGGTGCAGCAAGCCTCTGGTCCACACCCCTTCTGGTGCCGTTGCGCTGCCTTCACCGCATGCACCTCACCCTGGGAGCTGTGAGTCTCAGCCCCTCCTTGACCAGCCACCCTCACTTCCTGCAATGACCCCCTGAAATGAGGTTCGGGATTGCTGTATCACGCCGCAGGACCACAGCACACCCCACCATGCAGCGCGCGGTACAGGCAAAGCTGTGGCACACACGGGCTGGAATAGGGAGGGTCAATGCACAGCAGCAATGCTCCGCAGCTTTTCCCTCGAAGGAGCATCCCAGAAAGGCTGGGAGACCCAGGGCCCAGTCCTGCAGGGAATGAGAGAGAGAAACCTTGAGCCTCACGGGTGGTTGGTGGGATGTGACACAGGTGAGCCCACTCGTGAGTGGGGGGGGTGATAGCGGCCTGCCTCCAAAATGACCCTGAAACTCATCCGGTGGATGCTGCACTTCCATGCCGTGTTGTCTGGTCCAGCGTGCGGCTCCCCTGGATGCCCGCAGGGGGTTGGAAGTAAAGCAGAAACGAGCCCAGGCCCCTTCCCAGCTGTAGCAGCAGACAACAGCACGCCCACGGCAGCCAGGAACTTGGGAGCAGAAAGCCAGAAGGTTTGAGGTCTTTGGGAGGCAGGGAAGGGTGGGTAAATGCCCCCATCTCTCTAGCTGCATTGAAGCTTGTGGAAGGGAGCACCCAGAAGCAGGGTGTGAAGGACACGCAGCACAGCAAGTGTGGGCAAAGGAAGGCATCCACCTCCTCCACCACCTTGCATGAAATAAGACTGCAACAAGCCAAGCAGAGCAGGGAAGGGTCTCGCACACCCCTGAGCAAGGTTTCACCCCCTTTGCATGCAGCACGGAGAGTAAGTGGAAGGGCGAATAGCAGCAGCACCCAGGAGCCTCGGTTATGAATGATGACCCTCTGGTGTTAAGTACTATACAACCACAGCCCTGCCAGGAAATCCGATCCCCATCAAAAATTCGGTTTTAATCATATTTTCCTATTCAATTAACACTGTCCAATAAGAAACAGCATGCCATTGAGACACTATCGACCAGCTCCAGTTATAGCGTGGCTCCTTCACCCTCATGACAAGAAATCTGCAGGAGTGACGAGTCCTACATTTCATCCGCCAGAGAAAACCTCTCACTTCATTTGGGAAAGCACAATGCCTGCTTATGGCCGCTGGCACGTGCACTACTGATGGCTGAACAGGCCCTGGAGGGAGATTGCAAAGGAAGGTACAGAGCTCTTCTTGCTATTACTCGAAGACTGTGGCCAAGGAAAGAAGTATCACAAAGCAATTGTACTCCAGCTTTCCTGTAACACCTTCATTAACCTTCACCTTGTATTGCATGCACGTCCCCTCCGCCCAGCCAGTGCTGCATGCTGTGCTTACAAGCAAAAGCTATGCATGCCGGAGGGCTCTAGCCAGGTCCCTAGCTGTAAATTGTCACACCTCCCTTTGTGCTGGAAAGTGCTGATCAAACAAATCTGGATTTAAGTCTTATTTAAACAGTTTGGAAGTCATTTTGGTGCATTTAAGTGCTTCTTCATTTCCTATAAGTCCCTCTCTCGCCGAATCCCTGAAAGGAAGACGGATTGCAGAAATAAAGTCTCTAATTGGCAACTTTTTCCCTGTCTTTGGCCAATTTTGAGACTTAATAATGATGAATAAGATCAAGTTGAGGGCTGAGTGTGAGCGAAGGACTTTCCCAAGAGCTGGACCTTGGCCATGGGGCTCCCTCCAGGGGAACGTCCATGTGCCCAGCTGCCTTGCAAAGGCCAAGCACTGCAGCTTATCTCTTCGCCTCCGCTTCTTCATACCAAATCCTGCCAACGAGCACCCCGAAACCTCCTCGTTCATGTGAGCAAAACTGCTCAGCAGAAAACTAATCAAGCTGTTCCTCCAAAGGGCTGGGAGGCAGGGGCGTGCTGGAGGAGAGACACTGGCATTTCTATTTCTGAACTCTGGCGAGATGTTTAGCTGTTACAGTCATGGGAGGACCCACCTAGGCAAATAGACCGACTCTCTCATTCCCACCAAGGGAAATAAATGCAGAGGGAGTCAGGCACCGTCCGTTGCCGTTGCGATGGACAGCTCACGGGCAGATGCCCGCAGCGTGGGCCAACACTGAGTCGTCGTGGGAAGGAAGGAGCGGCCTCAGAGCCCTGGGGACCCCCATCTGCATCTGCAAGGCAACGTGCAACCGTGAGCCCCCAAGGGCTGCCTACAGCTGTATGCGCAGATGGGAGCCAAGCGGCCCAGCGCCCCAGGGGATGCCCTGAGCTACGGCAACAAACAGGCGAGAGGCAGAGCCTGGGATCTTTCCAAGGAGCTTAGAGCAGCCAGGCACAAAATTAAATGGGATTTCGCCTCCAATTCCCACTGGCGCTTTGTAAATCTCAGCAGCCCGAGGGGGGTGGCCGTGGCAAGGCCCACTGCTGGCGCCTATATGGTGTCTGCAGACACAGGGGTGGGAGCCACTCGCTGCAGGGGGGAAGCGCACAGAGCCTCCCAAAAGCGGATTGCGTTCACAGCCCACAAAGAGAAGGCCCGGGAGCTCACAGCACCACCCGCACGCTCCGGGGGCAGGCGAGGGCTGGCCAGCATGCAGGGAAGGATGCCTAGTTGGGCCCTGACACTGCTTTGCAAGAACAGTCCATGCAGGACTTGGTGACCAGCTACGTATCCCCCCTCGCCCTGCCATGCAACCCCAAACTGAATGCCTGGCCTGAGCAAATCTGTGCCTCCGAGGTCAGAAAGTGCCCCAGCTCCATCTCGCAGCGATGACGCCCCCGTGACAAAGCCCTTTGTGGAGGAGGTGGCTGCTGGGCCAAGATTCGGCAAAGACTGGGCTCCTCACCCACCTGCTGGTTGGCAACTGGTCTGGGCATAGGGGACTCTCTCGGGAGACACCTCTACTAGCTTGGATCAAGTCCGGGTGGGTTGGGGAAGAAGCACCAACCACAGAGCACCTCCTGTTCTTATTCCTACCATGTTTTAAGGTGAAGCCATGAACAGGGACCAGACCCACCTTGAATGGGACCTCGGGCTCTTTTCCTTTCTTATTTAAGACCTCCTACCATCTTCCCTCCCAAGACTTCAGCCCACTTTTGGCTGGAGCTCAAAGCAGGGCTGCCAACCAGTCTCAATCCAATGTCCAGGCCTGATGAGTGAAAGATTGGGCAAAGAGGGACGGGGACAGAGCAGGAGGGGGTAGGGGGAAAGGGAGAGCATTAAAGCTCAGCCAGTTCTGCATCACTTCTTCTAATTTCCCTGGAGCATAAGCCACAGAGATACTAGTTTCTATTCGCCTCCACTGTCTTTATCAGCCAGGGAACTCGTCTGCTTCTCAGCTATCAGTACGAACGAAGAATGCTCTGTATTTCCTCCTGATCTCTATCTCCCTGCAAGGCAATATCTCCCTGGGCATGAGTCTGAGCCGGTGCCTGCCTTTCAAAACCTAAACTCTTCCATTATCATAAAAGCCCTTGGGGGAACGTGGCCCAGCCAGAGGAGTAAGTGACTGAAGCAAAAACTGCCATGGGCTTGCTTCGAGTCCTTGCAGCCAGCTGAACCCCGTGCCATGCCCCCCGTTGCTGGTCCGGTGGTGCTGAGCAAAGAAAGAAGGCTTGTGTGCTCCTTCACAAAGACACCTCACTGCCATGAGGCCTGCTGGAGACATTAGTTATGGTGAAGGGTGCTAGATCTGCAACTTGAGAGGTGAAAGTGTCTTTATTCCCCAGGCAGGGACATAGCAAGGCTGCTGGGAGTGAGAGGAGTCTGTGGCCTCTATAAGGCAGACCCAGTTCATTCCCAGGGAACAAGAAGGAAGGCAACAACAAAGAGGGCTGAGATGGTGCTGCTGATCTGGGACTCAGAAAATCTGCCGGCCACGTGTGGTTGGGCCATCAATTCTTTGCTTAGTCCCCAGAAAATCACCTAATTTCTGTGGATGGGATAGTTAAAGGTGCCTAAGTGATTTAGGAGCAAAAACCCTATTGAAAGTCAATGTGTCTTCCTGGTATTCAAAGACACCCTGTTCTCCCCCGCTGCCCCATTTAAAACCATTCCTGCCAACCCCTCTCCCATGACAGCCAGGACACAGACATGTGTGGGCCCTTAATTTCAGGCATATACTTGACTTCACTGTCAGGGTCATGGATAAAAAAAAGCTTTTTTACAACTGCCCCAGAGAAATCCAAGCCAGTTGACTATAACATGCTGATCTCCCGTTCATACTGTGGAATCAGAGGGTGCCTGTACACACCACAGGGTTTAGTCCTCATTAAATTGAATAGGTCTATACAATGTAAACTTGTTTATTTTGGAGCATCACATCAGTGTTTGCATGCACTAGGTTTTCGAACGAATTAAGTCCAGTCCTCAGCTGGCACCGCAGGAGAGCGGGATGGTCCAGCACTTCCCCCACAGCCCGGGGTCTCCCACCCCGTGCCCTGTCACACTGTTGTGGGGGCAGGGAGCTGGCAAACAGCACAAGGGAGAAAAAAAGCGGAAACAATTCCAAAGGGCGAACAACAAAAAAGTTCCCGCACCATCTGGTGGACAAAGAGGCTCATTGCATGTCTTTGAGCGTTTTTGTGCTTGCATGCAACAAATCCATGGATGCAACGCTTTAATTTGCAGCGAGCCAAACTAAAATACATCTGAGGAGTTTTTCTTTAGTCCTCCAAAAAGACTTAAAGCATCTGGAAAACCCGCTTATGCAAGCAGCCATGCCACTGCAGCGCAAGAAAGGGCAAAAAATGTTGCATGTACAAATGCCTTAAGATTGCAAAGCATGCTGGGGGAGGGTATAAGAGGGGCAAAACTATTTGAAACTCCCAAATTTATTATGGCCCTGGTCCTTCTCTAACGATGGAGTAAAACAAGAGTCTTCCCTTTAAAGTTCCACCGTTTATTTTCTGCCTTGTTTTCTTCCAGAAGAAGCAGCCCCCATTAAAACCTCCTTCTTCCCTGCCAAATTTCCATGTTCCTACTCCCAGTTTAATGCCCTCAACCTGCATCCTGTCCATGCCTTTCCTGACTCACTAGGTGATGGTGCCACAGAAACTTGCTCTCTATGGGGATACTGCCATCCTCAATCCTCAGAGTCTGGAAAGAAGGGATGACTGACGCAGGACGTGGGTGGCAGCTGTCAATCGGCCACTGGGTGAGCACTGGGGATCATTTACATTCGCATCAAACCCTCCTGGAACAGGGGATGCAATGTGACAGGAACTGAGAAGCACAAATGCAGCTCACTGAGGACCTCACTGGGACAAGCCTGAACTGGGGTGTCAAAGGTGCACAGACACCCTGCCCTAGTGGCTCCCCCATCGGAAAAAGAAGGGATACCTCAGACTGTATGCACACACCAGTGCCTATCAGATTTACATTCCCATGTCCTGATGTACAGGCCCACGCTGGGATTATCTAGGAGTAACCTACTGCACTGGTGGCATTTGAAGCTGGGCCCCACCACATGATGAACATAAGCCTCTCCTCATGGAGTCAAAGTTCATTAGCCAGAAGCAGTAACACCGGTGTAAAGGGCTTATGTGAAGCAGAGACAAAAAGACCTAGTCAAGAGTAGGATGAACCATATGTAAGCAGCAAAAAAATGCCTGCCATTTCCAAAGCACTCTTCTCTGGTGGCTTTTGAAGTTCCTTGCAAAGGCACGAAGCACCAGTGTCCCTGTTTTGCAAGTGGGGAAACTGAGGTGAAGGGAAGAGAAGAGCCCCCAGACCCCCTGAGTCCCTGGCTGGTGCCCGAGTCCCTCAAGGCTTGCAGACTAGCTGCGGTTCGTCCAGGCCGTTTAAGTGCAGAGCTGCCCCGCAACACAGGCACGGGTGGAGGCGTGGGGAGGAGAGCAGGCATGTGCCTACCCAACAGGTACAGATCAGACCTGGCATACGCGCCTGAAGATATTCATGTGCCCCAGCAGCATTTGCCTGCGGATCAGTGCGCGCTGAATGTCCCAGCTGCCCACTTTGAATGTAGCGAGTCCCCTTTCAGCTGGATTTCAGCCGAAACACTCCTAGACTAGTTTTTCCAAATTGCTCCGCATCCAGCAGCATATTTTTGACAGCCCCACAGGGTGCCGGGTCCAAGACGCTTTTGGAAATCAGGCCGGGAAGCTGCAGGAGCTGTTGTACCTACTAATTCAATTGTCTGAATCTTTGGAGCACAACACAGCAGGCACTGCACCACTACCCCTCTTGTTAGTTAACAACCTATGTTCAAATCTACTGTCTTTGGAGCAGACCCAAGATAATGCAAGCACCTAAAGCAGTCTGTTCCCAGCATCCTTCTTTGTTAATCAAGCGTTTAACTCTCAGATAAATGTCCCATCTGCTGGCTTTGGTCTGTGCTCCCCATGGATCTGCCAAGCCGCATAGTATACATAGTAAAGAATTACATGCATTTGGCTCTTGTTGTCAGAGATGGTCCCAAAACTTTGGGGGACTGAAATTCAATTCCAGAGCAGACTCAAACGCTCGAGTCCAAACCACCCCAGATGACAAGCAAATCCAGATCCAAATGCCCTGCTTAGTGCACATCTTTATTCAAGACATCTGGGCAAGATGCTTTGGAGTTATTTCCTATTTGTATTTTAACAGCACGTGGAGGCATCAGCCAAAATCAGGGTCCCACTGCGCTGGGCACCAAGCATACTGCAAGACAGCCCAGAAAGCTTCCAGTATTAGGGGACCAGGGAGACAAAGAAAGTACGACCGTTTCCATTTTATAGCTAAGGAAATCGATGTACAGGGAACTTGAACGTGGCGCCAGAATCCCATAGCTGAGCCAGGGAGTGACGCAGGTAACAAATATCTTAACCACAACACGTGGAAATGCCCTCCGGGGACATGCCTGAGGTCCCCCTGGCTCTATATCCAATGGTCAGACCCAGATGCTCCTGAAGAAGGTATAGAGCTCATGGTCCCATGCAAGGTGGGTCTGGTCTCTGCTTGTAGCCTCACCTTCAAACACGGGAGGAATAAGAACAAGAGATGCTCTGTGGTTTGATCTTCTTCCCCAGCCCACTAGGACTTGGTCTGCGGTAGCAGAGGTGTCACTCGGCCAGGAGCGGGGGACATCTACATGCCGTAGATGCGATGATGCCATTTGTGGAAATCCAACCCTTCTGGAAGTGGGACTGCGTCCACCCCCTGAGAAGAGGAAGCATTCGAGAAGCGGTCAGTGGCAAAGCCAGGTCTAGAGCCCGGGTCTCCGCTGGGCCATACAGCCTACCTCCCGCTTCTCTGGAAATGACTACGGCTCACTCCCCCCGCCTTTCTCTAATGGTCTGGGCCCTTCCACCCCTGTGCTCCAGAGGGACGTGCCATGCCATGCCATGCCTGCATCCGTTATCAATATCTCATTAAAATAAAAAGGAATGGAACTGAAATCATAAATAGGTTATAACCGCTATTGATCATGCCGCACGTGCATGGGAGGGGCTGGGCCCCAGAGGCTGCGGTCGGAGACTCACTCTGTCCTGCATGATTTAACCAGTCGTCCTCATCCTCCCTTCCCGGAGCGATCCGGCTTGCAGACCGGCTGCAGTTATTGGGGCCTTTAACTCACCGCTGCCCTGCGGGTGTTTGTTCGGTCTCTGGCTGCGGGGTGAGATGGGGCGATCTGTGCAGGGGGTGGGAGGAGAGAAGTGGGGGATCCAGGCTGGGCATCTGAGCAGTTCTCCTGTGGCTGGGGTGGGCGATTCCCACCTGGATATGCTCACAAATAAGTGGGCTATGCTTTCATGCAGTGTTGGGATGCCAAACCTCAGCACCTTGCAGAAGCAAGCCGGTAGGCAAACCACTCTCATTTCACAAGGCTGGGGGAGGTACCAAGGAAAGGCCCCTAAAAGAGCACTGGGGGTCACCCTGTCCCTCACCCCACAAGCCCTCACTCTCCTTCCCCCTGGTCCAGAAAGGACAGCTGGACCAGGACCCTCTACCCTGAGGGCTTTGGTCCGGGGGTCCTGGAGCTCTGATCCCTGCGGCACCATTTCTCAGCCCCGAAGAAGCACTTTGGAGCCTGCCTCGGTCTCAGGCTTCTTCCAGGATGTCCAAGATTCACCTCTGTCCTCAGAGCCCTTCCTTAGATGAGGCAGCTAGGTGGTGGAGGAAAGCCATGGCCCATGGTGGAGCACGGCAACCCTTCTGAGCATCCTGGAGCTGAGGAGAGCCTGGGGATATTGCTCTTTGTGCTTCTTCAAGGGCAGAGCTGGCACGATCAATTCGAAACGACCCCTTGCTTGCAGTTAGCTCCCTGCATGCTATATGCAGCGCCCCTCCACGCTCCTTCGATTCCCCCCACCGCTCTTGCAGGACGGCACAGCCATCTTTGCACCCATCTGCTTCACATGACAGCTGAGTTCAGACCTCGCTGCCCCCGCCCAGAGCCTGCAAAATCCTCTCTCCCTCTGCTATTAGTACTCTTTGCAAAGCTCTCTGCTTTGTGTGTCGAGGTGCTTAATTTGAGAGGCGCTGCCCGGAATACAGAGGATAAGTTTGCTCTGGGCAGCTCGGGCAGCCGGCCAAATTTCGACGTCAAGGGTGCCGTGGGGAGCCGACAGCTGATGATCAGAGAGGCCAGCGCTGTTCAGAAATGCTGCTGGGGGAGGGGAGTCTGCAGACCGCCTGCCAGCACTGCACAGCTGCCTGAGGACGCAGCGGGTGGTCCGGCCTGGTGCTGCTTTCAATGCAGCAATGCCACCTGGCTGGGGTGAGCGCCGCGACCCGCTGCTTGGCGTCCGTCTCCCCTTGAACAGGTGCTCAAGGGAAGAGCTCCAAGTCGGACAGAGCGGGGAGGGTGCTTTGAGAAAGCCTGGGCTGCTCGCTGGGCCGCTGCCCGCATCCCTCCTCTGAAGTCTTCCTGCAGTTTGCACACGGGCATAGCGACAGGTCCGTTGAGAGATGCAGCCAAGCCATTCATGGTGGAAGCCCCACCGTTGGGAGTTGACACCCAAACTCCACAGGCTCTCATTAGGAGCAGATTGGCTGCTTTATGAAGCCTGGAGGATGTGGGCCATCAAGAAGTCCAAGCTGCTATGGAAGGCCCTGACTCTGGGTTCACTTGCGCTTGCTTTATGCTATGGTAGCTCCAAGTAAATGAGAGGACTGCTAAAGACGTCCCAGTTTCTGACCGAGTGTTGTAAGCAAAGAGAGCAATGACAGGGGCAGGCAGTCGTTCCATCCCTATCTCTCAGCGATGTTTTTAATCCTCCCGTATCTTTCTGTAATGTGCACCTGCCACCACTTTATCCATGAAGATTTGCATTGATTTTGCCATAAAACGTTATGAATTCTGCTTGTGGAAAAAATAACATTGATCCTTCAGCTTCTTAATTTGTCTCCAAGCTGCAAGGCCCCTTAATGGCTTTCACTGAGATTTACACTGGAGATTTCAGGAGCTTGGGCTTTTCTTTTTTTTTTTTGCTTTCTTTCTAGAGTTGGTTTTGCCTTTGGGAAGTTTGCTTTCTTCCAAGTTCTCCCAAGTCGTCCGCCGCCAAATGCCTGGTGGCCCTTCACCTCGGATCGGTGGCTGATTTTCACAGAGACCCTTCTACATCAGTCTGCAAAGCAAAGTGGTCCAGGTGGGGATCCGAAGATTAGCATACAGCTGGCTGAATGTCCATGGGAATCTGGCCCCTGGCTCAGTCCATTAGACCGTGGAAAGTAAGTGCAAGGCACACCCGTTCCAATCTGGCTGCATTTTATCCCAACACCTTGCTAAAAGTGCACATGGGCTCAAATAAGCACATCGGCATGAATAACGGCACAGGCCCTGGTGGACGAGCCCCAGGGATCTCAATTCTCCCTTGCACTAAGTCTTTCCCCCAGCTCTGGCACTAGAAAGGAGCCTCACTGCGGGTATCAATGGACTCAAAATGCCTCCTGCTTGCATTTTCTGATGCTAGAGGTGAAAAGGGGCTTTAGTGTGAAGGACAATCCAGCTCTTGACAGGCAAGATGCTCCACAAGCACCCCCAAGGTATCAAGAGGAGGAGGAGATGAGTAAGAAGTGAGGAAGAGGTGTGGGTACAGGGGAAAAGAGGAGAAGCAGAGCTGTTTTTTACATCCTGGGTTCAATGGAGGAGCTCCTGATTTACACCCCAGTGCATGACAGAGGCACTGAGACAAAGAGAAGGGGAGGGCGGAGGAGACGGGCCTGGCAAGGACCGTATGTAAGCAATTACCGGTAACAAAGTGACACGCAGAACGGATATCTGTATCTATTAGAGGCATTCGTCAGACACAGCAATAAACCTCCCCTGGAGTTAACCATTCATCAATAAGTATTCAGCAGCCAGGGAAGCTGGGGACTGTCTTGCCAGGAAAGCAGGGGCAAGGGAGGCCTGGGAAATGGGACAGCCCTGTTATGCTACCCCCCAGCCCAAGCCGTTCTCCCCTGCTACAAATCTGCCCCCGGGGCTGGAGAGCCCCTGTGCTGCAAGGGGCAGGATGGATTTGCAAGTGCAGAGCGGATCCCAGGGGCCGTAATGGGGAACAAAATCACCCTGGGAGTCCCTCTCTATTAGTCATGCTGCGTGAGCCTATATTTCACATCTACTGGACAGCATGTAAAATCCTTGTAAAATATTGTAAAATTGGTCAATTCTGGGGCATTATGGACCATCTCTACAGCTAATGTAAATCAGCCGCCGCTCCATTGATTTCCAAGGAGCTACACCAATTTTCACCAGCTGGAGAGATGGCCCAGTTTCCGTATTTGTTGCCTGCCTTTGACAGATCAGTGCAATATGTCTTGTGGAACAGAGAACAACTGCCTGATAAATCAAACTGGGTTTTTTTCCTCCCCCTCTCCCCCCCATAGGGAGAAGGAAAGAAATTGTATTTGGGCTTTCTTCTAGCCCAGGCTCTTACACAGCTATTGATTAAGGGAGTAGGAGGGGGCCCAATTCAGTCTCAACTACACTTGAGTAAATCTCGAGGCTGCCTTGCATGAGGATGTTGCCGGAGCGAGGGTGATGCACAAGCTCAGGGGCCGATCCCGGGAGCTTTCCTCAAAGGGAGGACTGATTACTGCGCAGGATGTATCTGCTCACGTATGAGAGGCCGCATAATCCAGTGGATCTATCACCGGCTTCGAATTCAGGAGATCTCCAGTCCTTTCCCTGAGTTTTTAAGTGGCCTTGATCGTTGCCCATCCCACCCTGGGGCATGCTTAGACTGCAAGGTCTTTGAGGTAGGAGTCACTAAAGCTATGCAAGGGATGGGAGCACACAGAAATCTTGGGCCATCAGAAATGTTGGCTTCAGTTACAATTCAGTATGAAACCCTCCGACCTCGAGATTCTCCGCAACAGGAACATGCCGCAAAACCTCCTGCGTTGGTTCAAGGGAGAGGTTTCCCTTTCGCCGCCTTCCAACGTGTGGGTTCTTTGTCGCCAAGCCAGCTCAAAACAAAGTGATTTCAAAATGGATAAAAGCTAAAACCTTTCAAAAACCATTGAAACAAATTACTGCAATGCTGTCAGAAATGTTGTTCTGGTTTTCTGCAAACATGCGCTCCTGGTGCAAACACATCATATTGTGCAGCGTTTGGATCTTGAAGACACGTAAGTCTCTCCCACCAAGGATCATAAGTCCTCCTCAGTCCTACCAGACAGGTCTGAACGGTGCAGAAGCCAGCCGCGCGATGAACGGTTGTGTCACAGTATCGGGCCCACAATAAGGTTTGTTGCAGGTTTACAGAGGCTAAAAGCTGGCCCTTGACGTCCTTGAAATCACTGGGAGTACTATCACTGACTTCCAGGAAAGCAAGAACAAATGCCACTGACTTCAAGTGAGAGCAAGTCTTTGCCCCCATGAGGACTCACCCAGAAGGAGGACACCGATGCACGTCTCAAATGAGACTCCAGTGAGTAACTAGCCCCAAGGATCCACAAGTAGGCACAAGCGGTGGAGTTATAGGATGTCACTGGGAAGCTCTTCTTTGTAGGCCTTTGTAATGTGGACAGTCACGTCGGACGGAAGAAGGTCAGTCTGGAGGCTGGTGGCATCACTCTGCATCATCTAGGAAGAGATCTGGATTCAAGTTGAGCTCCTGGTCTTTGCTCTCAGCCCGTTTCAAGAGCAGGCTGAGTGCACTTGGGTGTTTCTGGCACTTGAGGAACAACTGCCCCATGCAAAAGGAACGTACGTGCTTGACTGAGCCTGAAAACCTAAAGAGCTCAATCAGTCGCCCCTTCCCTCTTGGAGCTGCATGAGTTCAGCGTCTTGGAGCAAGGGCGGCAAGTTTAGTAAAGCAACCCTAAAAGTCTAGCACCCAAGTACTCGCTATGCTACTCTATCGTGCCCCTCTTCTATGCCTAATGGAGAGAGGAGCTGAGTTAGCTACAGCTGCCAAGTAGGGGACTGTGAGCCAGGGATTTAGGCACCTAGCGATGCAGGTGGATGCTGCTACTATCTGTGTTTTTAGAGCCATCCCTTAGCCCTCAAAGCTGTGTCAACTCCTGACCCGGGCACTGCCCAGGGTTCGATTCCTGACAGTGGCATTTACCAAATCAGCTCTGGGAATGCTCTCCAGTGCCCTTTACCCTGCTGTTTTGGGACCTGGCTTTGTAACCCTTGATTAGCCGCCTATGCAAGACAGCAGCAAGAGCGCCCAAGAGGGATCATTTCTGCAGGATCAGGCCCTTCAAGCCAGCGTGGTTTAAAGGATCTCTCAGCGCGTTCGGGTCTCTCGGCTCAAAAGCCCTGGAGCACATTCATTGTTTAAATACAGCATCTATCACTGGGGATCAATAGGCATCTGTGTTGTATAATGGGCTTGATGATGGCTTGTTTTAGACTCATCTGTTAAAAATGTATTACCGTTGCACTTTACAGTGTGCATCGTAATGAGTTATTAACGCACTGAGGCGCACGGATGAATACTTTTTAAAAATATTGATAAAGCGTCGTAGGACTGGGACCTCCTCTCAGACCACCGCAGCGAAGGAGCGGGGCGCCCGGCTCTCCGCTCGCAGCTGCAACGCCGCACTCTTTTCAGGGCGAAGTGGCGCTGCCTGTTTCATTTCCATGCTGTTATTTCTTTAAAAGCAGTCTCATCAGCGAGCATGCTTGACGGCCGCAGAGATTGTTTCCCTCGTTGGGAGCGTTGCAGGGTAATGTCGGCATGTCAGAGTTTCAGGTGAGACGGGTCCTGGCGTGTAGGTGCTGGTCTGAAGTGTCAAGGCTGAGTCTCGGATGAAACGCAAGAGCAGGAGTCACCGTTACCAGCTCAGGGGCGGGTGACATTGGAGCAGACTTCCCTGCGAGTCCCTTAAACAACGGAGCTGGTCTCTGGGTTGCACAGACCAAGGACAGCCAAGGATGGGAGCCCAGGGGGCTCTAAGAGCATAAATCATCTGACCCACGTGATGTGCAACAATGCAAGTTTCCCTCTAGCAGTCCCATATCTGGCCTCGAGGGACACCCGTTGGTCAGCGGAGAGTTTGGTGCCTCTGTTTCCATTAGTGTGGATGCTCTGATGGCTGTTATCCAGGGGCCAATTAGTATCAAGCTGCCTCTAGGAGCTACCAGCTCTGTTCACACAAAAGCAAGAAGTAATTCACTGATAGCAAAACTGGCAGTGTTGTCCCGCAAAAGCAATGGGTAGCTATGCAAGTGCCAGATTGCTACCACAGAATGGACAGAAACTGGACAGTCAAAATAAGGCCTTCTCCAGAAATGAGGTCTTCAAGGATGCCTGCTTTGGGCCAGAGATGAACCCGATGCGAATGATGTCCTAGTTCACCCCTCAGCTCCCCACCTGAGCCATCTGGCCCTGGCTTCCTTTCCAAAGCTGAGCCTGTTGCATCCGCTCTCACCGGGCACGTTCGCAGTCTGCAGGAGACAGGGCAAGTCCTAACGCACCGGGGCCCCTATCTTCTGAAGCTTGTTAGATGCAAATGAGGTTTCCAGGGCATCCGCTTCCTGAGCACCGCCTGACAAGACGTCACGGCATGACAAGGTACACGGAGCTTGCACAAGTTGCACGGTGAAACTAAAGATCTCCCCGGAGACCTGAATCCTCACGAGGTCGCGGCACTCGCATTGCTTGCCCTAACTCCTCCGCGAGAGAGCAGGGCTGAGCAGAGACGGGGCAAGATTTGGATTTCGGCAGCGACTGAGTGTCTTCTTGTATCATCAGGGGAAGTCCGTAACTCCTGAACCGAGCTGGCAGGATGCTAGTCAGGAAGGATGAAAGGGTGCTCGCTGATTGGAAAAGGGTCAGCTTCCCCAGCACGTCCCTCCAGTGCTGGTGATTGCCCAAGATGAGATGCCGGAGTACACACACATCTGTTTTATCCCCGTATTTCTACCAGGAGGCCATCTGAGCCTTTCTGATGGGGCGACTGCTACATGCCTTGCAGTTTACAGGCAACGAGGATACCAAGTGACCTCCACTCGAGCTGCTAAGAGCTGGGCGCACACCACCCCAGATCTCCTTGCTTGTCCTGCAGTAATTAAGGCAGCGTCTCATTTGTCAGGGTTACAGGAGAACAAATCCAGCAGAGAAATCTAGGGCAAGAAATGCCCGCCTTCCCCTATCTGCCTATCTCCAGACTTCCTATAAGGCTGATTATCTCAAGCAAGTGAACAGAAGAGGCCTCTGGAAATGTTTACTGCAAAATCAATAGGCGTTTCATTTTAATTGAATTTTTGTGCTCTATAGAAAGTGCACGCCGCTTCCCCTTCTTTTCTCCTGCAATGGCTGTGGCGTAGACAGACGGGTGGAACACACTGCCGCGGTCATCTGAGCCAGCGCCGCGGGTCGATTCGGTCACAGCCGAGCTCCGGCACGAACAGCAGCGCTTGCGGCGAGGGTGGGGAGGGTTAAGCAATGCGCGGCTGGTGTTTACGAAGCCGGGGTCCCCGGCGTTCGGCTGGACTATTATGGCAGGGCAACAGAAAAGCTGGATTCAAGCAAACCAAACTTTCTGGGAGTCCTGGCTGAACCTCCCTGGGTTTGCCTCTTTGGTTCGGGGGTGCAAAGTTCAGCTGTGGGGACTTGGTTTAAGTCAGCCTCTCCTGTTTTCAGAGAGCTGGATGTGATGGCTTCTGGAGCCCAAGTCCTATGTCTAGGAGTCCTGGGGTGGTCCACGGCTGCCCAGTGGTGACAGCCCCCGGCCTGGGAGGTTACAGGAGCTGGGGAAGACAGCAAGGGTGGCTCCTAACCATGGCACGTCCTGGTGAGGAGCTGGCCCACTGGCAGCACAGCTGGGGTTGTGGGTCCTGGAGCCCTTCCCCACCAAAGTTGGGGTCCTGGAGCCCTTCCCCACCCGTGCAGGAAGAGTGGGGCGTCCCAGCTTCCCAGCTCCAAGGGTTTGGGGAACAAGGCTCCCCCACCCACTTCCCCATGCGTGCGGGACCCCGAGGGGTGCCCGGCATGTGCACAGGGCAGCGAGATGCCCTCCGTCACGCAGCGGGAAGAGATGCACGCCCAGGTAGCTCAGAGCAGCACAACGTAGCCGGTGGGGCTCTGCTCCTGCCACCACCCCGCGGCTTCGAACTGCAAGGGCAGACCTCTGCCTGCTGCCTCCTTTTATCAACCCTCCGTTTTCTTTTGCTCTAATTCTCCTGTTCATTGATTTTTTTTTCAAAGTTAAAAATACCAGGGAGTGAAACAGATAGCGAGAGGTGGTGGTGATTATAGGTGATGCGCCACGGGGGGTGAAGAGGAGGCACAAGACTCAGTCTTGTAATTCCTGGGCTGCTCGATTCCAACACCTTCCTGCTGAAATAATGACACTGCCAGCCCGTGCTGTGACCAGCCCTGACTGCCAGTGGGTACTGCAAGCTGGGGACTGAGTTTAGGAGAAGGGGTAAAAAATCCTACAGGATGCAAAGGAGCAGAAAATGCATCCGGCCTGTTAGATGCTGACGTCACCTACTTGGTGTGCAAGCTCTTTGGGGCAGGGACCGTACCTTGGTCCTGCTTCTACGGCACCTGGCTCTGAGGCTGTTACCACAATACAAATGAAGAGTTATTGAGATGCTCTGACTTACTAAGTAGGGATGTGGACTCCCTGGAAAACTCAGGATTTCAAACCCCCAAACTTTAGGACACGATCCCCGGAGCTGAGCAGCGTGGCTTGAGCCCTGGTCTGAAAGCAGCAGCATGCAATCTTCAAGCTACAGTTTACCACGGAAAGACAGGCGTTGCGGTCCCATGGGAAAGGGCACCAGACTCGGAGTCAGGAGACTTTGCTGCCCAGCGTCTTGTGACGTGACCTTCAGCAAGAGCCTCTGCCAGGATTTTCAAATGCCGGCCTGTGAGTTTCAAGCGCCTTCATTTTCTAGGCAGTCATCGGGAAGTGTTTTTTGGGCAGGAAAAGCAGAGCGGCACCCATGCTGCCAGCAGAAATCAGTGACTACGACAGAAGAACTGAACCTTGAAAACCCAAATCGGGCATTCACCGCGAGGTAGATGGAGAGGAGGAGGGAGGGACACCAGCTATTCCTCTCGATGGAGGAGAGGGTTTCCGTCTGTTCCCAAACTGATCATCCTTGCTCTGCAACCTGCGGGCTGCCTTTTCCAAATGTCTCAGTGTTATGTAGCTGTTCCGGCGCTAACGACAAGGCATGAGACGTTGGCTCTGGGGAGATGAGCACTGGAAGGAAGCGCCGCCCGGGTGTGCTACGCAATCGCGCTTCGTTGCAGATGATCCCTCCCTCCCACCCTTCCCCAAAAGACCCTTGTTGCTGGAAGCGGTCCCAGAACATCCTGTTTTCCAGGAGCCGGGCTCTCTCTGATGTCACGCCTGCCCACTTTGGACGCACGGCGCTGCTAGTAGGCGGCTGGCACCTCGGAGAGACGACACATGCAAGGGGAATATTGCAACCGCTCCGCCTCGCGCCCTGCAAACAAAGCCCCTTCCGTCGGCCAGAGGCAGGTTTGTGCAAAGCCCCATCTGCCACCAGCACTCGGCGACATCGGCAAGGGAGGCTGCAGGGTTAATAACCCTGACTTGGGTCAAGGATCTCCAGTGCAAGAGGATGAGGCACTGTCCCTATTTTACAGATGGGGAGACTGAGGCAAAAAGCAGTGATGTGGCTTCCTTGTGGGCACATGACAACTTCGTGGCAGAGTCCAGACCAGCCAGCAGGTCTCTTAATTCCTCAGCCAACATGTTGTGCCTCATCTGGACAGGCGACGTGGTACGCTGTCTTCCCCTTATGTCCTTTACCTGCAAAGAGAATTTCCACCATTTGAGGAAGCTTGGCCTTCCCCCCTTGCACCTGAACCAGCCCACCAGAAAACACTGCCGGACATGGTGCTTCACGCTCCCCGCTGCTGCACAAGCGCAAACCCTGGGGCCACGATTCCCGGGTTACCCAGGATGCTGATGTCGTCTTCCATCAAGGACGGTCAACTGGATCGTAGTCACATCCTTGCCATTTCGCCTCGTCTCCTGTGAGCATGTCGGGCGGGGGGAGGTGGCAGGCAGAATTTAAGATATCATTCCACCGCCATTAATAATTTGCACTTCAGATCCGCGCAGGCTGCACGCATCAGCGACGACAAAAAGGAAGTGAGAAAACCAAACCGGAGGAGGCGATGGCTCGGCAGGTGCTACCCAGGCCTCCGATGCTTGCTTGTTAGGGAGAGGAGGGAAAGAAGCAAGTCTAGGGATCAAAATGGATCTCACAAGCTTGACTTCAAAGCCAGATCCTTATTCCTATGCTGGCTTGAGCTCTGTAGGGACGACGTAAAACCGAACGTCATGCTCTGAACCTGCATGGTGCAACTTTGGGGGCATTGCAAGCTAAGCTGGGCTGAGCCTGTGCTGATCCGGCTGGGGACCCCAGGGGGTGAGGATCAGCAGGGGTAGTCTTCACGCTGGCTGAGGTGGAGCTAAATCACTTGGGCAGGGGGTGCTGGCCTGCAAGAGGAGCCGGCTTTGGGAGGAGAATGGAAATGGAGGTATCTTGATTAACAGACACGATGCTGGTGCTGCTTGAGTGAGCAGGCGATACCCATTATCCACTGCAAAATCCATCCTCTGACATCCAGGGGTGAACCTCCCCATTGACTAACCCATTGCCGGGTGGCTGCGGGGGGTTTAGCTCCGCGAGCCCTGCTGACAGATCGATTCCAGGGCCGGTTGCTTGGCTCCCTCCTGCAAAATCTTTCCAACATCCAGCAGGGCAGGTACCGTGCTGCCGTTCTGGCATGCAAACTGATCGCGGAGAGCAGCTCCGTGCAGAGAAAAACCAAGCTCCTAACAACGCGTGGCATGGATGGGCACTGGCAGAGCTGGGGACGGAGGCTGTTACCGAGGGGCCTCAACAGATGACCCCTTACATCGGGGTGTCGATGCCAGGGCTGTTTCACCCGGCCTGTGGCACTCCTTGGGGAGCTGGGAATTAGGCCTGCCGCTGTATGGGGAGCAGTGGGGGAGCAATGACTGTGCTAACCCCGGTGCTGCTGCTGGGTCTGCATCGCCAGCCTTGCATTCTCCTTTAGACGCCGCACTGGAGCTATATGCTACCCCCACCCTCCCCTGCAGAGCCGAGTGCCGCAAACAGCTCCACGAAAGGAGTCGGAGTCCCCGAAACTTTGGCTGCGCAAAAAAGAGCGCGGCACCGAACCCATCATCGGGATTCAAAGATGCAAAGAGCCCACGTCGTGAGGCCGGGTGGGAGAGGGACCGTTTTCTCCACTCCATTCTCACAAGGGATGTGATGGGAAGACGGGCTCACGGCAGCGATAGCAAACCCTTGTTCCTCATCACAAGGCACCCCTCGGAGGAGTTACATTTCCTTATTATTATTTGTAATTACACTTCATTACTACCAACCAAGCTGCCTGAAGTGCCGCATTGTGAGCTAGCAAACACGAGAGCATTCAGCACCAGGCTGAAGCATCTCAGGTGAGATGGGAAAGTAGCTCTGGCCACGAAGCAGCTGAGCCTAAGTGATGCCGCTGGGATGTCCTGTCAGGGCAGGAGTAATGAATGCCTTTTCTCGCATTCGTCTAGATTTGAGGCGACAGATTTTCCTGGTAACGGATCAGCGCCTTCCCACGCTCTTGCCCGGCGGCTGTTCGAGGGCGATTTGGGACACCTGTATGTCATTTCAAACAAATAAATAAATCGAGCGCTTGCATTTGCACCTCCCCCTATCTCACAACAGAGATGTGATCCAGGGGCGTCTGCAAGAAGGGATGATTTTTTTACTTGCTGCCTAAAAACACTGCAAGTCATCCCGGGGAGGAAAGTCAAGCTGAGCCGGTCCCGGCTCCGCAGCCCTGCAGTGTCCATTAGTTCTTTTTAAGAGGAACCAATTTGCACAGTGAAGGTGTCCCATTAAGTCTGCTTATGTGGTGACACTTCTCATTATATCCCGTCTAGCATGACATTATTGCTTCCTGCCACCCTCCAGAGGAGCGAGAGCAAGGCACCCATTAGTACCGCCGGCTGCTAAAGCTTTCCCTTTTCACAGGAGCTGGAAACCCAACGCGTGGGCAAAGGCCAAGAGCTGCCCTTGAGCTAACGAGCTGGTCTTGACCGAGGATCACGTGTGGCTGGGACGACAAGAAGTTTGAGACAGCGATGCTGCAGAGTGAATAAGAGACGCGGCTGGGGAAATCGGCCCTCCTACAGGGATGTCAAGGCTGAGCACGAGGTGAAAGGCAAGGAAAGAAGCTGTAGTTGCTGGCTCAGAGATAGCACACTGCTCCTGCTTCCCTCCAAGCCTCTGAAACGAAGCGCGGTCCAACGGGGATCCGGGACGGGACAGCGGACAACCGATGGGGAAGGAGGAGTCGTCCAGGAGGTCGGAGCACTCCCGCCGAGACGGGTTCAGCGCCCTCCTGCACCCGGGTTCATCTCCAGGATGGTGCTCGACTACCAGGGCGCAGGGGTGATGCTCTTCCACTTTAGCACAAGTATCACGCAATGCGGTAGGGGCTGGCGCCCCGGTGTCCTGCTCCCCAACCAAATGTCTCTCACGTACCAGCTCTCTTTCTGATGTTTGATACCCGGTGCAACAGCTCCAAGAAGAGCTCTTGAAAATGCCCTACTGGGCATGCTCCCAGTGACGAGTTAAGACCCCCATTCCCAATGCAGTAAGCTGTGGGATGGTGCTCCGAAAAGTTTAAGAAACGCGGCTCCGGCTTTATGCCAGTGTAGGTGGCTATGCTCCACCTGCCCACAGCTCTTGATAGGTGCTGTTTTCCAGAGTGCCTCAGTGACTTAGGAGCATGAGCCCCCTTGGCACAGAGCACCTGGTGAAGAATAAAATCTCACCTAACTACTAAACAGCTGCTCCCTCCCTTCCCCCTCAACACAGAAGCGCCGACTCTCTCCGTACAGAGCGGATTACATTTCCAAATGAGGTCAGACTCCGTGTTTTCCTGTCCTTCTTACCCAGCGGTGGAGTCAGATTTATTCCCCGCCCTCCCAGGCAGTGCAGCTTTCATTCAGGAATCAAAATCAGGGGCACATTATCAAGACCGTAGCCATCGTGCCTCCACCCGTGCTCCGTGCTGTTGGGCTCCATGGCACTTACAGACCGACGCCTGTTTATCAACGCACAGCCTACAGCTCCTGCTGCCCATCACCTCTGAGCATGGCCCGCTGACACGACAGGTTTGCTTCGACAGGCAAGGAGGAATATAGCTTTCCATCGGCTTAGCTCATCATGGTGGAAAGGCCCTGTGGAGATGCTGCTTAGCATTTCCGAAGCTGGAGTATCTGCCCTGGCTGTAGCACGCAGCACTGCTTAATAGTTCCCGTTGGGATCAAATCCCAACAAGCGAGGCACCGAGATGATCTTTGTTTAAACTTCGAGGAAACCTGGGGGGCAGCAGGTTTGGGACTTGCTGGCTAATGGGGCTTCAAACCTATCCGCTGCCACCTCGCCAAGGTTTGTGGTGGGTTCTCCCTCACCAACAACTCTTAAATCAAGATGCAGTGGTTTTGTGAGATTGGCTGTAGTTGAAACAAAAATTCACTGCAGGAAGTCACAAAATCATAGAAAATGAGGGTGGGAAAGGAGCTCAGGAGGTCGCATCTCGTCTAATCCCCTGCTCCAAGCAGGACCAGCCCCACCTACATCATCCCAGCCAAAGGTCTCCACCCCTTTGCCTGAGGCAGGACTGACTGTTGCTAAGCCATTCCTGGCAGATGGTTGTCCAGTGCAGACTAGAGGACGTAGACAAATTAGAGAGAGTCCAGTGGAGGGCAACAAAATGGTTGCAGGGCTTGGGCACAGGATATCTAAGGGAACTGGGCTTGTTTTGTCTGCAAAAGAGAAGACTGATGGGGATCGAATAGCAGCCTTCAGCTCCCTGCAGGGGGGCTGCAAAGAGGATGCAGCTGGACTGGGAGTGGGGGCAGACGACAGGACAAGGAGCAATGGGCTCCACTTGCAGCAAGGGAGGTTTAGGTTGGATATTAGGAAAAACTCTCTCAGCAGGAGGGTAGAAAAGCACTGGAACAGGGTACCCAGAGAGGTGTAAGTCCCCATCCTTGGAGGAGTTTAAGGCCCAGCTCAACAAAGCCCTGGTTGGGATGATCTAGTTGGTCTTGCTCTGAGCAGGGGGCTGGACTAGATGTGACCTCCTGAGGTCCCTCCCAACCCTCATTTTCTGTGGTTTTATGATTAGCACAATGCTCCCCTATCTGAGCCAACCGGCCAACTGTATCCTCTTGAGTTGGCCAGCGTGCCTTGCCCACAGGCAACTGGGTGCATAAATAACAGGTTCATCACTAAGTATTAAACATCAGTAGAAGCTGCTACCTACACATTAAGGCTTCCTAGGTCTTTGGATGCTAAAAGCCACCCGAGAAAAGGCGCAGGGAACCAGTCAGTCTGGGCAGGCCCTGCATAACTGCGCCTCCCTTTTGCATCTGCCACTGCAAAAGACAGGACACCGGGTGAGATGGACCCGTGCTCCGATGAGTACAGCATCTCTGCTGTGCTTGCATCTGAGCGAGTCTAACTTGGACTGTCCCCATCTTGGACTGTCACTCCCTGCACGCTGCAACCTGCAATGGGTCAACGGCAGGCCCGGGGGGCAGGCACCTAGTCCAGTCCAAGGGCACTGCCCAAACGCTTGGGTTAACGACTGCCGGGCAACATCAAGGCCTGGACTAAAGGGCCCAACCTGGCCTTGGATCATCTCAAAGAAACCGCCTTCCCCTTCTCCCACCTACTGTCAGCTCACGCCACCCGTCCCCTCCGCTCCCCGCGTGGATGGAGGGTGGTACACGCGCTCATGCGTGCCCATGACAGAGTGACAGGGAGCACGGGGTGGGGGATGAAAGGCAGGCATCGTGAGCACTGCCGACACTTTGAGACTGCAGCTCCCTCCTGCTTGCAAAAATATAATCACATTATAATTATAAGTTAATTAAAGCAGAAGAGATCAAAGCCACTTTAGACAGATTAATGATACGATGAGTGCCAGAAATTTCACTGTTTTATGTATTAACCGCATTGTCGTCTTCTCTACTGCTTTTGTGTGCGCCAGGCGGCCCTTTCATTCCCCCTCTCTCTTTCTTTGCCTCACTTGATGGATGAAGGATTTGAAGTCCTAACAGCTGCAGGGATTTGTGTAGGGAAGGGAGGAAACATTCAAAGGATTATCACGGAAATCAACGGGCTTTTTAAAAAATATATAGGCTGGGAAATTGCAGACACATACAAATATGGAAGAGGGGCCGGGATGGGCGGGTGCAGAAGTCAGGCCTGGAAGCTAGCGGGACCGGCTCTCATCTCTGGCTGGGGAGGCAGCTGTGGGGGGCAGCAATTACTAGATGGGGGCACACTGGCAGCAGGGCAGTCTGCATCGAAGGGAAGCCACAGCAGTGCCATTTGCCGGCAGCGTTATTTGAAAATTAACTTGTAAGAAGAGCTGGAGGCAAGGGACAGTTGTGACCCTTCCAGGGAAGGGAGCTGGAAGAAAAGTCCAATCCAAGACAAAGGGCATCCCTCTTCGGGAGCCCCAGGGATGCCTTTTCCCATCTTTTCCAAGACAAGGAGCACTCCCTGCAGCATCCATCCCAGTCTTCAGGCCCTCCTGGTCTCTGCCTCTTCGGAGCCAGATGGGACAGCAGGTCCTTGCTGCTTTGGAAATCCTCCATGTCCAGCTGAGGTCCTCGAAGAGGTCCTGGGCATCCGTGTACAATACATGCCATCACTGGAGGTGGTGGTGATGCTGATTTGGGCATGCATGTGCAGGTATCTCAGACTTGGAGCAGAGCTTTCCTGAGCTACTTCCCCTTGCCCACCAGACAGCACATTGGGGGTTTCTCTGCAGTCTGGGCTGGGAAGAAGGATTGGGACTGTGGTCAGTGGCCGCTTTTTTGAAGAGTAGCTCCATCTTCATTTTCTCCAGGCCAGAAAGGTCATTAAGCTCAGCAGAAATGCCACCCTCTTCTAAGTGACTAGACAGTATTGACAACCTTTGTGAGGGAAGCAGGGAAGGGAGAGGGGAGAGAAAATGCATTGAAAGAGGGAACAAGGCAATTAGGACCAAATTGTATTAGACCAAAAAGATTTTTACAAAAAAAAAATTGCAAAAATCTTGCTGGTCTAATAAAAGAGATCATCTCTACCACGAGTCCCGATTGCTTTTTCCTCTAGACCAATACAGCTACAACCTGAAAGGGGACAGGGAGATTTGTCATCTGCATTACATGGGCACCTTGCTATTGCTAGAGCGCAGGGGCTGGGAGGGGACAGCAGGGTTCAGCTCAGATGCCCCAAAACTGATGTCTTTAGACTTGACTGAGAAGGGCTGAGCGCTGTCCTGGAGCGACAAGTGAGGAAGGGCCATCTGACCCTGGACAAACTTTTGACGGCTTTGTCTTCGGTTCCTAAAGATTACCGCTCCCTGCAAGGGCAACCGGTGTGGCAATGTGTTGAGAGAAGATTGCTCATGTAATTGGCAGGTCTGAACATCTATAGAGGGATGGTCACATGGGAAAACGCAGTGCAAGAAGAGATGCAAGTCCTCCACCTTTCATTAAATTCACTTAAAAGAAGAGAAAGTCATTTAAATGAGAATTTCTGAAGATTATTCAGACATGCCAATTACATCAGCATTCTGGGAATTTCCTTCCTCGCAGATTAGAGTGGCTCGAATCTTTTTATTCTTATAATAACTATTTAAATACTTTCCATCATCTCTGATAAATGTTTCAGTTGTTTTACATGGTTGTCCTCTTCAAAAATAGCCCTGGATCCATACATTATCAAGCAGAACAGCTGATGGGCTGCTGTAAATTTTGCGGAATTAATTCCCGTTTCGGGGATTCTGACGAGAGGGGACTGAGCTACCTCCGTTCGGTTTATGATGTGACCAAAAACCCTTGACGGAATAATCCCCCCGTAAAATCGCTGCAACCCATTCATTATTCCTGATACGTTATGAATAGATATGATGTCACTGCCATGTACCCGTCAATCACACCTACATAATAAGAAGGGTTGATTGACGGTTTGGGATAAGAGAGTAAACAGCATGCATTGCAGATAGAAACTTCCTATCCATGTCGCATTTTAAAAGGAAAGAGAACAAATAACACAAACGGTTTAATACAAGGTTATCATGCAAAGCGTGGGTGTTGGCAACAGGCCTTCAAGAAGGGAATCTGCGACTCCTTCCGGGGATGTAGAAGAGCCCAAGAGGACAGACCATCCCTCAGCACTAGCTACCACCCGAGCTCTGCACTTGGCCTGAAACTATATCCAGTTGCACTGGTCCATGGCCAATGCCCTTGGGTCCCAGAGCTCAGCACTGAGGCAGGTGGATGATTGCCTCCTATGCCTATTCAAGGGAAGTTTATGCACATACTTCCTGCTAGTGCTATCGCTCGACAAATACGCCGTCCCACCCACATGTGAGAAACCTCAAGAGGAACAAGAACTAGGCCAGGTTTTTCTGATCCAACTCAGCTTTGGTAGCAAGGTCCAATGAATGAGGGGATAGAGTAGGGGCCACAAGACCTGCTGTGGTCTGGGGGGGATGTTGGCTAAGTCACAAGGAGCAATGGTGTCAAGCTGCAGCAAGGGAAGTTGAGGTTGGATATTAGGAAAAACTCTCTCACCAGGAGGGTGGTGAAGCACTGGAACAGGCTGGTGGACTCTCCATCCTTGGAAGTTTTTAAGACCTGGCTCAATAAAGCCCTGGCTGGGATGACCTAGTTGGGGTTGGGGATGGGGATGGGGATGGGGATGGGGATGGCCCTGCTTGGAGCAGAGGGTTGGACTAGAGGTGACCGCCTGAGGTCCCTCATTTTCTGTGATTTCACCTCCTTGATTATCCAGCTGTATAGGGGGACAGGTAGTACTGGCAGCCTTTGTAAAGGGCTTGAAGATTTACAGATGGAAAGTGCTCTGCTAGAGTTCGACATTGATTTGACGTTACTAATGAAGAGGGTCATAACAATCATTCCTCCACTGCCAGAGGACTGGGATGCTGAGCTCCTTGGGTGTTTCTTCCCCCTAGGGTTCAACATCTAAATGAAGTCATTGGGAGAGCGGCTGGGACAATGCGGGCTGCCGTGCCACTGCAGCATGCACAATACCTGGCTCTGTCCATTGGATACATCCAGCCCCATCTCTCCGCTCTCTTAGGGCTGACTTATAACCAGCACCTGGACAAACAGAGGCTGACAAAGCTGCAGTAATATTTCCATTGCCCCAAACTGGAAACCAACTGAGTTATTTTACACCGATATATTCCAGTAGAGGATAAGACAGCTAGAACAATAACCAACACCCCTTTCCAATGTGGGAATCATTTCTTTTTCCTGCATTAGGCATTACAGTGTAGATACGTCATGCAGTAAGTTGGAACATCACCTGATGAGGAGACTGGGCTATGCAGACTGGGACTGGCTGGGGGGTTGGGAAGAGACAGGGATTGACTGGGATAAGGATGTATTGCAAGGGGCAGGGCAGAAGGGGTGAAGAAGGGGCAGAAGGATCTGTGACCTCGTGATCACGCTCCACTCCAGAGCCCAGAAAGCACCCCAAAATTCGCGATTCTTGCCATTCCCCTCTAGGCCTCACTGGAGCATTGATCAATATTATGCTGCTCATACTAAGGCTTTGCTAAAGCATTGGCCAAAGTAGGCATCACCAGCAAACCTGACTGACGCATGAACTCCTCACCGGAACAAAACTCAGCATATGAGCCAGATATCCATTCCTACCCAGAGATGCGAGGCGGAGGTGATGGTATAAGGTAGGATAATGCAGTCCCAGGATGATAAGGCTGCAACGGGAACCCTCAGGTCAGGGTGTGAAACAAGCCCATAGCACAGGACGGTCTGAGACATTCAAGATCCAGATGGGATGCAATACGTAATTTCTTTTGATCACTGCATAAACAGAGGATTGGAAAGTGGGAAAACTTTCTAGCAGCGGAGGGGAGCCTCTGCAGTGTTGTGCCACTACCTGGTCATGGGTATAAATGCCTTAACTCCCGGTCTGATGTGCTGGTTAGGCCAAAAGGTGTCAGGGCTGTGCTTGTAGAGCATAAATGTGGCCGAAGCTTTGCCACCAAACTGAGCCTGTGGCTCTGCTTTAAGACAAAACTGGGGTTGAAATCTCCCGGCTGCAACTTGTCGACGCTGCGGTTCTTGAGACTTCAACGCTGACAACACATCAATAACCCTCAACAACAAAGACAACACGGATAACCCAGACGGCATCTCCTAATGGCAGGAAATCACTGGGAAACCCTCCGGCAAAGCACGTGCCTTCTTCCAGCCCCGCTGGAAGTATCATCATGGGAGATACCTAGGGTCAGCTCAATGTTGTGGAGTCGGCGTTTCAACACCTGCTTTTGTGTCATCTGAACCAGCCCATTAAGCCATCTTTACTCTGCTTGTGTCCGACAGACAGCAATTCCAGTGAATTGGGTTTTTTATTGGTTTTAGGAGTTCAGTATCTCGCTTGCTCTCACTCTTTGCAAACCTCATCCAAACCTTTCACTTTGTCCTCGATGCTGCCAAGCTCATTTGAAAGCTTCATCCATTTATAACATCAGTAATTCCTCAGAGACCTGGGCAATGAGTCTCTGAAATACCTGAGGAGCAGAACTAATACCTAGAGGCATGGGATGAAATTTGTCATATCCAGTCGGTGCTCTGAAAGTCAGTGGCTCGGAGCCCGACTCATCAAACTTTCCTTTCCACAATGTACATCCTGCATCTAATAACATATGAGATATTTTTGGTCCTCGGAGCTAATCTACTCCTCCTCCAACAGGTTTCACTAAGAAATATTCACACTATGTGGCTTTAGTTAAATCATGTGAGTCACAGGATAGCTATATTATATTTGTCTTTCCAATTACTACTGTAGGACCAACCAACTCAGTCTTCAGACTGCTATTCAATACAACTCCTGTGGTCTCAAATTATCCCTTCCAACTTGGACCTTGTCTCCCAAGGCTCACTGTGGTCACTGAATGCGGCTCAAATTCCCTAGCAGATATCTTAAACCAGAGATGACACTGGAAAAACAAAGAAACAGGCAAACCAACCTGCTCATCTGCATTGTGCTCTCTTTATGACAGCTTGTGGTATTTGCAATAAATGTCTCTGTCTCCATAGCTAGGTTGGGTTTTCCGTGCTAACGCAGGTGGCACAGCTGCATGTACTACTTGGAAAGCAGTTTTCCTTTCCAGTCGCTGCAGCTACCAAGGGATCTGTCACACATCCCCACTCTGGGGCATCTTGGCTTTTGCTTTGCCATAAAGCTATGAAAGATGATTTATGTCTGCGATATCTATGACTCATTGGACCAGCCATCAAGCCAGCTTTTGACTCATGTTCTCAGCCACACCTAGGGCTGAATCCAAAATGCGCTGAAGGCGATGGAAAGACTCCAGCAAGTCCCTGTGCACAGAAATGCATGTGTATTCAGGAGCCCTGTGACTGCTTGTCAGTCGGTTACACTGATTTCTTTCATCTCTGCCTTTCTCTGCTGGGAGTGATGCTCCCTAGACCAGATGTTCATTCTGCTACTGGGTCACTAAGGGCGAAATGTTGTCTGTGCACACCGATGTGCCATTACGTCCTACATAAGCCTACAAGGCAAACTCCTCGTACTGCCCCTGCTTACAAGCATAGGAGGGCAGCACACGAGCCCAAATCTGCATTTGGCCAGCTCGGGGAATGCCTAGGACTCAGCTTTCTGCAACCGCCTGGGCCTGGCTTAGCTGCTCCATGCAAATCCAACCTTCAAAGCAGAGTTGCACCCTTCCCCAGCCTCATGTATCCCACTGGCTCCTGTATATAATATGCACATATATACATCCACACACACACACATATATATATACACGCACCACTGTTGCTAACTCTGCAACTGCTTTTCAGGAACCTTTCATTGCCAAACCCAGCAAGCTGGGAGGAAATTGCTGTTCATCACAGCCCAGCGACTTCTAACGTTGGGAGATGTTCATCAAACTCTCAAGATTCTCACTTTGCAAAAAGGAAGGGGCCCGTGCTTTATTTCTCTGCACGGGCACTTACCTCTGGCTCTGCCTGGGTAAGAGGCAGCAGGCCAGATGGCCACGCAGCGTCTGGCACGGGGCACGGAGGAAAAATGGCTTTGAGCTACCTTTGCCGTCCCTGGCCTCTGGGGCCAGTGCAAACTTTCTGGATGGACTGACATAAAGCAAGCCAGGGGCCTAACTGATGTTTTGAGTCCTCAGGCAGGCATCCTAACCTCTGAGGCTCGCCAGGCTATGGAGGCACGTCCTGTTTCCGCTGCCAGAGCTGAGAATATGGCCCTTCTCCTTCAAACTTAGACACTTCTATGTGGGTATCTCCTAGCTCAGTCAAACTCCACACTTGTCCATGAGCCGTGTACAGAAGGTAGCAAGACTGGGTGGCAGCATGTCTATAGACAAAGAACTCCCATGTATTGGGACGGCCGCTACCGTAACCACAAACGCACCATGTTTTGGTACCCGAACATGTCCATCTTTGCTTCTAGCCCACAGCCAGCCCCACGCAGATGCCTCTCCTCATCCTTTCAAGTGTTGCTGGATGGTCACAGTCAACATTTCCTTGGTTATTTCTTGGAAAGGCCAAGATCTTTCTTCGACTCTCTTCAAAGGTAATGGGGAGGGGGAGAGGAGGTTCGGGATGGCCCGTGACAAATCAGCTGTGCTGCTCTTCACAGCCAGATCTCCAAGAAGAAGATGCCCGTGTAGCAGGAAAGGTTAATCAGCTCTTGCTTGCACCGCATCCTCACAACAAAATGCCTGGAAGCTTAGAGATGACATTTCATCCACATGAAAACGCAGCAAAACACCGGCCCTCCCCATGAAAGAGGAATTAGCTGCTCTCGTGTAGATCATATTTTATAACATGTTCAAATAAACACTGATTTTGGCTCCTAGCCCAGGATGTCGAAAGCTTTTATCTCCTAAGAAACACTGGGGACCGCCTGAACTTTAAAAATCATAATCCCCCCACCCACACCCTTGCCCCGCTGAGAAGGGTCGGGTTTTTTTCTTTTTTTTTTTCTCTCCTCGTGGTAGTGCATTCATTTTTCAAAAATATTAATCTCCCAGCCTCCCTCCAATCTCTGCTTTCCTTTCTGCTCAGCTGAGTTTGCAGGGGAAGGGAGCTGGTTTGAGAAGACGATGCAAAATGCAATTAGTAAATGTGTCCTACTTTCCTTTCATCGGGCTCCTCCTCTATTACTGTGCACAGCACGGCAGGGCCTGCAGACCCCCACCAAAATCAGGGCTCCACTATGCTTGGCGCTGAACAAACCCATAAAGAAAAGCAGCCCCCAGCTTGAAGGACTGTCCCTCATCCTGAAGAGCAATCTAAAGAGTCAAAGCAGACCACAGAAGCATCACAATCCTATTGCAAAAGTGCAATCGAGGCCCAAAGGCATTAAGTGACTTGACAAGGGTCATCTGGGAAGCATCTAGCAAAGCAGGTGCTTGGAGTCAGACCTCCTCAGCACAGCCCGAGTGCATTGATATCGGAGCATCATTCATCAACGGCCTGTCTTTAAAGAGGGGGCAAGCTAAGACTGGGTGCTGGGAGCGGGTCGAGGTGGAAATGGCTCTGCTCAGGGGTGAGCGGGACTTAGAGGAGCAGAGCAGGAGGAAGGGGCATGATTAGGGGAGCCAGCTCAGGCTTTGTCAGCAGGTCCATCCCAAGCTGCTAGCATTAATCCTTCGCTCTTGTACGTGCTGCGCTCACTTAATTATCACTATTTTTAATGAAGAGCTAAATCCCCTCATCTTGGGCCTCGAGCCACACGGCTGGCTGGCAGGGTGAGAAGTTCCTGCTGCCACCTCACCAGAGAAGTTGGCTCCTTGCTTTTCCTTTCCATTCCCACCCCCCTTCTCCCCTCCCCTCTTTTTCCACAGTCCCTTATGCAAATTTATGGAAATCAAATGGAGCCTGTTCCAAGTCGGAGATAATAACGGAGAGGTATTAAAAGGGGTGGGGGGGAGCGAGGGGGCGGGGTGGTAAATACTAATTGTTCTATAAGGAGAATGCGTTTTATTTTCTTGCTAAAGGGAAGGTTATGTTTAATTAAATCTGCTTGTTCTCCGCTTATGGGCCTGGATTTCAAATGAGCTCTGAGACTCTGTTACTAGGCGGAAGGAGGACACAGGCAGGCTTTCAGATATGCCCCCCTTTCCCTTGGGGTCAGAGAGATTTGTTGCTGGCACTTTGTTGCAGGGGGTGCTCTCGGTCAGGAACGGGAAGGCCTGGCAGGGGATTGCGCGTTCCCGGGGACCGCAACAGAGTCGATCCGGGCTGAGATACATCAGCCGAGCTCTGTACCAGCCCGGGGACTGGGACGGTGCCTATCCAAGCTGGGAAGCAGCACTGGGGCATTGTGGCCTCCCATGGACTTGGATAGCGGCCATCGGGGCCGCGCTCCTGGCATTCCCAGGTAACAGACCAGTGCTACATCAGGCGCTGCGCATCCCCCCGGACTGGGATAGTTTCCATCCAGACTGGGAAGGCCTGGCCAAGCCCTGTGCATGCCCAGTTAGTAGGACGGTGTCTGTGCACTGGAAGGGCTCTGCGTTCCCGGGGGATGGCATAATGCCTAACAAGAGCGCCGGGCATTTCCGAAACTCTGCGGGCGCCAAGTCACCGAACGAGCAGGAGTGGCTAGAGATCAGCTGAGCAGCGCTGGTAGCATACAGATGCCTGAAGGAGACACCTCATCTAATCTCCAGTGATACGAGGTAACAAGGCATTTCGTCTCCCACCCCAAAACTTAGCAGCTGACTGGTGCTCCAGATGGGAACCGCTGAAGGGAGGCTGGGTGCAGGAGCTGCAAGGAGGGAGAGGAGGAATCAGGATTTGGATGGGCTGGGGTGCACTAGACCAGGAATGAATGGGGTGCATGGGCACAGGCAAGGGACCAGGGGCTGCTGGATTTTTATGAGAATTAAAAAAAAAATTTTTTTTACAATTTTTTCCATTTATTGTACTCGCTGGCAGGTTTCCTTCCTCTCCATGTGCTCCAGAAGGCAGGTAGCAAGGACTAATCTGCAAATGTCCCCTTTGCAAATGCACCACGCTTCTGCTTGGAAGGGACCAAAATGGACAGGCCAAGGACCGGGGCACGGGGTAGCAGGGTGGGGGCTTTCGGGCAGGCCTGGCGTTGGGTCCGGCTCCGTTTGACCCCTGATTACAAGGCTGTACAACTGCCTCCCTGCGAGCCTCGTGCTGCTCCTGGTTCGTGGAGCACATACCAGGCTTAATCAGAGCGTGCTCTGTGCAGAATTGATTAAGAGACGTTCCAGCCAGAAAGGGAAAGAGAAAAATGATTCTGTAAATCTACTGCTTGTTTCACTTGCCCTGGCATTTAATGAAGACGGGGTTTTGCAGGGAGGGGGGTTGAAAAATCAATTTGTTTTTCTCTGGAGATGCCAGCCAGAAAAACAATGAGAAACCTGAGGGACGAAGGGGTGCACCAACCTGGGCAGAACCCAGTTCAATCATGGAGAGGCAGGCTGGACAACCAGCTGGGCACGGATATGCCAGCGTGGCAGGGCGCTGTGAAGACCTAGACTCTTCCCTCCTCATCGAGGCAGGGAGCAGCTTGATCCGCGGAGGGCTGTTGCTGGTGTTGATCAAGCGAGGCGCTGTCTTCGGCGGTGACCTTGAAGAGTCCTGAGGTTTGGGGAGCTTTCTCCAAAGGCATGCTCCCCACCTGCCTTTGCTACTGCCTCGAGCTTTTTACCATAAGAAGCACGCTGCACGTCAGAGCAGGGGTCCATCAAGTCCAGTCCACCCCCACCTGCTTCACAGCGCAACGGTTGTGATAACCTGCCGATACAAGAACGTCCTTCCTGACTGCACACAATCATGGGTGGATTATGCCTTGAAGCAAGTTTCTTATGTACACATTCTTTAAAAACCCACCTCCCATTGCAATCAGTGCAACGCAGGCACCTCCCTATCTTTGTGGATCTTAGCCTCAGCCCCCATCTGTAAAATGGGGATGATAGCATGGCCCTCCCTCACATGGTGGTTCGTGGATAACTATAGCAAACACTGCAAAGTGCACAGCTATTATATAGTGGAGCCCTTACAAGATCCTAAGATTGAGGGACCTTCCCCCTTTTATTCTTAGGTTGCCCTCCCCTCGCATCTATCTCTTATATGACTGACCAACAACTGAACACAGAGAAAAGCAACCCAAGAAGATCGATTATTAATGCTAAATCACATCAGCCATGTTGCAGAAGGAGGGCTTTGGCCCCTTCGCTGCTCAGCCGATGGGCCACAATATAGCGAAACACCAATTCGTGGCCTGGAGCCCCCTCCACTTGCCCAGGAGATGCTCCCCGCCTGCATGGCGGTGTGTTGCCAGCTTCTTTCCCAGCACTTCGATGGAGCTCTGAGCACGGAGGTATCCGCAGTTATCCCTGGAGCTGGGTGGCAGCTGGCACTTCCAACCTATGGGAAACCCCACATTGCATCCCCAAATGGGGACAAATCTGTTGAAATGTTGACAGTTTCTGCAGGATGTGAAATTCCAGAAAAACGTTAGTTTGGAAATGTTGAACGGCTCCATTTTGAGTCAATTTGACATGCAGCTGCCTTTGCTTGTACCTCAGGGATGGCAGAATGACTCACGCCTTCCTCCGTCCTTATGGTCTAGGCTCCCCATCCAGGCTAAATCTCCTGTGCCGCATTCACAGGCATGTTATTCCCAAAATGCACCACCTGGCTTGGTCAGAGCGGAGCATCACGCAGAGGAGGGACACGAGCATCTGGACAACTACCCCGAGATGCTTCTCTCTGCCGCTGCATCAAACACACTGGCAATGAAAAAGAGGGGCTCGTTTCACCACGCCAAACTGTTCCGCTTTGAGTCCAATGGACTGAAAACGAAAGATTTCATTTAAATGTACTCAGTGGGTGGTTAAACAAAAGAAAAAAAAAATCCCCATTTGCTAGAAACTGCATTTTTCTAGCCAAACAAACAAACAAAAAAACCCCCCATTTAGATTGGAAATTCCTAAAAAGCTATAACTACCACCCTGCTTCACAATGCGTCTGCTCCACGCGCGGTGGGAAGCCAAGGAGAGAATAAAACCCCTCCTCTTCCCACAGCTCAGTCCTCTGCTACTCCAACTGAAGCACGATTGCCAGCAGCCTGGTGCACATAATCACCGGCCTTTTCTCTCCGTGGGGACCAGCGACGACCATCCGGCTTCAGGCTACTTGGATCCTTGAAGACTGTAGCTGCCTGCTCGTGTCCCGGGGTTTTAGACCCATCACCCTTGAGCTCCAGAGCCTCTGCTGGCTGCCAGCTTAGCTCAGGCACAATGTTAGAAAGCTCTTGGCTTCTGTATGAGATGTCTGCACTGCTGCAGAGAAGCCCACCCAAGGTGCCCCATGCGTCGTGCCTCCCAAATTGCATGCCACACGTAGCTGCGTTGGTGCAATGCCGGATACAAGCCGAGCAGCTCATTCTTCCCGGGAAGGAAGCATTTGAGCTGACAGTCTTTAGAGCTGCAGGCAGTCCTTACTGCCTGCATGACAGTCGCACCAGAAGCTGCAGTCAAGAGCGGGGCCCCAATGTGCTGGGTGCCACATGCCTGCCCCGAAAAGCATGCAATCCAGACAGGCCATTCTCACAAAGGGAACGACAGGAAAGGATTAGCCTGTTTCAAATAACAGAAAAGGGGTGCCTGACATCACATCTGGACCAAAAAGCCTGGGAATGGAGGAGACAAGCCCACCCAGACCCAGGACAAGGTCAAGGAAAGAGGGATGGTCTCAGCTGAATGAAGTTTTGTGGGTTCAGTGTTTGCACACATCTCCCCAAGGAGGATACTACATTTGCACCCATCCTTTGCTCCGAGGTCTCCTGCCCTGCCACCTCTTCCTCCCAAGCACCCGAGTGCCAGTCTCGGTGCCAGTTTCTCTCCCTGGAGAGAGAACGATCCGGCTCCGACCTGCCTCGCCGCCTTTGCTTGGTGCATGCAAAGCAGCTCAGCTGTGGGTTTGTGTCAGCATGTTGGGTTTTATATATTTTTTTTAATGCCGGATAATTAAATGCATGCCGTTTGGTGCCGTAAAGCAAGGAAACGAGTTCCAATCCCCTTCGATAACATCTCGGATCATTCAATTCTCATTGCTCCAATAATCCAGATCTAATTTGCTGGAAGCCCTGTGCGGAGTCTTTCAGCAGTTCATTACGGCGTGTGACTAGCATTTCATTACTATTGTTAACTGGGTGTGGAGAGGAGTTTGTGCCAGATGCTGCCACTGGCCTTTGTCTCTCCGCTGCATCCCAGCACGCAAAGCCGCCCCGACCCTCCTCATCCTACAAAACCTCTGCCTCTGGATCGGGGCCAGACCCCCATGCAATGATCTCAACCTAGAGGAGGATCTGAATGGGACAAGCCATTCTTCAAAGCGGGCCGGAAGGAAGAACTGATCCCAAACCCACATACGTGTTAAACTCGTGTTTGCACACATGTACCACAAACATGCATGCAAACACACACACACACAAACCAGCTTATCTTTGGCTTCTTCAAACCCCCACCATCATGGCAGCTCTGATTTTGCAGTTTGAGTTCATCTCAACTTCCCTCCAGCAGTTTCCCTTTATTCTAGTCTTCCAGTCCTACGCTTGCTGAGGATTTGGCCCTGTACCTGCAACACTGATTGAAATGTGGAATAGGCTTTATATTAACACTTCAAAGGGGAAGACAGCTAACGACCAATACATCCTGGGAGGAGAGAACCGTTATTGAGCAAAGGCACACTCCTGTAACGAATAAAGCTGGACAAGAATTTTTTAACCGGTTTCAATACTTCAGCATTTTTTGACGAGGTTGCTGGGAAAGGACCGGCATCCACGAGTTGCCCCGTGTCATCAAACACAGGTTTGAAATTCTCGAGATGCCCAATTGTGACATTTTCAATTTAAAAATAAGGTCCATTTGGGGCTTAAAATAACATTTCCCCCACATTTAAATTACTTTGTACTTAAAGGGGAAAAGGAAAAATATTAGGATCACATCAATCCAATTCCCCTTCCTCTTTCCCCCTCAGTCCAATTTTTGTGTCTGAGATTTAAATGTCATCTCAATTCAGGATGGGCCCCCTTTCATAAACGTTCCCAATTTCCAGCAATTATATCCCACTCAGCTCTGCTATCGAGGGACAAAGAAAGCGTCTTTTTTCCATGCTTAGGAGGGTTCGGCTGAGTCTTTGCAATGGCAAGGAGGGACAGGGACATCAATACGGTGACTTCAATGGGACGCCTTCCCACGGCTGCTTTGTCAGATGAAGATAGCTCAGCTGAATGGACACAAATCGTCCGTTGCTGATCCCCCCCCGAACGTCGTCATGCTGAGACTCCAACTTCAAAACCTTTCTGACAGGCTGGCAGAGCTGAAACGGGGCCGGAGGGACTGAGAGGTGAGCTTCTGACAAGCTGCAAAGCCACGGGTCGGAAAAAAGGGCTCTGACAGCTCCGGAGGAGAGCAGGGTGCTAGAAATGTCAGCGTAACGCTGCCTGATTTCTTGGCCCGGATCCGGAATGGGTGCAAGCCCTGTGCTGGTTCCACTGGCCACGCTGATTTACGCCCTTTGTGGAGGTGCCCCCTTTGTCATAACCACAAAGCCTGAGTAAGTGCACAAGACCCGAGGGATGGATTTTCCCGCGGTAGGCATGAACTGGCCTGAAATACCTGTAGAGGAGGAAGCTCTCTGATGGCAGGATGCTGGTCCGCACCATACAGCCGCCTGCCCGGTGCCCGGTGCCCGGTGCCCAGTGCCAGAAGATGGTAGGGGCCTTCCTTCAGCAGGCAGGAAAGTCCTTTTGCCACCACTGCTGGGAACTCAATGCCAACAGCATTCATTAGTTTTATTCCTCAGCGGCTCGAGATGATGCTGGGGTCTGAGATACTCCTGAGGATGAAGAGGGCTGAGAATGGCTCTTTTCAACCCCAGCAACTTGTGCAATGGGTCGGAGCAGAGCTGTCCATAGCTGGCTTTCATAGTTGTTGGGGGCTGGCAGGGACCTTGCAGATCAATGCTATTTACTTGTGAGTTGATCCACTCCTTCCATTTTGAGGCCACTGAGTCTCCCAGGGTCGGCACTCAACCAGGATTGTCCTTCCCAAGAGGGGGACATGAACCTCTCTGAAGATGGGTGACACCAAGGGAGGGGGTCTGAGAACAAGAAAGGAGCTGGTAAACTTAAAGGGGCTGAAGAAAAGGAAAATGAAGTGCACAATCAACCTGTGCAACTGGCTGCCACCAGATCCTTGACCTCAATGGTCCAGAAGGGATCAAAAGAAAATGATGTGCTTGTATAGACAGCGAGACGCTTCACCGCTCGGTTAGACGGGATACCAGGTAATAAGACAGACGAAGAGTGTGTAAGGGATATCTGAAAGCCCACACTTCAGAATATAAGCCGACCGCTGATTAGGGGTTTAAGAAGAAGTTACGGGCTGCCTGCTCTTCAGTAGCAGAAACAATACAAGGTTTTGTGCACTTTTTTTTATGAAGCATCTGGCACCAAATGCTTTTGGGGATGGATCCCACGGGCCCCTAATCAGGCCTGACCATCCCCATGTTCTTGAAACCGTGCGAGTTCTTGGGCAAGGGAAAGAAAGGAAGGCAGGAAAGGAAGAAAAAAAAGAAAGGGCGAGAGATGCTGAAGGAAAGAGGGGAGAGAAATAAAGAGTGCAGTCTGGAGTTATTTATAGAAATGGCTTTTGTGAGGGAAGAGATATCAGTGCCAAACAGAGATTGCAAAAATAATTCTGAAGACAGGCGCCTCTGCCTTTGGTGAGGAGGCTGCATGACAATTATAGGAGATGTGCGCTTGGAAGAGGCAAGGTAGGAAAAAATAGATGCTCCCTCTCCCCTGCCGATCCTGCTCTGTGTTCTTCCAGCACAACACACACCAAACAGCGTAATGTTCTCATCTGTCACCCACCCCTTCATCGCTCCTCCAGGGATGATGCTGACAAACCTCCGGGCCAGGCTGTTTCCTCCATGCTGATTCCTGCCTCAGCTTGGAAGAGGAGGAGGAGACGCTGGATAAAAGCTGGTCCCGACGGAAAAAAAAGTTGATCTTGGCTTCATCTTGCATGTCGGCAACGACTGTATGGCCATGCCCTGTAGGGAACTCCTTTGCTGCAAAGTTACCGGGGGTGCCTGGCTCATGGATCCAAGCACCCAGGTTAGCTCGGTCTGGCTGCAAACAGCCACGGTGACGTCCCAAATGAGTTACTCTGCTCCCACTGATGCGGCGCTCCTGTGCTATGGGTCTTGCTAGCACTTTGGGGGTAGGGCCCATGGTACTTTGACTTGTCGTCAGCTGGACTCGCTGATTATTCTTGCCTAGCAAGGAAACTTGACTGTCCTGGGCACGCAGAGGGACCTGCAGGAAGAGACCTGAAGACAAACGTCCTGCATCAGAAATCTTCTCTAACTTGATCCCAACTATACAGTTGGTCCAAAAGAGAAAAATCTTTGTCCCGACTATATAGTTGGTCCAATAAAAAAGTCTTTATCCCAACTATATAGTTGGTCCAATAAAAAAATCTCAAATCCTTGTCTCCCTCAGGGATCTAGGTTGTAGCCGCGCTGGCCTCAGGACACAGGCAGACAAGGTTCTTTGGGTGAATCTGGTATCTTTTATTAGATCAACTCAAATAGTTGGAAAAATTCTTCTTCGCAAGCTTTCAGGTATAAGTACCCTTTATCAGTATTTAGACCCAAAATCTTGCAAAGAGGAGTTTTTCCAGCTATTTGAGCTGGTCTAATAAAAGATACCAGATTGTCTCCCACATAATTTCTGGACCATCACAGCTTTGTCACTCTTACACTGCCAAAAATAAAGCAAACCTGTCAGAGAACTCCACTCAGCCAAAACTCCAGTAGTTGTATAAAAGGGCTGGTTTTGATGGATCTCCCCATTCAAAAATATATTGGGGGGAAAAAATGTCAAAATGGGATAATTTGCTTTTAACATAAACACAAGTTTAATTTGGGGTTCAACATGACTTTTCTTTTTGCTGGTTCATGAATTCCTATGCAGTGTTGGATGTATGGTCCTGACTTCAGATGGAGAATGGTTTCAAGATCTTATGAGTTCTCACAAGCTGGGACAACCATTTCCCTCCATGGAGCGCCACGTCCTCCAGGGCATTACACAAGCAGTGTTGGGCTGACTGCTGGAGGAAGTCATGACCTTTCCGTATCCTTTTGTTTTAGGGAGAAGCTGTATTAATACAGCCCAACCAATGTAACCAAATGCCAGATGTGTGAAATTATGATGCTCTACTGCAACAGATTTCAAGGGTCTGCATGCGAGCTGCCTTGAGGATGCCTTTCTCCCTGCTTTGTTGCTGGGAGCTTTGTTCCCAAGCTTGCTTTTGTATCTTCTACTGCAATGCAGAAAAAGCCCTGTGGCTACCTAGATGACTGCTCCAGAGAAGGATTCACAACCATTAGACCAATTTATCCTATGAATGGCATAAATCTACAGTGAGATCCATCGGAGAAACCCAAGTAGACGCTTGTGTCCTGCACCCAGCCCCTTCCCAGTTTGAATGTGCAGCGTTAATTAAATGGCTCCAGGCTAAGAATTGAGCTAAAATCTAGCAACCGAACACATGCATGGCGGACATACATCAGGCCTTTGTGTCTCAAACAGCCCGATGATAGCTCTGTATCATGAAGATTTATTCGGAGAAGGGCACAATTGCCAACGTCCATTGCCATTCAGGAAGAAAGGAACGTGACCTGTGCAAACGCCCTCCTTGACCTGGTAGAGGAGGCACGGTTGCTCTGAAGCAGAAAGCTTAACACTCCTCTGATGTGCTGCAGGGAATTGCAGAGAGCCTTGCAATTTTTGCTTCAATATATTAATGCTACTTGACTCTGCTGTGGTGTTCCAGGTTAGCAAGAGCTCCTTGAATTAATGCACCAAGATTAAGCACTGAAGTTACTGTCGCTGCACTGAGGATTAGAAGCTAGTCAAAAATGTCAATTGTTCTCTGTGAAAAATGTAGGGGGGGGGAAACTGTTTTCATTGACATTTCCTATGGGGTTCCCCACCCCCCCAGTTATTCAACAACAATAAAACCAGAAAATATAGGTTTTTAACAATCTGATTGTGATTTACAAAATGAAAAAAAAGTAATGGTATAAAATCATAATACTGAAAGCTTTCTCCAAAATTATTTTGACTTCTGTGGTGGGCAGAAGGCATGCCTGAAGGCAACATGAGCAGTTTCTGTATCGTTGGCAGTGGCTACCAGCCAGGGAAGCCATGCTTGTGCACTCGTCTGCCAGCGCAGGGGGTCGGACTTGATGATCCGTTGAGGTCCCTTCCGACCTGAGCATCTATGAATCTATGAATCTCAAAAATCGGTGTCCAGGGCTGGTGTCCTGGTCACCCATCCCTCTTGACTTTGTTGGTCATGCCTCCCAGGTCAGACCCCTCAAGGTGTTCATTTTTTCTGGATCACAACTGGGTTCAGGGAGGAGTTGAGCAAGAGACGCTTGTCCACAAAACTCATGCTCTGGATGGATGGGAAAAGCAAAACGGAGGAGCAACTATCTGCTCAGTCATGCAGCAAGCAGCACAACCAGGAACAAAACCCAGCTAAGTTATGGAGGCCATCTGAAAGGATGTTGGCCTGACGTTCAGTATGGACAACCAAGAAGCTTTGGGCAAGCCACAAGACTGGGGAAGGGCGACCTGCTTTAATGTTTTCTGCAATTTAGGTGCCACGATTGTATCAGAGCCAAAAAGAAGTTTGTCAGAAAGTCTGGCAGAACTGGCCGGCACGCAGCAATAACCCCGGAGCGGATTAATCATTGCACTGGAAGCTGGAGAAAGCAACAGGGTGGGTAGCACTTAAGTAGAGAAGATGCAACTGAATAATCAAGGTGAAAGATGCCAGGAAAATGTCAGCCCGCCTTCTTATTATTGCTTTTTCTCTCTTCTTTTTTTGTTTTTTTTCCCCTCTTTTGCACAAATCTGTCTCCTCGCCCTCCTTTCTGATCAGCTTTCATCAGCTTGTCACGGAGTGACAACATCCACGGCGGTGAGAGCAAAACGCCAACAACAACCGCGAAGAAATAACAACCCACCAAAGCCCTAACTCGCTGTCCAAGCTCCGAGAAACTTGTGAAGATATTCAGAACCAACTGGTGCTCCTCCCTGGCTACCGGAGCTAATGATGGCTGCTTGCAGATTGCACCAGCCAGACAGTCGAGTGCAAAAAAAATAATCAATACAGGATGAGTCCTGCTGACAGCGTAAGGGATACAACACACTCGTTCCCATTTCTGACTCATGGAAGCAGTGGGGCTGGGTGCTGCCAGATGATGGAGCTATTTTTGTTAGATAAAACTTTTATCGTCATCATTGTTATCATTATTATACATAGGTGCAGGAATAGGACTGGATTCTGGAGGAGACTCTAGGTTCCCACCAACCCATCCTGCAAGGCATCCCCTCTCCGCAGGTAATGCACCACCTTGCCTTCCACATGCACGTGTGCAGAATGAGTCCAATGGTGTTTGCCCCTGCCTATTTTGAAGGGATGATGCCTGCACTGGACCCAGAGCCACCCTCTCGCCTTCTGTGCCGCTGATGCTTTCTGTCGTGCCTCACAATGCATCAGTTTAAAGAGCAATAATCCACTTTAATTTGCAAAGGAGCCCAAGCCAACCAAGCTCAGATTCACACTGGGACTTACAGGTATGTTTGGAAAGGAGGCTCTGGCTCTGGCTCTTCTCCAGCCCAAATGATCTCACTGCAGAATGGCACTGAAAATGCTGAGCCCTGGAGCTAGTGATGAAAAATGTCTATTATACCAAAAAAACAAAGCTCATCCTGCTGCCAACTTCTCCCTCCTGCTGCTATTTTTCAATTGTGTTGCTCCTTTTCCAGCCCATGTGAGATATCTTAGAGTTCCTGTTTTGTGTCACACCGTGGGCTGGGGCAGGATGAGAGGTGTCACCATCACAGTCCACTTGCTCTGCTGTATGGGTCCATTCGTACCATGAAGGTGATGGTGATAGGAGGTGGGGAGGGGTGTAAAAGGGAAAAAGCACTCAAAAGATGTGCTATCTAGCAGAGATAGCAAAGCCATCACTGGGAAGGATGATGGTCAGGGTTTACCAGTGTGCTGAACACCATCCCACAATTTCAGACTGAGAGCGAAGACAGGCAGAAGAAACACCTGATTGTACAGTGGGGCTGGGGAAGGCCAAATGCAAGTCTAATTGGGGTCCTGCCGTGAACAGGGGGTTGGACTAGATGTGACTTCCTGAGGTCCCTTCCACCCTCATTTTCTACGATTCAGTGATAAAAAACAAGGGCTAAGCAGTGAAGCTGCTATCCCTCCTTTTGCAAAAGGCACGGTGGGGTCTTCAATGACACCTGGATCTCAGTCATACCTGTGCTCATACAGAGCCTAGCACAACCGTGTGCAAATATGATGCAAATGCATGATATACGATGCAAATATATCATGTCAAGGAGCATGCAATGGGTGGCATGGTGCCCTCTGCAAACACAGAGGAAAGAGTGGCTTTTAGCTGAAGCGCCACTTTTGTCCTCTTCTCTCTAGCAAAAGCGCACTTTGCACCAGTTCCCCGAGACTGCCGACTCTGAGCATCACCTACCCATACGTCCCCTCATATTTTCCTCAAGCGCAAGGTTAGGCAGAAGATTCCAAATTAAATTCTAACAGCTGGAACCTTAAATTAACATTTAAGCCGATGCTGGCACTCAGCAGCTCTGATTGCTGTGACAGAGGCTGGTGATTTGCAAAGTGCCTTGGGTAATGCAAAAGCTGATATTTCATAAGCTTCCATGGCGGAAGCAGGGCTGAAGTGGCTCTGGTACTTGCTCCCGTGTCATGTGCTTAGACACCTTTTTTCTCCAAATGTAATTACTCTTAGGCTGTGTCTCTGCTTCACCGCTGGTGACGCTGCTTTCCGCTCTGGTAGCTAGCAACGCTGGGGGCTCGCGGGCAAACCAGGTGGGCACCGGTCACGTATGTTCTCATCAGGTCGACAATGCAGAAGTTAAAATGCACGGAGCTCTGGTCCACGCTACTACGTCCACCATCATCACCCCGGATGAAGTCCTTAATGGCAAGGACTTTGTCGGGAAAAATGCTAAAGCTTTAAGGCGGCTGCCGGGTGGCTCTTGTAACGGGCAGCAGGGAGGCTTGCATCTGCTCTAGCTCTGGCTGAATTATTTGTAATGAATAAATGTGTCTCTGTATTTCACTGGGGCCACGGTGGATATCTCCCGCTCATCGAGGGGGATGCTGCTGTGCTGTCTTGTCTCTAGCAGCTCTGCCTGGCATAACCAGCATCACCTTTGGGTCCCATGAACAAGCTCCCAGGTCTGTGGACAAGCTCTCTCAGGTGTGATTCTGAGTCCTGGGTAGAATAAGGTGTAAATACACTGTGAGAGGTGCTGGGATCCTTAAGGAGAGAGAAAGAGCTAGAGAAAGAGAAATCCAGCCACGGGGAGCAAGCGGGCCCTTCTCCCTGCCGGTGGCACAGCCCTGCATCTCAGCTAACAGGTGGACAAATGAGAGCGTTTAGCTAGCAATTAAGCAATAATGACCTGCTTGGAGGTCCCCACCAGGCAGGAAATAACCGGAGCTCGGAGTGAGCCGAAGTGTGCCTGAGCAGACTCTGCGACTTATCAGGTTATTGCAGGCTTACAGAGAACCAGGGAATGAGTCATTAACCCCATTACAGACCTTTGATTTTTCACATATATCTATTTTAAATAAAAAGCAATTTTTTTTGAAAGCCTCTGCTCCTCTGGGGTTCCCCTGCAGCTCCAGCAGCAGTTTTGTTCAAGAGTTTTCACTGACCTCCTAGGTAGCTATGCTTGAACATGTGCTTCTCTGGGTAATGGCCCCTACAGAAGAGTCTACACAAGAAACAGGCCCAAAGTCTTGCTTATTTTCTCAGGAGACCCTATTCATGCATGAGTGTCTCTCCTGTGAGTTCACCATTCAACTCCTGTCCTCAGCTCCAGGTCAGAAGGGAGTCATAGAAAATGAGGGACACACCTAGTCCAACCCTCTGCTTGAAGCAGGACCAGCCCCACCTACATCATCCCAGCCAAGGCTTTGTCTAGCCGGGTCTTAAAAACCTCCAAGGATGGAGATGGGAAATCCTCAGCCCCAGTCCTGCACTCAGAGCCAGGAGCACACAGGGATGCCATGCAGGTGCCTACTCATCAGGTTTTAGGATCAGGGCTTCAGAGGGCGCAGTATGCTTTCTATTTCTAATGCAGATTTCACGCCGGTGGGAGGCTCTGAGCTGATCACCCCTTCAAACTAAGTCCGTCTCATCAGCGGCAGAGTCGGTCCAGCGTAGTGTAACCCCATGGGGACGTGCCTCCTCCAGTCTGACCCAGCAGAGCCACTGCACGAAGAGGGGAGAAGGGCAAGGACTTCTCCCACTATCGCACTGGCAAAAATATCGCTGCCACCTGAAAGAGTGGCATTGCAACGAGGAAACCTACCCCCTTAGGACTTGCAACCCAGGCTCAGCTCCTCATTTCAAAGGCCGCTCAGCACCCATCAGAAGGTAGCTCCATGTAGTCACGGCCAGCTTGGGCTAGATGTTAACCTGCAACAGGCCCGGCATCCTATTATCCAAATCCTCGGGCACACAGCCATCCTGAGCATCTTCACGGGCCAGGACACAGAAAACCTCTTTGCTTCTGCCTCCCGCTCTTTGTGGAGCCTCTTACCTATGCTTTGTCTGTTGTACTGCTCCTGCTATATATAGAAGATCTTATTTACATCAAAGAAATTGATTGTACTTTGGGGGAAATGATCTTGGTCCAAGTTTTATCATATTTCTGTACTGCCGAGCTCATGAAATTTAAATGAATGCTGACTAAACTCAGGCAATGCTGCACGCAGCTTTCTCTCTGGTTGCAAGCTTGCCCACCCAACCATAGTCTATGCCCTGTAGCCCCATAATGGGATCACTGCTAGGGGTGAGGGGACCTCCGTCGGTTGAGAGCCCATAAATACACCTTCAGGGTTCAGACACTTTTTACGGCCCTCGTCTCTTTGAATTCCCTCTGTTTGCAAAGGGCTGGAAATACCATGCAAGTTGCCTCTCTCATGAGATTGCTAATGTTTCCTGCTTCTGATCAAGTTAAAAGCTTTCTGAGAATAGCCTCTACCTTGCTGAGGAAGCAAAGAAGAGGCAAAAATTTCCGCCCTAGCGAAAGAGAGTTTATTTTTAAATTTAGAAACAAGGTTCAGGTGGGTTTCCATTTCTTTCAGCCTGACTTACTCCACACACAAAGACACACACCAGGGAGACATCCCACTGGCATCGTGTGCTGGGGATTTCAACACCTCACATCTTTTATTATCCATCTAGCCCTGATTTTGACAGAATAAGGTGCCCAGTATTCAGGTGAGCAAAGGCTGCGGGGCTGGGCCAGGAGCTATAAATGTGTAAGTGCCATACTGAAGCTGAACCAAGGACAGCAATATGATATCCTCCGAGGGGAGGCAGATGCCATAACCTTGAGTATGATCAATTATGATACTCTATTTATTCTGCAAGATGAGGTTACCTTACAGGATCTAGCCATTTCTCCGGGACAGCATCCCAACACAAAACTAAACCATGCACTTCCTCCAATGCCAAATCATGATGCTAACGTGCGGTGACTTATATGACATCTTTTCTGTCTCCTGCTCATTATTTACAGAGCTACACAACACGGTGTGGCACCTGTTGTCACACCCTGTACATGTCTGTGAGCATTAGCTTCAGTGTAACCGATATAATTGCGTGACCGAGTCCTTGTTTTAGATCAAATGGGAGATGATTGATCCAGTGCTGTGCAAAACAGACTGAAAACAAGAGTTCTTACTCATCATTTAAAAGCACATTCACATCACAGTTGTGTTGCGTGGGGTTTGAAAGCATCCGACATCATGCATGCCACTAAAAGTCAACAAGAGCTGTGCTCCTAAGTCACTTAGGTGCATTTGAATAGCCTACCTTTAAATAACAAGGAAGCTACAGACCTCTCATACCTAGGGAAGTTGGTTGGCAAAGAACAATTCTGCCAACTATTTAGTTGGTCTGATAAAAGATATCACATCGACCCTCATACTGAGGTAACAATATGGGCACCCATCACTGTAGCATCTAAGTGTCAGTGGAAACGATAAGGTCAAGTGTGTTTTCCCCTCTCCCCTCGACACAGCACATCCAGAGCCAGTCTTTCCCTCCTTGCTGAGGTTTCTTTTTCTTATTTTAGGCAAGCATGGATACACAGGAGAGTGTTGCATTTTGCTCTGAAGATACCAGAGACAGGGCACAGCCGATCCCTAGGTGGAAGGGTTCTAGATTCACAAGTTTGGCACCAAAAAAGTCTGTCCCCCGCACGTGACACTTGCTTTTGAGGCTGAGAAGTTGGTATGTGGCAAGTTAGGGTATAGGACGTCAAGGATTTCGAGCTGGTCCCAAGGATGAGGGCCCAGAGCTTACCAAAGACTGACGAGTCTTGGGAAGAAGAGACGTGGGTGATGGAGAGGCTACTCTGACCCAGTTGTCATCCTGGTTCTGTTCTTGGGCAGTAACTTAGCACCGCAGTCCTGGCACTGCCACGACATCTGTGCCGGACCCAAGGGGCGGTACATGGTCACCACCAGTAGCTAGAAAGGCTTGTTTTATCCCTCTAGATCAGGGGTCGGCAACATGTTTGGGTAGAGTGCCAAAAACACCCTCCACCTTGACTGGTAAGATGCCAGTGTGCCGGGGGCAGACGGTGGGGGAGCCATGAAAGTCTCGATCCTTGTTGTGGCAGCGCAGCCCCAGCCCCTTCCCTGCCACCCACCCCAAGGCACATGCGGCAAGCAAAAAGGCTTTGCATGCCATGCTCTGGCACCCGTGCCCGGGGTTGCCTACCCCTGCTCTAGGCCATTTCAGGACAAGATGGTCAATGGTCTGCAGGTGAGGAACTATCCATGGCACTTCACCCATCTGCATCAGCTCAGGCTTTATCGGGACCCGGCTTCTCAAGCCCTTGCTTTTCATCCAGTTACTGTCTTAGTAAAGCCATTGGGAGGTTGGGAAACAGCACTATTTTAGTTGGATTCAAGGGTGTCCCTGAGCTGGGTGCCCTCTGTACACTGCTGGCATTTTACCATCAAAACTAGGGTGAATCTGGTAAATAACTGGAGCCCCTCCTTCCTCTCCCCCCACAAAAAAAAATAAATTGAGAAAATTCTGAAAAACATCCAAACATTTCATTCTGACACTTTCTAAATTAAATATTTCATTTGAAAAAGGCCAAACAACTACGTTTTAAAATTTTCCTTGTGAAACTTTTCACCGTATCAAAATGGCCCTCTTTAACTGACCCACACTGAAAAGAAAAGAAGGTTTTAAGAGAGTGAGATAACTTTAAAAAAAGATGACACATCTGATATTGCATCAAAATGTTTCAGGACCCCTGCCCCAAATGTATTATTTTTTCCTGAAAAATTAAGAAGCTTCCTGTTTTGGTTCAATGCAAAATAGCTTCCCCCCATGTGTCCCCCCGTTTTTGTGGTTTGTCCTTTGAACAGAAAAAAAAGCAATATTCACTTCACTCAGGGGCAATGAAGAATTATGCTGGTGTTGAGGTGGCCCTGGGAACTGGCATGGGGCAATAGCTGGAAAGGATTGCCGCAGCAAGGAGAGTACTTCGAGATGGTTATGCAAAGTAACAATTGCACAGCTCTTGCTGGCGTTATCCCCAATGCATACAAAGCTATTATTCCCTCCTCTCAAGAGCACTAAAATCACCAAGAAATGTTTTCCCCAAAGACATTTAAAACCACCTAATGATAAAGCATACATCGTGGTACTATATTCTCAGATCTAAGCTTCAGGTACAGCAAAGATCCATGCAAATCCCATGCACTTCAGAACAAAAGGAATAGGCTCAAATCGGGTTTCACACTGCACTGTTCACACTTGAGAGCTTCTCATCCAATTTCATTTTAATTTATTTTTTCCCATTTCTTTAATGCACACAGTGACAGGGGTGCATATAAAATATCATTAATAACATTCCCGCAAGCCAAAACCAGTGTCCACATTGAAAACCTCCCTCACCCCCTCAGAGTTGATTTACAAATAAAGTGTCTACCTAAGTAGCTTCTTAAATGCCCCCATTTCAGGTGTATCCAAGTGTCTTGCATTCATTCATTAAAATTAATTTAGCCTCACCTAGTGGGGGAGAAGGGTTATCATTCCCATTTCACAGATGGGAAATGCAGACACAAAGCAACCAAATGGGCTGTCCTAGGTTGCACGAGTCTTGTAGACCAAGAGGTCGTATGCAGAACGTCTGCCCTGAGCTGTATGTCCAGCCTTTGCACTAAAAAATAAAACCTATGCATACATATAAGTTGAGTGTGTGTGCACATCTGTGTGCGTGCATGTGAATGATATGAATTAGCTCATATCATTCACTGAGATACACACAAGCTCACGCTTTTATGTGCATGTGTATAATATATGTGTATACATATACCATGCACACACATCGTATTTTATATACAGTCAAATGATGTATTGCATTTTATGCACTGCTTATTTTTTAACGTGAAGCTTCGATGTAGCTGAATTTCAAAAACAAAACATTGCTGGCAAATAACAAGTTGAAATGTTGCACATTTGTTTTTTTAAAATGTCTTTCAACTTGTTTTTGGCAGAACTAATTTGACATGCATTCATGAATACCTTTGGTTACCCAGACTGGCATTTTTCAGTGAATAATACTGACCAATACATTTCCCAGTGCTTTAGCTACAAGCACATTCCTCCTCAAAGGCTGGTGCTGCAGGGACTATTGAGGAGAGGAGTGAAAGATTCACGATGAATCTGCTGTTTCACAAATTAGACCTTTTTCCATTTCACAAGCTGTCAACCAACCCATAACGAGTTCTTTCCTAATGTGCAGCATTTGTAAATGCTTCATCCAGACAAACTGCAGCCTATCAACTATCCACCAGCTTGTGCGCTCTGATTCTTTATTAAGTGTTTCATGTGATGATTGGTCACCTACATCACATGGCTTTGATTCTCATTGGGGAAATGAAGGTTTCTACAATAGGAGAAACAAATGCTCTTGGGGATGAAAAGTTGTAACGAGTCAAACGAAACGCTTTTTCATGCAACAAAAGAGACTTGTGATCCTGACTGTAATGGACTCTGGGACCTGACCTTGGGAAAGGAAACCAGGCATGCAAATTTGATTTCTGTGCCCAATTTAAATGGACCAGTGGTCCATGCTGCAGGAGAAGATAGAAAGTCTGTACTAGAGTGCAGCGCCCACCTAGATGGCTGCAACCTCAAAAGGAGAGCTAAAGGTGCGCCCCAAACTCGAAACTCTGTGCCCAGCTGCCATAGAGTCTAGGCTCAAACCCTGCAAAGAAGAACAAATGCATTTCTGACTAACTATAGGAGGAGGGTGAAAGTATGAACTGGGTTACCACCTCCATCTGCAATGGGCTCTCAATGAACGCGAAGTGACATAACTTGCCCATTTCCTTTCTGCTAAGCCCAATGAAAGGAGTTGGTCTGCACGGGCAGGACAACCTTCCTGATCAAAAGCACCACCTGCCGCAGTTCTCCCAAAAGCAGGATGCCTTCCAGACAATCCATGGCATCCCTGTGAATTATAGCCATGCAAGAGGGAGACTGATGGCCAACAGGTTGACGGTGGCTTTTACCGAGCACTGGTGAAGAAGAGAGCAATGTCAGGAGCATGTTATCAGAGGCTTAGGGGTTGCTGTCTGAAATCAGTCTGGGTTGACAGCTTGCTTTTGCTCCGGTGTCTTTTTTTCTAAACGGTTGATATATTTAACCAGGCAAGGAGGCAGTAGGAACATGTATTTTATTATCTCTGCTTCTAGCTTTGGTCTGACAGGTCGTTATTTGTGCCACCCAAAAGAGTCAACTCCTAACACCCTGTGATCCCAGGGAGTCAAGGAAGAGATGGAATCATCATTGCCACCAGTAGCACCGCTAACCACTGCTGGCTGCAGCACCATCACGTGCTACCATCATCATCAACATCAACAACACCTCCCTCTAGCTCTACCGCCACGGCAGCCACCCATTACCGACAACGGCCATCTGTTACTAACAACATGCCTCACACCACCAGTATTGCCAGTCACAACTCCCAGTGTTACCAGTGTCACTAACACCATCGCCACCATTTCAGCCATCACCTCCCAGCACCAACGCCTTCTCTTAACAACAAGGCCATGAGCTTCTCAAACCCACAGCACCAATTAGCGTTTGCACCCATGCCACCAACCTCAGCCCCACAAACAGCACCCACTTGAACCAGTAAAACCAGAAACAACTCTACCCATCCACATCAACCACCCACCCCATCAGCCACTCCTGTGAGGTAGGATGGTGCTATTATCTCCACTTTCCAGGTGGCAAACTGAGGACCAAAGAGATGGCAGTGGCTTCTCCAAGACCACATAGGAAGTCAATACCACCGAACCCAAAGACTAGCACAAATTCAGCCTCTGGTTTAATCCCCAGTCCAGTTCTGATCCTACCCACTGCCATCAGCCTCTTTCAAAGGCAAAGCTGCACAGGTAGGCGGTGGTGACATATCCATCGAAGTTGGTATTTCTACTGCGGTTCCTCATCGCAGGACGTGAGAACCTGCTTCTTGGCATAACGTGGACCGCTCTCTTGAAAGACGTGAGCAGAAAGAGGGGAATCTGAACAAGGGACAAGTGACAACTGATGCACAAAGAGGAGGGAGGACATAATGCACAAACCACCAGGATCCTATCAGACCTGCCAAGCCTGTCTCATTTGGAGGTAGGATCCTTCATAAATGGATTAGTTTTAAGGCCATTTTTAAAGTCACTCCCTCCGGTGATTAAGGACTGCGCTGCGTGTGTGTGTTTCAGCGAGACATCTGAAACCTCGCTCCATTCACATTGTCACAGCCTGACAGCTCCCAGCTATCATTACTAGGTTGTCTCCTTTGTGCTTTCATGGTGAAACCTGAACAATTTTGCCGCCTTTCACAAACATCTTTTTCCCCCCACTGGAAAGGCGAGAAAAGCTGGCATGTGGAAGCCGCAATGAATGGCAGGTTTTCTGAAAGCTTCCCAACACTGCAGCCAGTTCTGTTCTGCGCGCATGATGGAAATGCTCCCCATCCTCCCTGGCAGGAAAAGGGGAGGAACAAAGGGCAGGCTACCTCTTTTGCAAAGCAAAAGCCTCACGCATGATCCAAATGAGCCAAGACCACCTCTTGTGAAACCCCCATGGAAAAGCAGGTGACAAATACCTCTTGCGAAGCAGCACAAGCAAGAGCTGAGACTCATGCAAATTAAACCTAGCTAACTGGTGCAAACCAGCCAAGCCCGATTGAGGCCCAACTTGCCTGCTAATGGCCTGACTCCTTCAGCATTAGCAGAAGGACTCCTGATTTTCCATGCGCATGAGATATGGGCCAGTGATTTCTAAAGTGCTCTTGAGCTCTCCCTGCCGGCTCATCAGCCATAGCTGAAAAACCCCCAAAACGCAGAAAACCACAGCAGCTGGGGAGACAGGAGGACAAAAGAAAGCTTCCCCAAATGGATGACATCCAAGCAGTTGGAGGAAGGCTGTTGACTTCTAGCTTCAGGGGAGGCTTTGCACGGGGACCGGCTATAAGGGGCTCCGTGACCCTACCAGCCTGCCGAAACCCAGAGCATCTGCTCTGCCCCCAACCTTGCCCCGCTGTGAGCAAACCACTGCTTCTGGCAGCAGAGTACAGCCAGCCTTGGAGAGTAAGCAACAAAATCAGGGAGCGGTTTTGACGCAATTATTGCCGAGAACACAATATCACCTTAAGAACAGGCATGGAAAACGGCCATCCTTGATAAACTACACAAAGAAGCATCCCCCTTTGCACTAAGGCCACATTACACCACTTCAAATAACAGTGTGATTTAGCTCCACCTAGTAGCAGGTGAAGTTTTGGAGGGGGCAGAGCAATAGGTGGGCAGAAGAGGCATGAGCCCCTGTCCCGACTGCCCCCATCTTTCCGGCAGCTTAGATCCAGCTCTCAGCTTCAGGATCAGAGATTCAAAGGCTGTCTCTGCCGCTGCCAATCCACCCACATGCCGCAGCCTTGAAATTTAGTGTAAATGAATTCTGTACAAGGCCAAGAGAAGCAGAGCGGAGTCATTAGCTGGGCTCTGGTGAAAGCACAGTCACTGAGCCCAATGTTACATTTTATTGCAGGTATTATGCTCTATTGAAAGCCCATGAAAGATGCATTCAGAGTGCTCCGATGCTCATGACACAGCCACTTGTGATCAGGAGCGCAGCTCTTTCTCTCTCCGTCCTCGCTTGCTCTCACCTTGAATGAACAATTTATCTCATTGACCTATATTCTCTCCATCTGCAACAAAGACCCCCACCCTCTTTGGAGAGGCTGGGCTTTGAATGCCTTCTGTCAGGGAAGCACCTCAAATGCCACGTTGAGCGAGATCACAACAGGGCAAGAGCGAGAGCGTTACGTGTGCGCAGCTCCACAGCGCCGAGGCAGTCAGATAACGTCCCTGCAGCGAGGAGCCGCCGTCTGCTGAAAAGGTTGTTAACCAATTTCCCTAACAAAGCCAGGTGATTGGCTCTATTCTTTAGCGCAGAAGAGGTGCTCCTATTGGGAAACCAAAGTGTGCATAGATGGAGGAAAACTTCTTTTCCAAGTACACCCTGTCAACAGGCTCAAGGGCATATCTGGCCTGCTCCGCCATTCCCGGAGCTGGCTTACACATTCATCTTTGCAAGGGAGAGGAGACAGCTTGTAGCAGGCAGAGAGCTGGGCTCTGTGCACACCACCACTCATCCACCAGCTGCGCCTGTGTGTGATGACACTCAACCCTGCTGTAGTGGCCACCGCCATGGCCAGCATGCCGCGGACTGGAAGAGCACTTGCAAAGCTCAGAGCCTGCTTGCCGTAAACCTCCCACACTGCATCCACAGTTTCATAGTTGGTCAGGGCGGAAGGGACCTGAGCAGATCATCGAGTCCGACCCCCTGCCATGGCAGGAAAGAGCACTGGGGTCAAACACCCCCAGCAAGGTGTTCATCCAGCCTCCTCTTAAACACCCCCAGGGTAGGAGCCTGCACCACTTCTCTTGGAAGTTGGTCCCAGACCCTAGCCGCCCTGACCGTGAAGTCGCGCCTCCTGGTATCTAGCCTAAACCTGCCCTCTGCCAGCTTGTGACCGTTATTCCTGGTCACTCCTGGCAGTGCTCGGGGGAAGTGACTCCCCCAATGTCTGCTGGTCCCCCCTGACTAGTTTATAACAGGCCACAAGATCCCCCTCGCCCTTCTCTTGTGGAGGCTGAACAGGTTCAGGTCCCGGCGCCTCTCCTCGTAGCCTGTCCATGACAGACTCGCATCCTGCCTGGGAGGCTGTGACATGTACTCGCTAATGGGATACAGTGGGTCATGAGCAGGGATCCTGGTTTTCTTCGATTTAAAAAAATCCCTATGTTTTATAGATATAGCCCCAATTTTTTACATAGATAGATAGATAGATAGATACTGTAGGTAGGTAGGTAGGTACGATAGATAGATAGATAGATAGATACTGTAGGTAGGTAGGCACAACAGATAGATAGATAGATAGAAACTGCAGGTAGGTAGGTAGGTACGATAGATAGATAGATAGATAGATACTGTAGGTAGGTAGGCACGATAGATAGATACAAACTGTAGGTAGGCAGGTAGGTACGATAGATAGATAGATAGATAGATAGATACTGTAGGTAGGTAGCTCAATAGACTGATGGATGTGTTTCACTTAAATCACAGGAAAATGTGGATTTGGGGTTACTTTTTTTTTTTTTTTTTTAACTGAAAATTGGGTGTGTTTTTTTTAAATCAGAGAAAGCCAGGATCCCTGTGGTCACCAGCCTTAAAGTACAGGCATGCATCACGTGAACTAAAGGAGCATCTCCATTACCAGACAGCAGGAGTAAGTTATTACCATGGCTATGGACCGGACAAAAGAGGGAAGGAATGCAATAATAGCTGCTCAGAAAAGTAAAGACCCCTTCCCAGTAAAACAAAAAAAAAATCACATTTAAAAAATATTTTTTCAATTCAAATCGCGATGAAGAGTCAAGAGCAACAATATTTTCATGGGGAGGCATTTCCAGAAAAAAAATCCATCTGGGGAAAATGGTGATGGATGCTTTTGGCTTACCGGACACCTGTCTGAGAAGTGGACCTCCCTTCCCTGAGCTCCCCACTGACAACTTCCTAGGCTGCCTGGGAGCTGAGAGAGGTGGCTAGCCGAGGAGCCAGCTACCCAGGGAGATGGCCAGCTAGCCATGTGAGCTGCCCAGTAGCCAACGAACGGGGGCACAAGAAGGCCACTGAGTCAACCAGCTCCCTGAGGGGTAGCTTACGGGGCAGAGAAGCCAGGGCAGCTCAGTGGTCTTGGATGCCCTTCAGCTGGCCAGGTCGTGGTTGGAGAAGCTGGGAGGCAAGCAGCAGGGGATTTCCGATAGCCCCGCTTCTTTGGCAGGTTGCAGAGGAGCAGGAAGTAGACCCTCTCCCACAATATTTAGGTTTCAAAGCACCATCCTTTTTGATGGTTTTGTGGCAAAATAAACTGATAAAAAGGTTGGATTGAAAAATTCCTCACCATGCTAATCCAAATAACAAGTCAGCCCCCCCTCCACCCCCCCGCCTTCCATCCCCCTCAAATCATGAGGGTCTTAAAAATGAGATTAAAAACACTAAAAAGGTGAGACTTTTTCAGGTGCCTCCTGTAGGGACACAGTTTTCCAGCTGCAATCAAAAGGGAGAGCAGCCACTGGGGTTTAAGTCCAACAGCAAACGTTATGACGCTTGCCAAAAACCGGAAGCGTCGGCAAGGCTGAGGCGGTTTCGATTTGAGCACTTTTGGTATTATGGCCTTGACCCCGCAGGAAACACTGCCTAATGGTGATACAGGCACAACCTAGGGACAGGATCCAAAGTAAGGGACTTCCTCCAGCTCCTCTCCCTGTCCTCCCTCTCATGCGCACTGAAGTCCTCTCTCTTTCTGTCCCGTGATGCATCCATTTCACAGCTTTACTACCAAACCCTGAGGTCTCGGGCTGCCAACACCACTAACTCCCAGGGGGGCACACAGCCTTTTCCTCCCTCCGCTTTGGGATTTGTTGCCATGGAAATGAAGGCATTGGGTTTTTTTTTTTAATCTGGAAGAGGATGGTGGTGTGGAGAGCGGTGCAGAGGGAAGGGGAGGCTCACAATTGGGGGTAGGGAGGGGAAGGGCAGTGAGGATTTTGGAAATCCAAGAGCTGGAACATCACGGAGAGTGGAGGCAGGGAGGCCTGGGCTTGCAGGGATCACGGCAAAACACCTGCCCTGCAAATTAAGAGCTGGGAGCAAGAGGCGACCAGGGGAGACGTTTCTCTGTTGACTGCCCCGCTGCCCGCCACATCCAGGAAGGCTCCCATCCCCTTGCAAGCCTGGAGGCTGCCGAGACCCCATCACCCTCCTGCTCACCCGGTCTGGGTTTCACAGGCATGGGTGTGAGCGCAAGGGCAGGGGGGCAGAAGTGCTAGCTCATAGCAGTCATCCAGGCTGCTAATAATTTGGGATTTCTCCGAAAGCCCAGCTGCTGGAATCATGGGATCAGCTGAGCACCTCAGCTTCCACAGCCAAGAAATGATAGGCTGCGGGTTCAGAGCGAGGCTTGGAAATACAACCCCTCCAGGCACATAAGAAAAACCCAAACTTTACAAAGGGTCTAAAAAAAGGTTCTATAAAAAAACTATAAAAAAATTTTTTTCCAACTATTTAAGTTGGTCTAATAAAAGACATCATATTCACCCAAAGAACCTCATTTGCCAAACTTTACAAATGATTTTGCTTAAGGCTGACTCGTGATTCTGGTGCTTTTCAGCACTGAGCATGGATGGTTAAGGGCAAGTTTAGAGACTTTGCTGGTGTAGGCTCCTTCTATGTCCATGCAGCAGGAAAGGAGAGTCTGCTACAGCCCACGGCTGAGTCTGTCGGCTTCTCAGCTCCGGCTGCAGCAGTTCTTAGTTTAAGCTCCTCCATCCCAATTCCTAACGCTAGCCAAGAGTAAGGTGGGTTTTGCACTGCTGGAGCTACCCGGCACCCTCGCTCATGGCCCTCTTCAGCCCACACACCGGCCGCCCTTAGACATCGGACTCTCTCGTGACTGTGCTTTGATTGCACCTAGAGGCGAGGGGAGCTGTGAGGAAAGCTTGTGAAGAGGGTAACAGTTGAACTCATCTCCCCCGGGGCGATGGGGGCCTGGGCCCCAGCCCTGGGATCGGGGTCCAGTTCTGGGTGAGCGTGGGGGCCTGGCTGCCGGCTCCGCACCAGGACAAGCACTCGGCACTTTTGCTGGGGAAAGTGACTTTGGGCGTCTCCCTCATGAATATGGATTTCCGGAGAAGACGCAATCATTTCTGTGCCCTGGAGTGTTTGAGCGAGCGCGGGCTGGTGTGTCTCACTTCATTTCCCTCCTGCGCACACCCCTCCGCCTCTGGGGCCTCTGTCTGCCTTCCACTCCCGCTTCTGCATTTGCTTCTTGCACCCCCCCCGACTCCAGGATCTCTCCACCTGACATCCCCAGAAGCCCACCTCCATGCCCTCCCTCCCCTCCACCTCCTCCTTTCCTCTCCCCACAGTCCCCCCAGCACCCCCTTCCCACCCGCCCTCTTGCTCTCCCTCCTTCCGTGCACCCGACCCCTACCCCTTACTCTCCTTCTCCCTCCCTGCAGCCATCTGCCCTGTTGCCAGGAACAAGCCATGTAACCCACTAACCACTTTTTATGGCTCCTGTAAATCACCTGGGCTGCCGGCAGCTCCAGCAAAATCACTGTCATCTCCCAGATGGGGAAATTTGTCCTTTTTGTCAGTGCTCGCCACGACGTGACGGCATAAATAGCCGGCTGCGCTGGCTGCAGCCTGGAGATGGGCCGTGCGGAGTGGGGCGGGCTGCTCCCAGGGGGGCCGAGGGAGGAGGGCATCCAAGTCAAGGAGGCACGGTTTGCTTTATGGGGCAGGTCTCGAAGGGCCCTGGGGCTGCGGGGCCAGTTATCCCATCATATGCTCTTCGACAGAGACTCCAAGCCAGTGGGGACCCTGGAGGGGGTAAGGAAAGCCCAGCCAGGCCTGCGGTGTGCTTTGTAGCCAGAGAACGCTTCTGCTTGGAGGGTCTGTAATAGTTATCCTGGCACATCTGGGAATCCACGGATGGGATGAGTTCGGGCGGTCTCATCTCAGCCTACACCAGCAAGGCAGGCTCAGACAGCCCAGACCAGGGAAAGGATCCAGGACTCAGGTGGCTAAGCCATGTCTTTAAGTGGGCTGTATTCAGCCAGAGAAGAGGAAAGAGAAAGGAACTGGTCAAAACTAAGTTTTGACACTTTGGTTTTTTTTCTAACAAAGAACAGGTTTTCAGCCCCAGTTATATTTTTCACAGAAATGGGAATCCTCCGGGGTATTTGTTTTATCATGCGCTGTTGTTTTACAGCTTGGAAAGGTGCACTTCTGCTCCTCATTTTTGCTCAGAAAAAGCTTAAAAATCTGACAGCCCCCCCGGCAAAGGCTAAAAAAAAAAGAAGTCAGAAGGTCAAGAAAGAGAACCCCCCAAACTGCAGCTCCTTAAACTCTCACCGCTTTGGCAAAGATCATGGGAAACTGTCACTTTGATTTTATGTTTCCTGTTTTTACTGGGGGGAAAAAAACCCAGAAAATGATGCTGACAAAATAGTCATTTTTCAGTTCAGATTTTTTTTTTCTGTCGAATTGGGTTTTTTTCAGTTTTCAAGGGCTGGTCATTTTTTTCTCAAAAAACCTAATTTTGGGTGTTTATCACTGAAAAAAAAATTACAGGGAACTTTGTGGGGGGGGGAGGGGAAGCATTTGAAAGCAGTTTCTCAAAACCACTGACATTTTCCACTCCCAAGTTTCAAGTTAATGTGCTCATGGTGACGAAGCACAAAACAGCCGCCCCGAATGCCAGGACTGACAGGAACGAAGCACTCAGTGACAGCCCCTTGCCGAAGGTAACGGTACGTTGGAGACAGTCCTCTCCCAGAAAGCAGTGGGGAGCCCCGAAAAGGAGCGCGGACTATTGAAGGCGCGTGGAAATGTTGTTTCGGTGGAGACAAACCCTGCCAAATGCAGCAAAGAAGATAGCGAGGCATCCCTCCGCCCAGACAGACAGCGTCAAGGTCAGGGGAATGAGACTACATCGGGGCATGGGGAAGCGCAGAGAAGATGACACTGGCATCCTCCCTTTGGGAACGTCCTGTGTGATAAAAGGGCATCCGGCGAGCCAGGGGAAGTGGAGCTGAACAAATTTCGATTTCGCAGCTCCCAAAGTGGAACATTTTGTTTGAAAGTTCACAGCCCATCTCCTCCTGTTTTTGGCTGTTCACCATGACCACGGTTTCTGGGCTCCTTGCAGTCCAGGAGGTGTTTACCATCACAGTACTTGGAAGGCAGGGCAGGACTATTATCCCACTTTATCCATGAGGAATTGAAAGATAGAGACACCAGGTGCCTCCCCCAACCCGTCATCGGTAGAACAGGGAACTGAACCTGCAGCTCCTGAGCCCCAAAGTGAACCCCTAACCAACCACCCTTCCTCCCGGGGGGCAGAGAGAGAAGTTTCTACTCCAGTGGACCAGCATTGCACACCTGGGTACACACAAAAATGGTCTCATGCTCCTTTAGGGAAACCCCCTGCCTGGATGGAGGCAGGATAGCTGATTAAATGGACCCAGTGGGCATGTCTACACATGCACGTTTACTGCTCAGTAACCTAAATTACTGTGCAGTATGGATGTACATCTACACATGCACACCCATACGGCGCAGTAGATACGTTGACTTACGCCAACCTGAGCATAAATTTGATGCCTGCATCATGCAAGTATCAAATTCATGCCCGATGACTTACTGGGCCGTAACGCACAAGTAGATGCCTTACTGCGCAGTAACGTTGCGTGTATGAACCAACTTGGAACTAACTTTAGTCCCAAGTCAGTCCACATACAGCATGAATGCGCTTTAATGCCTGCACGTGTAGACGCTGGCCTATTCCCGCTTACTGCTCAGTAACTTACTGTGCAATAAATTTACTCCAGCATAAATGCACGTGTGGACACGTCCAGCATGCATTTTTGGTGAGACGATGCCTGCATCCTTCATCTGGAGAGGAGGATTCCTCCATCCAGATGGAATGATTTCTAATTATTATCTGAGGGCTCGGGTAATTCCACAGAGCTTCTGCTAACCCAGTTATTGCATTAACAGCATGTCCAAAGGGACTGTTTGTTTCTTCCCCTTCTAATCAGATTAGTGAAAGTGGTTCTTCTACACTTCTATAATCCCAGCCTTCATTAACCCTACTGAGAGCTCCCCTCTACCCTCCTTCTCATTCATACCCACTGGGTGGCCTAGAAAACATTATTGGTAGGTAGAGTCCTCTCTGCTTAGCTTTGGACTGAGAAATAAGGGCCTGGAAGAGTCCTGTAGGGCTCATTGCCTGTCTCAGAAGACTACATTTCAAGCTCTCGGAGAACTGCATTTGTTTCCTCGTACAGCCTCATCTCGTACCAGCTCTGGCTCCACTAAAGGGCTTTGGCACCGACTTGATTAAGTGCAGGATCAAGCCTTGCAGGTATTTTAGGCAAAGAGAGGAGTAAGTCCTATCGGTTCTTGGTTTAAAGATTTTAACATACAGATCATTAATACAGCGATACCAAAGAACTATTATATGGACAGAGACCAGATTATTGGATCACACTTCATAATAAGGGCACTGTAATTGAAGTGAAATTAGTTTGATTGCAATATAGTTATGAAATGTAATTACCAAATAATTACTACTAGTTCATATAATTGGAAAGTTCCTGGATGAGCAGAAATAATCACTGTGCAGTACAATAGATTGAACATATCAGGATCATAATGTGGTATGTATGAAGCAGCACACAGAAGGGAAATAACTCAGTCTTGGCGTTGGCTTTCCAGTTCTGCAAATCATGCACTGACAGCTCTCTTATGAGGGGCTGACATGATTTTCTTCTCCTTGTTGGAGGTGAGGTTTCTTGGTCTCTTGGCTGGGGGAGGTTTCTAGCATGGACGTGGATTTATACCTGTGTTTCATTGCTCCTTTTCACCACCCTGGTGCTATCAAAGTGACTTGTGTTTGGGCTGGGTGAACCTTCAGAGCCTGGCACCCCTTCCCAAAGGCAGATGTGACCACTGTATCCCATTGATATGGGACATGGGAGACCAAAAGACAGAAAGGAAGAGAGATAAAAATCTGCGGCGATGGATGGACAGACAGACATGGGGAACTATGGGGAGAAGCAGATGGGCACAGACGCAGACAGGCAGAGACTGTCGTATGATGAATTCATAAGACTTGATTTTTGACATCGCATTTGCTCGCCGGCAGGCAGCCAACTGCAGTGTCACAAACAGAAGTATTTATGACTCCGCCGCAGTGCATAGGGAACAAGTTTATCATTCAAACACAAATGCCTAGAAATAGTAGCAAGGGAACAGGAAAATGGGAAGAGGAGAGGAAGACAAAAGACAGAGGCAGAGAGGTGACGAGAGGGCCAGGCGAGTGGGGGACGGTCATTAACTGCTTAGTACCAGACGTTGCCACGCGCGTTCCAAATTGCACATAAATTAAGAGTGCAATTCGGTCCTGGCTTTTGGTGAGCCGAGCATCCCTCTGGAGGTTTATGATGTTGCTACGACCCTTTGATAGAATTACAACGCTAGAGCATTCAGTCGGGGCTATATTATTCCCGTGGTTCTGCGTTGCTCTGTTCCCCGCTCCTTGTCATGACATCATTGCCGGGTTGATAAGGATGTAAACACCTGTTTATTATGAATCCAATTACAGCCTCTCCCATCGCATAAATCACCCATTTAATTCCCTTTCAGAAACATTTCTGTCCTAAGTGAGGAAAATACCACTATTTATTTCTGTCATGAATCTTCCACGCTGCATAAATATTTATTAATCTAGGGGTGGCCAGGCGTCTTCTTAATACAATGGCTCGCATAGGAGCGGAGCCCTTTTGCTGAACCGAACAAAAACGCTGCTTGGAAAGGGTGAATAATATCCCAAAATCTGCACCTTCCTACTCAGCAGATGTGCTCCCCGGCAGCGTTCGGCGTCACATCTGCTCTCTCCGGTGACTCAAATATGCCTCTATTTTTACGTGCTGATCTCTATTACAGTAGCACCAAGTCCAAGGCAGGGCATGCCAGGCTAGATCTACCACTCCAAAGTTTTGCAGGCTGAACCGTGGGATTAGATCGCACCCCCCGCGCCTGCAAGACCGTCTCTCTACTGTGTCTTCGCTGTGGGGCTCTGCTGACATTGTTATGCTGGCACGGCTGGCGAGGCAGAGGCCCTGTAGTGCACATACATCTAGACAGAGATGTTGGCTGGCTACGTGGCAAGGCAAGGTGTGATTGTGGCATGGACTGGCATATCCTGGCGAGCCTCGATCTAAGCAGATAGCAATAGCAGAAAAAAAATGCAGCAATGTGGACTACAGCTGGGGTTTGATAACTAGATGCACACCCATCTAGGATCCCCAAGAGGGGCTCATACAGCCTGCTGAAGGCTGCACCACCTTGAGTGTGTCCACACTGTGCATAGGGTGCTCTCAACTCACCGCACCGCGCAGCAAAGTTGCTCCAGGGCACCCCTCCAGCCCCACCACTATCCTCCAACGCAGAGGGCCGAGGTCTGAAGAGCACCGGCTGGAAGCTGTGAGGGAGTGGGAAACTAAGAGTATCATGGGAGCCATATGGGTATAACCCTGTGTCTTCACTGCCATCGCGACCTGTACTCCCTACCCACGTGACACTCATTTGCGGTGCAGGCACACCCCTAGCGACACACAGTCTGAGCCCTGAAGACCACGCCACCCAAATAAGTTAGCATCCTTCACCTCTTGGTGCCCATTCCCCATCTTTAAACTCAGCATAGCGGCCTGCCCCTCTCTTAGGACGTTCAACTCCTTGGAAGAAGGAGCACCTCGAGAGTATATATACAGCACCGAGCACCTGGGCTTCTTCCGTGCTATTGCAATCCCTATAACACGCCTAGTAACGCTTCCACAAGCTCAGCTGAGCCCCAGGTGCTAACTAAATGAACAGCCCAGCTTCCCAGGACGAGCCCCTGGCTAGTCAATCCTCTTCCCTGTCGCTTTTCAGATCTATATTGGCACAAAAACTTGGGATGGAGCGGGGCTGTACAGTTAAAAGGCTACGCTACAGGAGAGCAAGTGAGATGCAGAGAGAGCTGCGGCCCTGGCCATCGACTGAAACGGAGGAAAAGCAGCAACCCAGAGAATTGGACTGTTTATTTTTGACCCATTATTGATGCCATTAAGCACAAAAGGCCATAATGCTCGAGACAGATTTAGGAAAGCGGGGAGGGGGGGGAGAATCATTTTAGAGAAGGGCTTTCAAGCTGAGACGACATGTGAAAGAGAGAGAGCATTTATGCCAAAATCAATGGCCTTTACCAGTAATTTTCTGCATCTCTTTTGTCACAATGGCAGATGTGTGCGTCTGGAAAAGCTCTCTCCCTCAGAGCCAAGCACAGTGCTGGGTTTGGCCCCGCACACCTTCGGCAGACGCCCTGTTGCTCTGCCGGGGTGCCCTCCGTGTGTAGTTTTGTCCCGCTCCATTGCAGAATGGATTCTGTCTCTGTCTCACCCACTTTGCTGCTCTAGTATTTAACCCTCCCTGCTATTGAAGTCTAGCGTTTGCTTTCCGATCTAAGGTGTTATTCCTCCCCTGGGAATCCGGAGAAAGTCTCAGTGCTCATCTCCAGTTCCCACTTCTTCTGATGCCGGCTGTTGCTCCTGCTGTCTTGCATCACACGCACGCTCCCACGCACACCTTCTCGCCGATACGTGCAGGCACCCCCTCTCGCACATACGCGCTGTCCTGTTCACACACCTGCTATAGGCCTGCACCGCTCTGGTCCTCTCTCGCACGCACCCAGGATCCATCAGTCACTGTGGGGGCCTCTCCTGTGCACACCAGCTCATGTGCATGCTCACTCACCAGCTCTCTTGCACACTCCTTCGTGCACACAGGGGCAATCGCACAGCTCAGAGACTGTGTCCCTTTCCTCTGCAATCCTCACATGGGCAGAGCCAAACCCAGCCTTTGCAAGCCGATGCAGCGATGAGGGCGATACTGGGCATGACGATTATATGTGCTCCATTTGCCAATTGTGGAGCCCCAACAATGCGGCGTGTGGAATAAAGCAATTGTCTATCAAGCAAACTGAAGCTTAAACAGCTGCTCTCGGTCACTCTGGTGTCACCACATATGCAACCAGAGGCCTCTCTTTCTCTCTCTCGCTAATACATAACTCTCCTTTTAATAATTTCCATTCACTGGACTGTAACCCTGACAACCTGATTTTCTCCTGTCCAGCAAATTGTGCAGTCATTTGCATTGGTGCAAAGGGCAGGGAAAAGCACCTGCACTCTGTTTTATCAGCACTTTACCCCTCACTTTGCATTGGTGTCAGTGGCTCCAGAGAGCCAGGCAATGCGAAACCTGTCATGCTTCGCTTGGGGGACTTTGCCCATGGTTTGGTTTGAAGGTCTGCCAGGTTAGGTCTGGAGGCATAGAGGAGGGGGTAGGATGGGACTACAGGGTCTTGTGACACTCCCCTGGGTGCCAAAGTTGGACAGAGCAAAGGGAAATCATGCAAAAATATATCTGAATCACTGCAGGAAAGAACAGAAATGGCTCTAGGATTTTGTAAATATGACTGCAATCAGCAATGCAGACATTGTGCGCTGTGCCTGAAGAGCACTTGGGCACATTAGACACGATTAAAGTAGTTTAATCCTTCACTAATCCGAGGCCAGTATGCACTGGACCCATTTTCAGGCGTGGCGTAGAGCAACCAAAAGGCTGCTCTGATTTGCACCTGCTTGCAACCACCTCCATTCATCGAGAACTGGGAGGACACTCCTATTTGCTGCTGATTGCACCTCCTGAGACGGCAGCCAGGAGCTGGGTAAAGGCAGAGCCGTCATGACAGTGTGCCATGACCGCTGTATTCTTTACTACGGGTAGACTCCTCCAAAGGTTGAATCCGCCAGGTTTCTCCAGTTGCAACCGATGGTGGGTCAGAGCGCTGAGAAAGGTAGCAGTAGAGAATAACCCCATGGGGAGAGGTGCAGGGGCTTGGGATTTAATATACATATGTGCCAAGTTCCTTAAACCCTTTACATCATCTGTTTTTTTTCCACTGAAAATGAAAATGCTTTTGAATAGTAGTATTTTTTTTAATGGAGTGACGCTTTCAATCTTGCTTTTTTTTTTTTTTTAATGCCTGAATCTTGGGCTGACTTCCTTCCAGAAACGCTTCCATTGCACAGTCCAACCCACAAGCTCCCAAGTACGCTGGTATAAAACATTTTAATTGTGGGGCCAGGAAAAAGCAGAGAATAATAGAGTATTAAGAGTTATACAATACAATTAAGGCAGTGAGCGCCAACAGAAAAAATGGTTGGTCAAGGGTGATACGAGGAAGTCTCTCTATAAATTAACTGTAACTAGTCTATATGCACCACTGCTGATCTAGCAGGGAGGAAAGTACATTGCGTTCCTGAGAAGTAATAGAGAAGAAGGAAAAGAAAAATGAAGGAAGCATAATGGGAACCAAAGCAGCCTAGTTTCTCCTCCTGCATCTCCCACCTCCCCTGCAATTCTCATTTTCCTGCCCTGAGTTTCCCTGTCCCAAGCTCAGGTACCACAGAGATGGGCAACCCGCAGCTAGATACAGAGAGCAAGGAGAACGCATCAAGCTCGGTAGCAGGAAAAAACAGATTCGGTTCCACCTCCTGAGCCTCCTGCTCCTATTTTCAGCCCCAGTTACAACCCCACAGCATATGAGGTCCCAGAGCCCGAGCAGCCCAGGAAGTAAGTGGCACCCTGTTTCTTCTGACCCCCTCCCAGTTGCAATGTCTAGCCCCCCTACCTCCCGAGGCTCTCCATCAGCAAGGACTGCAGTAATACGGTGCAGCAGCCAGGCTGTGGTAGAGCCAGCCTGGTTGCATTATCCAGGGCGAAGCTGATTTCCTAGCTTTCGCTCCTTCCCTGCTCTTCTGTTAAACCAATTTGTATTATCACTAGTTGGCTCTTGGGCACTTGTAATGAGATGACTCTTCTTTAGATGCTTTGGCGCCACGTTAGCACTGAACTGTGAGGGGGGCTAATGTTCTGCCTGCCATTGTGTGCTGCTCTGCACCATTTGTTGCAATAAACTGCATTCATCCTCTCTGCGTTTGTAGATCTGCATCTGCTGGTGGAAGTGCTCTCTGAGACGCTTACCCGAACCTGCAGCGGCTTTAAAGTGGCAGCGTAGCGACAAAGTGATCTCTCTTTCCTGGACTGTTTTGCTGGGCGGACCTCTCACTGGTCACTGGTTCCTTCATCCCACTGGGATCCCCGGGTATACTGCCCACGTCTGAAGTGCCAGGCCTAGCGTAAGGCATCAGGCTCAGCTCTTTGGAAAGGTGTCAGAAACCCTCCTGCATGCCTGCTAGGGGTTCACTCGAAACTGGGCTGCAGAAGTGCGATTAGTCCAAGCGTCCTGTCCATGCATTAGGTACCAGACACACAAGGCCAGATGTACAGGAGCTCAGCACCCCAAATGGAGCTGTGAACTCAGCTCCCATTGAGGCATCTAAAATGGGGCCAGATTTTCAATAATCTTCCCAGTCAAGAGCTGCCGTTGTGACACCAAATGCCAAAAAGTTAGATACCTGCGGTGCTCCCCAGTTTGGAAACGCGATCCTGATTGCGGGGGCTGAGAGCTCTTTGGCAGATTCCAGCTTTATTTTTGATGGCATATGTAATCTCCACAATACCTGGAAGGGAGAATGAGACACCGGAAATGGTCCTTGAACCCAACGTCAGGGCGGGACAGAGAATCGAGGGGCGATGGCCAGCCCCTAGATATGTCACCGAGAGCAATGTCTGCGCTGCACAGCCCACCGTTCATCTAGCACGTGGATCTCTATTGTGCACTACATATCCCACCAAGACCCTCCTTGCCGCATGGAGCAGACCAGGTGCACAAGCTTGCCATAAAACCTTTGCTTTGTCTTAGTTAAAAAGGTCTTCATTTTATTATGACTCCAGGCTGTTTTATTACATGATAAAAGTTCATTTACCCAAAAAACCTTGTCTGCTATGTCCCTAGACCAATACAGCTACAACCTACACCCCTCCAGCCCCACCACTATCCTCCAACGCAGAGGGCCGAGGTCTGAAGAGCACCGGCTGGAAGCTGTGAGGGAGTGGCAAACTAAGAGTATCATGGGAGCCATATGGGTATAACCCTGTGTCTTCACTGCCATCGCGACCTGTGCTCCCTACCCACGTGACACTCATTTGCGGTGCAGGCACACCCCTAGCGACACACAGTCTGAGCCCTGAAGACCACGCCACCCAAATAAGTTAGCATCCTTCACCTCTTGGTGCCCATTCCCCATCTTTAAACTCAGCATAGCGGCCTGCCCCTCTCTTAGGACGTTCAACTCCTTGGAAGAAGGAGCACCTCGAGAGTATATATACAGCACCGAGCACCTGGGCTTCTTCCGTGCTATTGCAATCCCTATAACACGCCTAGTAACGCTTCCACAAGCTCAGCTGAGCCCCAGGTGCTAACTAAATGAACAGCCCAGCTTCCCAGGACGAGCCCCTGGCTAGTCAATCCTCTTCCCTGTCGCTTTTCAGATCTATATTGGCACAAAAACTTGGGATGGAGCGGGGCTGTACAGTTAAAAGGCTACGCTACAGGAGAGCAAGTGAGATGCAGAGAGAGCTGCGGCCCTGGCCATCGACTGAAACGGAGGAAAAGCAGCAACCCAGAGAATTGGACTGTTTATTTTTGACCCATTATCGATGCCATTAAGCACAAAAGGCCATAATGCTCGAGACAGATTTAGGAAAGCGGGGAGGGGGAGAGAAACATTTTAGAGAAGGGCTTTCAAGCTGAGACGACATGTGAAAGAGAGAGAGCATGTATGCCAAACGTGCGTCATTTTGTTGCATCCCCAGCCCCTGGATTGCATCTGGTTGCTCCCTGCATCTGACTGTAACAGGGTAGGGGCACGGTTTCCAAAGCCCCTCAGCATATTCCGAAATACCTGGCCACAAACCTTACTGGGGGTGTGGGTGGGGGCTGGACGCACAAAAGCACAGTCCTAAGATTAACTCCGAGCCCGCTGTGACTTAAAGCTGGAGCGAACCCAGGGACTCACTTTACACAGGTCCGTGACCAGCCATCGGACGGCAGCGACCCACAATCTCGCATCGACCCAGACTGAGCTCCGATCAGTGACCTGCAAGTCGACCGGCTCCACACCTGCTTCCCGGTCCCCCTCGGTCATCCGTGGCCTCCTCGTCGCCTGCTCCGCCAGCTCAGAAGCGAAGCAGTGGCTCGGAGTAGGCAAAGCTGCATTATGCGAAGGGAGAAGTCAAGGAGACGGGACCAAAAAAGAAAAAGAGCAAACAAAGCACACGACCTCTCAGAGCACACCCACCTTCAGAGAGATGGGCTATGATCTGAAAAAACAAATTTCAGGAAACGCATCCGGACAGCAAGAAATTAAAGAAACCGCCCGGCGCTCGGCACACTCGGAGGGAGGACGTGACAGACGAGGGAGGCAGGGGCGCGAGCCGCTCTTCCGCGCTGGGGAGATAAAGCCAGAGACGCTGCTTAAGCGGAAATGCACGTTAGCACCCCTCTCCTCCCAGCCCCTGTGCTCATCCACTTCGGAGACTTTGAAGATGGAAGGGAAAATTGCATCAAAGAGCTGAATAATTTCATTAAATATGAACCTCCGAGGAGAGGATGAGGTCTCAAAACAAGAAATGAAGACGCTGCCAGCAGCCTTTCAAGTCGGCAAGAATGGCAAAACTCTGCCACTCATCTTTCACCTCTATCAGGAGCCAGGAGAACAGAGCCCCATGTCTCCTGCGACAGAGGGAGCGGTGCAGAGCCCAGAGACCTGACGCCAGAAGTTTGGAGGACACAGCCCATCTCCTCCCACCCCAAATAATCCACACATTTCAGCACCAAAGCTGTGAGGTTATGGCCTGGATGGGGAGGCCTGTACAACCAGGCCAAAAAATTCCTGGGAGAAGGCACTTGGGCTATTTCGTGACATATGCCCAAACCTAGAAGGGCAGAGGCAACACCAAAGAAGAGAAGTAAAGCTCTGAGGATTGAAACCTTTGCAGCTCTTTGCATTACGGTTGCATTTCAGCTTGTGTTTGCAGCAAAGATTCAGGGTGGTTGGTTGTAGCCCTGTTGGTCTAAGGACATAGGCCCAGGCAACGTTCTTCGCAGAGATGTGATCTCTTATATTAGACCAACTTGATCATTGGGAAAATATTTCTTTGTAAGCTTTTGGGCACAAACGCCCTTCTTCAGGCAGAAGGAGAGTCACAAAGTACCGAAAAAAACCAAACTCTGCCCCAAAGCGGGGGGGAGAGGGGGGTTATGCCTGAAAGCTTGCAAAGAACTATTTTTTCAACTCTTTAGTTGATCCAATAAAAGAGATCACATCTACCCAAAGAACCTTGTCTGAGCAAAGATATGGGCACGTTGCAATAACTCTATGATAAAGTTGCCCACCTCTGGACGGGCGACCCAGGCACAGGTGACGGGGACACAGACTATTCCTTAGATAACCCACAGGTCCGTACATATTGCTGCACCTCTCTTCCTCCTCTGCGGGGCTGGCCAGCCACTGTTACGGAGCCTGGCTTTTCTGCTCAAGCTCTGAAGAAATTCATGGTTTCAGCTCTGGAGCTGCCTGCTTCAAAGTCACCACGTGTCGAGGTGGAGGCGGCTCCGTTCCACAGGCAGCAGTGAATGAAGAAGCTAAAGTAGTAGGTGAATGCTGAAAACAGTTGAAAGGGAAAAAAAACCCTCAATTGCCAGCAATGCTGAATTAAGATTAGGATGCTGACTCCTTGATTTACTCTCCAACTGCTCGATGACAGGGGACTGTGTTAAGCTCAGGGATTTTAGTGGACAGAGGCTATGCTGTGAATATGCGAGAAGGGAGGTTGCAAGGTTGAAGTCATTTTTTAGCAGAAAGTTCAGCAACAAACTGGTATTTCCATCAACTCACTTCAGTCAGAGCCTGGCTCCAAACTGCAGGGTGCACTTGTGGATGCAGATCACGATGGGTGAGTCGCCGTGCGTGCACAGGGGGCAAAGTGGTATACACGCATGCATACACACCCCTGGGACATCAGCGTGCAAAGCAGCAAACTTGGTGACATCTTGTTGCATAAAAGATGGCATCCGTGTTGGAAAAACCAAGGAAGAGGTTTTGTTTGTTACTGGTGCCATGTTGCAGGGCAAGGCAGGCCAGGATCGTCCTTTTCGACCTATTGAAACTCGTGCCTTCATTCAGTGCAAGGCTTCCTTCTGGGGAATTTGCTCCTCTTTCCAGCAAACAGACTTCCCCTTAGCTAGTTTTGGGGCACTTTGGCGTCAAATATGTATAAAGGCAAGCAAACTTCTGTGGGTAGATGTGATATCTTTTATTAGACCAATTGAGTAGTTGGAAAAGCCAAAAAATCCCAAATACCTATAAATATACATCTAGCGTTGAAGTGCAAACTGTGTGGGACAACCTCAAAGCAAAGAGATTTGAAGATGAAATGCTTCTCATTATCAAAAAGCGGGCTTAATTCCACCGAGTCTCTGCTTAAGCGTTTGTTCCCGTCTCACACAAGAGCTCTGCTTGTTTCCTTTTTCTACAAGGAGTTTAGCAAAAACAGCTTTTTTCTCTGACTGTATCCCAGCTGAATTGAGTGGTGGGGAGGTACCAGGCAACTTGAGGGGACTCGTTGGCCAGTGTTTCCTTCAAGCCCTGGGGCCAAACGTGTCCTCGCTCATCAGGGGAAACGTCCGGTGGATGCCTGTACACGTTGCAGAACCAGTTGGTGCAATGCAGCAAAATTGGCACATGGGACAGATGTAGCTCAGGACTGAGGCATGTTGGCAGCGCTGGTGATGGGGAGCAGGGAGGCTGGAGGGCGAGGTGGAAGTGCTTTGCCTTGAGAAAGACCCTTAACGTGGAGCAGTTCCCGCCCCATCCAAGCAGAGGTGTCCTGCAAGGAAGCCCTAATTCCTGCTCACTGCCCCTAATCAAGGGGCTTTACCTCCTGTTGGGCTCCCGCTCCAACAGGCAGGTCACTGCCACCCGCGTGCCGGGCAGGGCTCAGGCTATTCACATTTCCCAAAGGCTGGCACTGGTGTGAAGGGCGTTTAACTGCAGGTGTTGACTGGGGCTGCAAAGAAAGTATTTTAGCAGGGCAAAATGTGTGATGACGGCTGCAGCCTGGAGCTGCGGAGGGAGCTTTGTCTGTAGAACCGCGCTAAACAGCAAGCAGGGTTTTGCGGGCGGCTCGGGGCTCTGAGAAGCCTTTCCCTTTAGCATGGAGGGGCTCTCGGGCCCTGTCTTGCTGCATCAGACCTCCAGAGTCAGGTAATCAGATGCCTTATGATTGCCCCAGTGGAACTGGGCACACGAACGAGGGGACCAGGTTTCAAGCCAGCATCCTGAGGGGTCTCGACTTGAGGCTGGACCCCAGAGGTTTTCATAGTTTCACATATAAGCTAAATACAGTTTGAGAGACATAGGTAGGAAGACCCAGGGAGCAAGTACACTGAGGGCAAATTAATTTTATACACCTATTTATCGATATTAAGAAAAGGTCTGGCAGTCGGGAAGAGCCTGGAGCTGGCTGGATAGTCAACAGACAGCAATTAAGCGTTCTTCTGTCTGACTTCACGATACCCTCTCCCTATACATATTTATTAGTCTTTCCTCCTACAGCCTTCTAGACCCCAGAAAAATGACAGCTAACCTTTAACAGGCTACTGCAATTGCTGTTTTCAGCTTATTATCATTTACCTCCGTGCATCGCCCGGCCATCTTGGTGACCGCCTTTACACTTCCAGGTCCTTTTAAGTCTTGAAGTCCCATCTCCAAATCAACTCGACCGTCCCGCCACACACATTTGTGCTCAAGTGATAAACAAGTGACTGCATCTACCCCAAATCACAGGACTAAATTCAGTTTGACCAACTATTCATCCTGTTGATAATATATGCATCAGTCCTATTATTCTTAGGGTTTCTCTACTTGGCATGACTGCATGCTACATTTTTATTCTCCCGGCTACCAACCCTTCCCCCAGTTTGTCATCCCTTCTTGGGAACAGCAGCCAAGCCATTTTATTTGAATAGCTCAGAAAAGCACGGTACCGGCCTGGATTGTGTCAAGTAGTCAAGCAAACTGCTTTAATTCCCCAAGGTCTGTGTAATACAATACAAGCCCGGAGGAAGGGAACAAACCAAGGTCTATTTCTATGGGCCGAGGACGTGCTGGGAACAAAAAAATACTGAGTGCAGCAGCCAAGAGCCCATCACAAATGGATTTGCATCGTCTCCAGGAATTGCACCGAACAAGCCTTCTCCTAACGGTCCACGTGGACGGGCTGAGATGTCAGTCAAGGAACTGGGACTTAATCCGGCTACCAAGAGGATCAGACTTTCTTTCTCCGGCTATGTTTAATGCTTTGGTCCACGGTTCAGTTGGGACTGGAGAGGACTTCGGGACAAGCTGAAGGTCAGCCTGGCGGCAAATCACAGTCAGTGAACCGGGGGAGCATGGTGCGAGATGCAATCCCTTGCACGACTACTGCCCGGTGCCTCCAGGCAGCACAGACTGGTGAAGTCAGTCTGGGACCCAGAGAGAACTACAGCGCCTGTCTGAATTCGCCAACTCCAATAGATCCCAATGGGTCTTAAAATACCAACTGCTGCAGCATCCCTATTGCTGCCTTGCCTCACGGTAGACATCACCGTTATTCCCAGAGACTAAAAACAAGGCCCAGAGAAGGGATGTGGCTTGCCACAAGCAAGTAAATGGCAGAGCCAGGAGTAGACCGCAGAATCGTGACCCCCAGACTTGAAGCGCCAGCCTTTCCTACCTCCCATATTGCCGCCCTCTCCATCGCGTCATGCACAGCAGTAGACTTGAGATCCACCTTTATTTGCTCTCCACGCAGCTGATGCTAAATTCACAGGAATGGGGAAAAGATGTGAGAATAGCAGGATTTGCCTGAGAGCGGGTGCCTGGTACATGGACCAGATGACTCGCTATCCGCCACCTAGTCTATTTTAGCCTGCTTAAAAGTGCTAGCGTTCAGTTCAGTCACTAAAAACAAGATGCTTCAACTTCTTAGCTAGTGAGACAGGTGTTTCATCACTCCAAAACACAGGCGACTATACAATGGCTAACAAGAGAAAACAGTACTAGGAACCATTTGTGAGAAGCCGGTCGAGTGGCATTTGTTCACCTAAGTGAACAGGTGAATGGTTGTTAATACCTAGAGCTGGCGGAAAGTTTTCAAATTGCAAATGTTAAAATCTCCGAGGACATTTTCAGACGCTCTCTTTCTTTCCCTGGTCTTGGCCAGCTGTGCAGCAAGTCAAATGCTTCAAAAGTCCCCAAAATGGGGAAGAGCAAAGAAGACAATATCCCTTGCAGATCGGATGCTCAAATTTGCTACCAACCAAAACATGGAGGCATTCAGCAATATCCGGTTGCGAGCGACTCTGAACACGCAGAGGGGGGCAGGTCATTTATCTGCAAAGCGCATTAAAATAAAAGCAGGTCTTACAGCAAGCAAGGGCGCCATATAAAGTCTTGGCCTATCTGCAGAGCCCAGGGGCAAAGCCTCCTAGCAGAAGGAGTGTCTCTGGCATCTTTAGAAAGCATGTATTCATAAAGCTGATCTCATTGCTTTAGGTTCACTGCAAAAGTGCTAGGGCGACATCTCTGAGCCATGTTCTGCTACGACATCCTGTGTTAACGCCGCGCGAACCTCGATGACAGGTAAACAGCAATGATGCAACTCTTGTTCTGCGGAAGAGAACAAATAGGCAGGGCTGTAGTACAAGGAGGTCCTGTCTCGCGGGCCCGGGGACTCTGCTTTCACGAAGCCTGATGGGTTCAGAGAACCGGACGTCTCTTCCTAGGGGGCACGGCGAGATGCGGCGCTGCGGCTGAACGGCTGATGCATGCAAGATGCTTATCCTGATGTACGAGTATGACAGTCTGCTCCTGTATTGCCAGAAGGCTTCATGGGAAAAGGACCAGAAGGAACCAGACGAGAGCCAGGTTACTTATCTCTTGTGCCTATTACAACTCAGCAGGACAATTATGGGCAGACATTTCTGCTCCAAACAGTGCATACAAGAGCCAGGTGCTATGAATCTTAATCCTGCTTTGACACATCTCTTCCTTGGGGTTTGAGCATGCCTCCGGCCACCCACCTATGACTGCAGCCTCTTTCCCCGCTGCCCTTGCCGTCCCACGTGCGCCCTTCTAACCAGGCTGACCACCCCTCTCCCACCCTCTGCGTCTGCTACCCCGAGGGTTTTGCAGTTCCTAACTCAAAAGGCACCGCTACAATGATATTGCCTGGGTACATCCAAGTCCATTGCCCGCGGCTTTGCGATGGAGCCGATCTTCTGCCATTATGGGGACAGAGCCCCTCCTGCAGAAAGATCAGTTGACATGGTCTCAGTTGCATGGATGTGGCTGTCCACTAAAGTGCAGGAGGCCAAAAGAGAGATTACCCCCGTGCCATTTCAAGGCCTGGAGCAGTCATTCAGGGCACAGCAGCAGCAAAGAGCTACACGTCGGCGCCGTGGCCCCGATTCAGTGTATTAGACAAGCAAGCCCTTTACTTTAAACATGTGAGTAATCCGCTTGCTTTCAGTTACTCGTGTCTTAAGGGTTTTGCTGCCTCAGAGCCTACGTGAGCAGTGATTTTGATTTTCCAGGCACTTGGGTCTTCAGGGAATCTGCATTTTAGTGGCTTGCTCTTTTTCAGGTTTTTTTTTTTTTCCGCTGCCGATACAAATTTCTCAGCGATACAGCAGAGAATTGAAAACGCTTACATATACCAGATGGCGAGCAGGATTCTGCTCTCCTCTGGCTGATGTAAACCCAGTGTAATCTCATTGATGCAACCGTAGTTTACAGTGTTTTAACACCTGCATATTAGCCCGGAGGATCCAGAACACATTCCTTGCTGCATGATAAGAACTTGAAAGGTGGGACAATCAAGACGGCTTGCCAGTTTAATGACATATAAAAAGACGGGAGAATTTAGCTTTGCAAAAGCCCCAAACTGGGGCAGAACCGGTTGGTCAGCAAGCGCCGAAATGCAAGGGCAGGGAAACAAATGATTCAGTCGGGTTTTGCCCTGCATGGGGGAAAAAGTTAGACAAGGGAAACGCTGACTTCATCTGTTTGCAATCCTCTCCCCCGGTGCTTCATACCGCTCCCCTCCAGGAAGATGATAGGAAAGGAATAGATTTATTGCACTCTTTCTCTCCAGTTCCCCCCAACCTGCAGTATCCTCAGTTTGAACCTCCGCTGAGAGGGAGACGGACCTAGGGTAACAGTTGCCTCCCCAGAAGCATGCACCGCCAATGCGATTATTGTGGTGTATGCTGCAGTAACATCCTAGAGATGCCAGCTAAAAACAGGGCCACACACATGCCCACACAACACGAGTCCCCAGTGTCAACGGCCAAGGCTGGCAAAGAATAGGAGAAAGAAGCATTATTCCATGAACTGGAGGAATCGCTCATTTTTTGGCTTTGTTGGCCGTCCTAAAATAAAATGGAATAAAATAAACCTCCTGTGTCTGATCACTCCAAAATGATTTCTCTTGTTAATTTCAGAACTGGAAGGTAAAAATAGATGGTCTGGGATCGAACAAAAACCCCTCAACTGCAATCCAACAAAACACTTGGTTCCGGTTTTGAGCGGTTTAAATCTGTTTCAATGAGACGGAGGCACCTGGCGAGGCAAATGTCACCACGAATCATAACTCCCCCCCGTCCCCCCACAAATGCTTTGTTTTGAAAATGTCAGAAAAAGTTTTAAAGCAATCAGAGCTCGTGGTAGAAAAAGTTTACGGGTGTTTCAGGAGTCTTTAGGGTGACTCAAACAATTCAGCCAAGGCGATGGGAATTCACGACGCGGTCGGTCCATGCAAAGCTACGTGTTACAGCCTGGACTGTATTACCCAGCTCTAAGTCTTCCCCAGTGTGTCAGGTGAGGAAACTGAGGCACGGCGAGATGCAAGGGACTCGCTCAGGGCTGCGGGGACGTCAGAAGCACAGCAGGGAATAGCAGCCAGGTCCCCCACGTCCCAATCCCACACCCTAGCCCCACAACCACCGTGACATCGGATGCCTTTGCGGCGTAGCTTGTGCAGCTGACCTCACATCCAAAGAGGCCGAGCCCCATCCTGATGACAGCTACCTTCCCATCCGCTCCCAGGGGCAGGAAGGACTGGTGTGAATCAGGGCTGCGCGGAGATCCTGTTCTGCATCTGGTGAGACACCCCGTCTCGGATCAGACCTAGGCACGGCCTCCACCGTCTCACCCAGGTCGCCCAGTACCTCCACAGTGACCCCCTGGCCATGGGAAATGCAGCCACCTCTCCCCTTGGTGACTGGGCCAGCTCAGTGTGCAAGGCCTCCCTTCGATACGGAGCTCTGCAGGTGCCACCTTCACTTACCTGCCCACGTCCCCAGCTAAGAGTCACTCGGCACAGGGACAATCCAGCCCGTGAGGAGAATGAAGAGAGGCTGCATCTATGCACCAGATACCAGTATATCTAGGTCACAAATCGAAAGGACTTCGTGCTGCGAAACCTGGAGGGGGGAGCTAGCCCAAAGGGTTACGGGAAGCCCAGCATGCAGATAAAACAAGGGCTGCAGGGGGAGATACCAGGACATCAAATCCATGGGTGGCCAGCACAGGGCTGCAGCCAACAGAGATGGGGGGAATTGCAGGGAAGGTGCGCACAATGACCCCGAGTCATTTCGAAGCGATTATCTGGGATAACAGTAATTACGTGCAAGAACGGAGAAGGTCAAACTGTCCCATCCTGCTGCTCGACTGTCACAAGTGGCATTTACATACACACGCACAGGTGTGGGTGCAGGGAAGGAAGGAGACGGAGCTGGGAATGGGAGAGGGGACGGTCCCCAAGGTGCAGCCCTTTGAAATGAAGGAGGAGGTAACTCAGGCAGGGGGGTGAGGTGCAGTCTGGAGGCCAGGATATGTGGAGCCCTGCCCCGTAGCTCTGCCTTTTTCTCTAGCCAGGATCTGTCCCCAGTAGAAGTCAAGCCATATTCACGTGATAGCAATGGCCTGTGGCCCCAGCCATGATCAGCAGCCCATTCTGCTGGGTGTTATACCCACACTTCAGTCAAACGAGGCCCTGCCTTGCAAAGGTTTCAACAGATGAAGGTGGGAGAGCGGGAGGGTCTCTCGAGGGAGGGGGTGGGTTCTGCTCTGGATGGCCTCCGAAGCAGCCAGGACGCAAGATACTGGACCAAACGCAAGATACTGGACTCGGTGAGTGTAACCACACCTCCTTTGTTAGACAGGAGACCAAACTAAAGTAACTTGTGCTTCTTTCTGGCTTGACGCTCTCTAAATCTTCGAGTCCCTTTTAGAGAGAGGAGCAGAGGCACAGAGAGGTGAAGTACATCCCCCAGGCTCACCCAGACAGTCCGTGGCAGAGCCAAGAAGTGTGTGCAAATTGGCACTCCCGATCTAGTGCCTTCCCCGGAAGCCACCCCTCCCACCCCGTCACTAGGAGCAGTTTATTCAATGCACCTAGCTCTTTTTTTGCAATGCACCTAGCTCTTTTTGCCTCCATATCTACCACCCACCTTGCTGTAGGAGCAGGACTGGCTCTGTATAGTTATTAGCCATGTCTCCGCTCATCTGCCCCTTAAGCCCTGCTACCCTGGAGTGTACCCACCATCTTTTCTGGGCTTACCTCAAACGCTCACCCTCTGCCCACAAAATTCAAAATGGACGGGAAGAGAAGACCTTGCCTCCCCTTTTTTTGCCACAGTTTGAGCGAGTTCCTGGATTGATTTTGGTCCTTATGAAACTATTTGGCAGGCAGCAGGTCACTAAGGATCGTTATAATGCTCTTCTTGTGCTGCCCTCCTCCTCTTCCTCCCTCTCTGCCCCAGCATGGCTCCCCGCTGGTGTTACTGGCTTCTGCAGATCCCCAGCTAGAGGCTGCTCAGGCCCATCTCCAGTCTAATCCCCATCCTTGCAGCGATGGGACCACTTGGCCAGACCCCAGCCTTTCCTCCCAATCTGCACCCCCTGCCTTCGTGGCTGTGCAGAAGTCTCTTCTGTCCTCCCTCCTTCCACCCTGCTCCCCGCCTGCTTTGCTGGAAGGCTCTTGCTTCCAGCTGTTGCTGTGCTGAGCTGGCTTGGCCCTTCGTAGCCCCAGAGGCTCCCCTGCTGCTTTGCTCCTGCAGTATCCCAGCCATTTCTCCCTGCCTGGCTGTGCATCTGCCTCCCGGACAAATGCTCAGTGCACGCAGCCGTCAGCTCTCTGCTGAACACCTCCCCCAGGGCTGCCCTGCACCACTGCTTCCCTGGACCCCTGCATGCATCTCTTTGCTCTGGATCTCTTAGGGATCCACTCCGCTGCTCCCAGCTAAATCACCAGGAGGGCTGATCCTGGCTCTGCTCCTAAAAAAGCAGGCGTCTGCTAAGACCAGCTGGTCCCATCACACCCACCTTACTCTGCACCCTTCTTGAATGAGCACCTGGGGTCTTCCCCCACCCACCTCCCACCTCCAGCTGATGAGCATCCTCCCCGTGAGGCCTGATCCAAAGCCATGTGAAGTTAGAGCCCTGCTCATTTCCAAGGGCTCTGGACCAAGCCATAGGAAGCGAACAGATGCTTGTGCTAAACCCGCAGGCTCCTGACCTCAGCAGAACTCCTGCTTTCGGTGGAGAAACCCTCCCTTGATATACTTTCCAGCTCCACTCTTATACTCCCCCATTCTGCTTATTCGCCAGCTTTGCCTGGCGCGCTGGGAAATGGATTAACCTGTGCAAGGCTTCTCGTGTCGTTCCCCACTGCATTTTCTAGCTGCAACCAATACGGGCTCCATCACGCTGCTAATAGGCAACCTCAACGATGACTTTGCCACCATCCTCCCCACGTTTTGGCTTCCTGCAACAACTGGGGACTGCTGTGAAAAACATCCCTTTCCCTGCCTTTAGCAGCTGCCGTGAAGAAGTGGCCAGAGACTATAGGTCTAGCGACTGGGGGGAATGTGGTGCAAGAATGGACAAAGGTGACGCAGATGCCATAAACATCTGCAGGGACTACAGTTGTGTCCCACGGCAGCAAATACGTGGGGTTTGATTACTCCTTTTGCCATGGCTGTTGCTTCCCTTGGGCCAGCTGCTAAGGAGAGAGAGAATCCCATGAACTGCAGGTGAAATTCAGCCCATGCAACAGGCCAATGTGAAACCCATCCTGGCACACCCAAGTCCCACATCAACCCTTAGGTGCATTGCACAGTGCTGTGCAGGCTTTGCCTTGGGCATCCACGCAGAAGCAAACCTTGCCCCAAGGCAGTGCCTCCCATCCACGCTCAGCAACCAGCCGAGCCTCCATAAAGGTCACTCCTGCTTTGCTGACATTTCCAGGAAGCACTGAAGTACTATGTGGTTCTCATTTATTTTTTTTTTGGAGCCCATCAAAGTTTACCTGGCACTGCACAAATACATTAATACAGTCTCCTCTCAAAATTCGGTCATTCGTTCATTAGCTGTGTTTTTAACTGTTCTCGGATTTGTGAATTGCTCATAACTCCTCCGTCAGATCCCAGACTTCGGCAGCCTCTTCCATCTGGCAGAGATATGGGGATCTTTACACAAACCCAGGGCCAACAAGCCTGAGCGGTGGAGGATGGGAAAGAGGAGACAGGGGATGGCTTTGCAGTGGCTATAGCAAGGGAGCTAGGACCTTGATAAATTCAGGAGCGGGAGCGTGTGATGCTGTCGCCTGCAATGACTGGGATCTCATTGCAGTAACTCAGGACACCCTTCTGGTCCTGCGTCCCTGTGACTTCAAATATGTATTGGCAATGTCACGCAGAGCTGCGGGAAAGACCTATGTGCATGCACATGTACCAACACCCACACCCCAGAAACGCACACACTTTGAACATCTACATATGCGTGCAAACACACTACGTGTGCACACACATGCACGCATAGGCAGACACACATAGACAAGGAGCGTGCACATGCATCAGCTGGTGGTGGTTAAACAAGCTCTGCTCCCCGCTTTACCCTGCAAGCTCTGCTCCATGTTGTGACTCGTGTTTGTCAGCGCTGCCTAATTTAATATGCCAAGACAAGCTTATACAGGTGCACTTGAGTCGAGTACATTATCAGATCAAGCTGCACTGATGTCAGCCCCAGCCTGAAGTACACCCAACGCAAAGGAAAGCATCAGGAAGAAATCCCACTTGGCAGCCAGGGCGTAGAGACTATAACCCTCCTGGACCAGGAAACATCCTTGCTGTGCTTGTAAACCACCTTGTAAATGCCCAGTGCTCGGGAAATAGGTTACAGCAGAACAACAGAGCACCAAGAGACATGAATTATGGGACATCCATGACTGATTCCCTGCTGCCCTGTGCCTTGCGGGGTCATCTCCCCTCCTGCAAAGTGACTGCACGATGGGTGGAAAGAAGCTTCCTCTTAGAGCTGGCAGCATCTTGCATTCATCTCGCCTTGACATAACTGACAGTGCGAGGCACAGGACAGCAGAAACTCAGGGCCAACGTCTCTGGGTAGGAAGGACGGTCCTAGCACAGCGCATCTCACAGCTTTTTCAGGTCAACAACACCTTTCTTCAACGTCAAACTGTTCTGCCAACCCATTTATATTGACTATGAAAAACTAAACAGTGCAACCAGGCTAAGCGCGACTGGGGTCTGTGTGCTTTGAGAAGCAGACAAAGCATACTTGACCTTGACGAGGCGGTGTAGTCAGGGATGGGAGTGCAAGTGGTATTTTCTTTGTTTTAGATTGCAATACATTTTTCAGAGCTTTGCAACCTTTTCCCGCCCCTGTCAATCAGCGCCTGTGATATCCTGGAAAGCTGCAATTCAGCCGTGCAGAAACACCAGCCCAAGCGTAACTAGGATTTGGGGACTGAACGGGGCAAAAGTTGTTACTGAAAGAACACAGATGGAAACATTTCATTTCCACAAAACATTAGGCTTTTTAATTAGAAATATGTTTCCCAAATGCATTTTAACGTCTTTTGAATAGAAAGCCTTAAAAACCCACAGCAAAACGTTTGGTTTCAGGTGGAATACAGCTTCTCTTTTGATAGGAAAGCATTTTTTACGATTATTATTTGAATTGCTGAAAACAACAGAAAAAAATGGTTTGGGGGATAACCCAAAGCAAATTTTTCTTTTATTTTCCAGAAAGGAATCTCTTTCAAAAAAAAAAAAAAAGAAAGAAAGAAAAAAAAGTAAAAAAATCTGCAGAACTGCCAGCAAGCTGAAAAGGGATTTACCATATTCTCTTGTGCACAACACGTACTTTCTCCCCCACCCCAAAACATAGCTGTTGGAAATTAGGGTGTGCATTATAAGCAAGGAAATACAATAATGGTATTTTGTGCCTCAGGGTGGGGAAAGAAGAGCATCTGCAGCACCGCGGCATTGCTTTTGCTCCCCCCACACCCCAGCCCCCAGGAGAGGTTCCTATTGCAGAAGCAAGCAGATCTTTTTGGGCTTCATACCATCTTTCAAAAAGCAGGAGCATACCTTATTCAGGGAGACACGCTGTGTGCAAGACAGTATGGTATTCCCCCAGCTCTACTTGGGAGATGCGCACAGCACCAGGCTGCTCCGTCACAGGCTTGCCATGGCTTAGGCAAAGCATTTGAACAGGCCTGTGGCTCAGATCCCCTTTGGTAATACGGTGCTGATACCACACAGAGGCCATGTGCGCTAAATTTAACGACTGTGGGATCACCCAGAGACATAAGGAAGCCGAACAAACTTGAGCCAGGGAGCTAGAAGCAACTGATGCTCCATAACAACCCCGAAATATTCAACACTTAACAGACATGACACATAAACGGGTTTAAGGGATGAGAAACTGGTTTAAACCCATTACAGAACAGACATTCAAGGCACATAAACCAGTTTGAAAATGGCTCAAACCGGTTTGAGATAAACCTGGTTGAACGTAGCATCAGACTAAACTGATTTGAGTCAAACCAGCTTATGCAACGTCTGTGCCCCAGCCCACTTTGACCGTAAGCTCTTCGGGGCAGGGACAGACGTTCGGTCCGGTGCTCGTACAGCCCCTAGCACAGCTGGGGGCTAGTTCATAACTTCACTTTCTAGACATAGCATTTGTATTGACAGCAAACGCACACTGACCTAGCTCCATTTTGCAAGTAGCTGAGGATTTGTCTGACGCACACATACACGCTTTTCTCTTGGCAGCCTATATAAAGATGCTTTGGGTGTGTGAGCAGCACTTTAACATGCAACCCTGTGGGCCATTGCCGTCAGGTATGTCAACATCATAATTAAACAGACATCCTTGAGGCGAACGTGTTGTTTTTCCACGGATCTGTAATCAGCCCTGTAATAAATATGGTGCAGTTCGTCTCTACGTTGCAGTGGCCTTTTTAAATGAAATTATTCATGAATTCCAGTAATAAACACCGCTCAATTCAGGCTGACGTTTGCTTTCCTTCTTCCGTGATGTGGCGAAGACCTTTGTGATGGAACACTGGCCTAATAGTGGGTGAAATGTGCCATTATTATTATAAATTGTGTGCGCTACGGTAGCCTTGACAGCACGCCAGGGAGAGCAGGGCCCCCGTTGTGACTGGCATCAGGAGGTCTGCGCCGCCTCGGGGGCTGCTGTGATAACTCCTCTCCCTCCCCGGCAGCGAGGCACTTTCGAGCCCCCGCAGAACCGCTCTTCGGCAGTCTGTTGTGGGCACGAGGATCGGCGCGTGCTCAGGGAGGCTATGCCTAAATGTAAAACGGGAGAGAGCAAAGGGGCTCCTGTGGACTTCAGAGGGCCAGCAGCAGCTTCATGCACGACTTCTATCCCTCTACTGCTCATATTTAGGCCACGGGCAAGGGAAAAAAAAGGCAAAGGTCAGCCTGAATCGATGTGGTTTACCTGCCAACCACGGTTAAGGCATGCCACTTTATGTAGGCAGTGGCAAGGGGGATGTGGCTAGGATCGCATCCACTTCCCTTTGCTTCCTAGCAGGAGCCCCCATACAACCAGGGGTTGCCCTCAACGTGAGGCTGACACATGGCTCATGCTCGGGCTTCTAGATCTGAAATGAGACCCCTATAGCTGCTCTGCCATGTGCCCCCACGCACGGGCTGGAGCTCACACGCCGAGCCAGGGGAACAGCTGCTAGGTCAGGAGCTAAACGTGGGAGGCGAAGAGGCTTGGGCAGAGTGCAAGCCTTGTGCCACCCCGAGTGCCCGGTCAGGCTTTACACGGACTCTAAACACGATCAAGGGGGCACCACCAGCAGCACCGGGCAGTCTCCAGGGCTCAGGACCCGAGAGGGGTGGTGCAGGTCCCGCTACCTGAGCAAAGAGGATCCCTACCTCCTTTCAAGCTGCACCTGCAGTGACTTCGGGAAGCCTTGTGCTGAAATAAGACGCTCAATGAGAGCCCGACAGCTTTGCACCAGCGCGATGGTGCCGCCAGAGGTGACGCAGCCGCTCGGCGCCAGGCACCTGAGGCGATCTGTGACCTGAGCATGCAGTGATGCAGCCGAGTCCTCTGCAGGAAGGTGCTGGGGCCAAGGCAATGGGGCCTGCCAACTCCCAGGGAGCTGGCAGAGAGGTATTCCTGCCCTCGCATCTGGAGCAAGAGGTGGCACCTACCAGGGAACGGCTCCGAAATACAGACAGTGGCTTGAAGGGATACTTCAGCTTAGCTGCTGCCAATGCTACACCCTCCCCTCCGGGAATGGGGTTTGGAGATCTATCCAGTCATGGCCCTGGGTTCAAAAGCAACGGGGGGTTAGCAGAAAGCCGGTCCCGAGCCTGACCTTTTAAAGTCACTCAAGCCTTCACAGCAGCAGGATGGAAGCACAGGACTATTTTTATTAACTGAAGTGGAAGAAAGATGGCCCAATGGTTAGGGCACTACCCTAGGATGCAGAGGGCTGGGTCCAGTTCCCTGCTTCTGACTTCCTGGGAGGCCTTTCAGCAAGGTCATTATACCATGCTGCCTCCCTCTTTTATGAGTAGACCCCAGCTTTGTCTCTCTAAGAGGAGGCAGTGCTAGCAGCCCAGCACCCTATTAGGGCCACGCTGACTTACTGCACCTCATCCTCCCACTTCTAAAATGGAGACCCCCTTCCCCCGGACCATGCAGGATTGCTAGCTCTGGAGGTGGACGGAAGGGAGCTCATGGTATGCAAGTGTTGGAGCCAGGTTAATAGAGTTTAGACCTATAAAGCTGGAAAGGGCCATTGCAATCTCCTGCCCTGACCTCCCAGGCAGCACAATAATTGCTGGTGCAAGCTAATAACATCTCCTGGAGCTAGAGAGCATCTTCTTAAAGAGCCAGCCCGTCTCCATCCGAAGATTTCATAGGACGAAGAATCCCTTCACTTCCCTAGCTGAGTCACTCCAGTGGTCAATACCCCCAAGCCTTAAAATGTACATCTTATTTACAGCCCCGATTTCCCCAGTTTCAGCTTCTACCACTGGATCGTGCCCTGCTGGAATAAAAAGCCACCTCTGATAGGAAAACTCTTTCCCATGTTGGTATTTGTAAGAGTTATCCAACCACTTCTTAACCTCCTCCTCTGCAAGCTAAATAGGTTGAGCGTCTTTCATCTGTGGCCATCATAAGGCATGTTTGCATACGGCGTGCAGAAAGATAAGCTGGACTTTCGGCACTGAATACCACGTCCACACCTTCTACTGCCTCTTTGTTAGGAGAGTGTTAATTTTTATGGTGCAGCAGACTCGCTCACCCTATTAAAAGAATAATTTAATTAACTTGGAGAAATGTAATTAATTTTAATTGTTCGCGATAATTCATTATTTAATATGATATTAATAATTATAAAAATCCTAATGCCCAGTAACTGTCCTATAATGTGATAATTAAACTCTCATATAGGAAGGCACTTAATTTAAAGTGCTCAGCAATTGCTCCTGATCTCCACAGCCAAACTCAGTGACCCAGAGACAAGCTCGCAGAGGGGCTGGGTTTCATGTGAGCTGCAGGAGCTGGGACTGGCATGTGCTGGGGACCCAGACAAAGTCCCTTGAAGGCTGAAGTGGGACATCAAAAGATGCCCAGGTCCTGCACTCCGGTGAGCCTCCTCCTCCCTAGGGCTTTAGCACCGGTGATGCATTTACACCCAGCGGATCTGAATCAGGAAAGACCTTTACAGGGTCTAACAGTGTAAACTTCTCCCTCAGGCTTCCTTGTACTCCAGGCTTCAACCAGAAGAACTTTTCTGCCACAAAGATTTACTCGGGGTGCAGCCATGAGCCACTAAATCAGTTGGACTTCCCTGACGCCAGCAGGAATTCATGCTAGCTAGGGTTTAACCATTACCCTCCGAGACCATTCAAGTCTTTCCCAAGACACAGGGCGCTGTATGGGATTAGAGATCCCATCAATTCACATCCGCCCCTGTCAGCTCCATGCTGGATTTGACCAAGAAGCCCCAAGGAGACAGCTGTCCCAAGCGCCTCTGCCACCAACCTCATTGAGCTGGAAGGGCGCAATGGGGAAAGCATGAACTTCTGGTCCAAAAACAGGCTTCAGCCAGAACGAGCAAATCGCTGCTCTTGCGTGCAGTGCTGCTGATGGACTAACATCGGAGGCTTTTGAGAGAGCCTCTCCTGGACTTCCTAGTCTGCAAGGGTGATAGTTCACGCCTGTCTCTGCGCAGGGGAAGACGGCACAAAGGCCGGAGTGACTGGTGTTGAAGCACTGGATGGGGATACAGAAGATGAATGGTGCTTGGCTCCAGGGCTGACCTCAGCTCTCAATGGCCTCAATGCAAGACATTTCCCTGCTGTCAGGCCTTGTCTCCCCTTCTGCAAAGTGCAGGGTAATAAACCTCCCCTCATCCATCTTGTAAACCGAGATTGCAAACTTCAGGGCGGGAGCAAGCTCTTGGCACGTGTATGCACACAGCACCTGCTGCTAGGATGTGGTTAGCAAAAGGGTGGAAGGGTACAGCATTAGCCTCGTGGTTTTAAACCTGGGGAGAGAAGTTTCCCTTCTCTGAAAAGAGCCTTAATCTATTACCGTGGCAGTGCTTCTGGAACAGGCACTCTCGAGGCACAAATGAGAGAGGTCGGTGTTGCTTGGCCTCGTCAAACAGCATCTCGAAAGCAATTCACTGGACCCTCGCTCGAAACACAGATGATAAATTAGATGTTCTAGCCCTGCGCTGTTTTTATAGGCAAAAATCAATACATCTCACTCCAGACTATCTCTGGCAATCTGCCACGTATCGAGCACGCTTAGAAGTGGCACCTACCCTGTGCGTGCTGCCCGCCGCCTCCGGATGCGGCACAGTCTTTCTTCTCGTGAACTCCACGTCCGGCAGTACGTCCCTGCTTACTTGTGGCAGAGGCTGTAGCATGATAGCACCTGGAGAGCCTAATTGAGGCAGCCTGCATGCCAGGAGCTGCACGTTCATCTGCCAGCATAGAAGCGCTCCCCCTACGACCACCTTTCAGTCCCCAGTGGCCTCTGTTTTGCTAACAGGGACACACACAAAAAATTATCAAGAAATTAAAGAGCTCCTTGAGAGACCTGGCATCTCTCACACACTTCCTATACCCCTGCCCACTGTCTTATCCCCAGCACCACTCCGCGCATCCTCATTTTTGCCCCTTTTACGTCTGTTCTCCAGAACACGCGCGGTGGGGCTCTGTAATGCAATCCTGTTTTCTGCACCAGGCAAAAAGGGGTGTCCTGCCCCCCACTCCCATGCATCCCAGAACAAGCCATACTGCTTCTCGGCCTGGAGGGACGTGGGCAGTGGGGTTCCGCAGGGCTCGGTCCTCGGGCCCGCACTGTTCAACATCTTCATCAGTGACTTGGATGAGGGGGTAGGAAGCACCCTGTTCAAGTTTGCTGATGATACTAAGATGTGGGGGGATGTGGGTGCACTAGAAGGGTGCAATAGGCTACAAGCTGACCTTGACAGGTTGCAACGGTGGGCGGATGAGAATAGGATGGGGTTTAACACTGATAAGTGCAAGGTGTTGCACATGGGGAGGAAGAACCGGCACCACACTTACAGGTTGGGGAACTCCCCTCTTGCCAGCACGGAGACGGAAAAGGATCTTGGAGTCGTCATTGACTCCACCATGAACATGGGCCGGCAGTGTGGGGAGGCAGTCAAGAAGGCCAATCGTACCCTGTCATGCATCCACAGATGCATCTCGAGCAGGTCCAGGGAGGTGATCCTCCCCCTCTATGCGGCACTGGTCAGGCCGCAGCTGGAGTACTGCGTCCAGTTCTGGGCGCCACACTTCAAGAGGGACGTGGACAATATGGAAAGAGTTCAGAGGAGGGCCACTCGTATGATCAGGGGTCAGCAGGGCAGGCCTTATGAGGAGAGGCTACGGGACCTGAACCTGTTTAGCCTCCACAAGAGAAGGTTAAGGGGGGACCTTGTGGCCTGCTACAAACTGGTCAGGGGGGGATCAGCAGGTATTGGGGGAGTCCCTGTTCCCCCGTGCGCTGCCAGGAGTGACCAGGAATAACGGTCACAAACTGGCGGAGGGTAAGTTTAGATTAGATATTAGGAGGCGCTACTTCACAGTCAGGGCGGCTAGGGCCTGGAACCAGCTTCCAGGGGAAGTGGTGCAGGCTCCTAGCCTGGGGATTTTTAAAAGGAAGTTAGATGAGCACCTTGCCGGGGTCATCTGACCCCGGGGCTCTTTCCTGCTAAGGCAGGGGGTCGGACTAGATGATCTACCTAGGTCCCTTCCGACTCTAGCTACTATGAAACTATGAAACTATGAAACTATGCCCATGGTGAGACCAATTAAAACCTGTTGCTGCTTAATGGCAGCATTGTCTCTGGCACATAAGCTGGGCAGTCCCAGGCTGCAACCCTGCAACGGAGTCTAACGAGAGAACCACCCTGGAGTGCTTCTTGCTGGGCATCTCTGAGCAGCCATGCAGCTGTGGCATGTGGTACAGCAACATCTATTTGCTGCTAAACAGCTGCCCAAAGGGGCATTGAGTCATGGGGGAGCACATACCCCCTCCCCAGCTGTAGCTGGCACCAGGACAGGGAATAGGACAGCTCTGCAGTTCGGATGCTGCACTAGACACGAGGAAGGAGGGGTCTTTCCCCGCTTTGCCACAGGTCTTGAATCTCCGTGCCTCCATCTCTACCTTTGAAGAGGGGTAGGGACCTTTCCTTAGTCGACTTGGCTGTGGGTTGGTAAGCTTGGTGGGGCTGGCACCACGTGGTTGTGTCTTGGAAATGCTACCATTTACAGTTGCAGTAAGGAGCTCCAGCCAAGGCAGAAGCAATCGCACTATGCCCAAAAATACCGTGAGAAAGCCTGTGCCCCAAGAAATGTCAAATCTAGGAAAATAGTAGCAAAGCCCAGCAGCGAGGCAATGCAGACTGGCCCCGGGCATCGCTCAGTCTCAAAGCCCTGTCCCCTGCCTATTTGCAGTGGTTGTAGGCTCAGCAGGGAGGCGGTATAGATATGGTCTGTGCATGCAATGCCACCTGCAATAGGGACCTGACACACAGCCCTGTCTGTCCCTGCTACAGAAGCTGCGTCTTGGTGGGAGTGCAGAGGGGTGGTCCTAGGATGCATGCAGGTGGGGTTCACCCCCATGGAGGTAGCAGAGGCCTCCAAGAGCTAGCAGCCGACCTTCCCTCTGTAGCTGGGCGGGAGAAGTGGGGAGGGTGGCACACCCCGGCTGTGTCTCATTCGCTCTCCCTTTTCCTCCTGCCAGGTGATAAAAGGACAGATTTGGCATAGAAAAAATAAAACTCTGACAAGCACAGAAGAACGTGGCAGTGCCAGCCACTTTAGCCTTAACAGCAACACAGAGAGGAAAGAAAACGGTGGCGGAGTCCCTGCCGGCACTTTGCAAGAGCTCCGGCAGCCATCAGAGAAATGGCATTTTTCCTCTGAAGCCTTGTTGAACTTTCCAGGGTTGAAAACACACTAATTTCCATGCATGGGCGTCCTCCGCCATTCTCATAACCATCTTAAGTACTTAAATATACAATTTACATGAAGGAATTATATGCTGCTGGCTGCTTTTTCAAATAGAGAAAGGACCCCCTACAGACCTGTTTGCTTTCCTTGAGTGGCACAATAGTGAGCGAAGGACCCATCTCTTCCTCAAATTGTGCCATCTGTGCTTTGGTGTATGGGCTCACATTTTCTTCCCCCCCCCCCACATTCTCCCTCTTCTTTGTGCCCCCCTGAAGAAAATTGCAAGCAGTGTTTTTCCAGCCCGAGCACAAAAGGAAAGTCAGGAGCAAGGAGCCAGGTGGGGACAAGTTATGCCTCATCACCTTCGACACCGTGGATCTCCTTGAGAAATGCTGAAGGTAGTGTTGCGACATGGGCTGCACGTTCTCAGAAGGGGGAAAGACCAACTATAAAGGTGCTTGGGAAAGTAATAAAGGCATAAAGCTTTCCCTTTGGATGTATTAGCATTGCAATAACCACTCCCTTGCCTTGCCTCCAGGGACTATGGGCTAAGTTGCAGGGCTGTACAAGGAGGCAGCAGATGCACACAGCTCGGGGTCCGAGTCAGTCATGCACTCGGCTGCATTCCCAAAGCATCATCACTGTAGCATGAACGATCGACAAAATTAGAAATGTAGCAGACATCTTGAGAGGCTGCACAATCCTCTTCGCTCCTTTAAGTGATAATTTGCATTGGTCAGGTTCCAAGATCTGATTTCCTGAGGAGCCGCGTTTAATGGCAGGTGCTACAGTCACTTTGTTTAAAATGTGCATTGTGTATCTGGATACACATGAGCCTCGTCTCAAAGAAAGACCCGATGGTAGCCATCATGAGTCTACGTATTGGCTTGATCAGCCAGAGCAGAGCCGTGGAGTTCGGCTCTCGAGGGCAACACCAGCAAGAGCGGTAGGCAGAGCTGTTATCAAGGCTGGTTTGTCATCTCGATTCAGCATCTTAAATCAACTCAGATTAATCACCACTGCTGCCCCCTTGTAGCCTGAAAACTGGGCGCAATCTAAGAAAACAGCACTTTCATGAGATGGTTGGCACCTCCAGGACTTCCAGCCTTGGTGGAGATGCTGCAAAACAGAAGGATCAGCACCAAACTTTGGACTTCCTGCCCCTGATGATCTTCTGAGGTCCGTTCCAGCCCTGATGCCTATGAAACCAAGGAAATGCTGCCATTTACAATTGCACTATGGAGCTCCAGCCAAGGCAGGGACAAGCGCACCATGCACAAAGGTATAGCGAGAAACAGCCTGTGCCCCAGGGAACGTCAAATCTAGGAAAACAGTGGGAAGGAAAACAGGAGTCACAAAGGTTGGAAGCAAAATTGTCCAAGGTCCCAGCAGGAAACTGAAACCAGGCTGCCTCTGCGGAGCCCAATCTGCTCAACTACGCTGCCTCAAAGTAAGCCTGTGCCGGAAGTGGGCTGCCAGCCCCTGCACGTGCAGCCAAGCCTTCAAATGTGTTAATTCACAAGCAGAAATCTGGCTAGGCTGTGAGTGAAAGCCAGCGTACTGCCCATGAGAGCAAACCCCGCTGCATGGCCCCAAGCCAGCTTGGTTGCAAAAATGAATTCCTTTGGAGAAATGGTAGCCCCATGTCTCAGCCTCCACCCTCCAGCTCTTCTTCTGCACAATGATGCCATGCCACTGAGACATCTCCCAGGGTCCAGAGGAGCTGGAGGCATCTTGACAGCAATAAAGTTAGCCATTTGGGTATCTGTAAGGATAAACGTAGGGAGGGAGATACTCCTAGGAGAGCCTGAAGACATTCACCTGGGGCTAGGAAAGTTTACAATCAAACGGGTTTCTTCCCCCACCCTTGGAGCTCAAAGACCTCAACAGTGGAGGGGTGCAAGAGCAAATCTATTCAATGCCACTCTGCATTCATGCTGGGAGGAGTCGTGTTGCTACCGAAAAAAACATCAAGGGAGCACTTGTGGGAGGGGAGTTGAAAAATGCTTGGCGAGGCCAGGTCCCCAGCCCCCTCCTCACGTGCAGCAGCTATGCATGCAGAGCTGCACAAAGGAGACGAGAGAGGTCTTGACTGCAGCCAGCCTGGGCTGAGAGAAGAAGATGGGAAGGAGACACCGCAACACTGCTCCTCTCTACCCTTCGGAGCTCTGCTTCAAAAAACACATCACCACCATGGAGCGGGGCATTGTTCAGGCAGGATTTTATATGGCAGGTGAGAAATTGAGGTCACAACCAAGCGCGAACTTCCCAGGAGAGAGAGGCAGGCAGAGCCGGCCACTGGAAGGAGCTGGCACCCGTAACGCACGCGCCCACATGCAGACACTCATTCTCACTGCCACACGCGGGCCAGACCTTCGCCAGCCTGGGAGGCCCGCTTTGTGCTCCTTTATCTGAATGCAACACAGGGGAGACAGCGATTGTGCCATTGCAGCCATGTGCCTCCGAGACAAAGAGCAGAGCATCTCTTAAATGAAGCCTGTGCCCCCCACTCCAGCTCAGAGAGGAGAAGGACTATTAATAAATTATTTATATTTGCACTACGATAGCACTTAGGGATATGCATCACAGATCACGACCCTGCTGGGGGAGAGGCTGGGAAGATACAGAGTGAGAGCACAGTCCCTGTCCCAAAGAGCTGGCAGTGAAAGGATTGCATAGCTAGGGTGGGGTTTTCAAAAACACAGCAATGACCCAGCCTGACTGCCCTCGGAGGCAAGCAGTGATTTATCCCAGGCCTCACTGTGGATGCAGAGTTAGACCAACACTGATCCTTTGGAAAAGCCCGCCCTCGAACTGTATGGGAGCTGCTCCAAGCCTGTTCCCCACCTCTCCCAGGATCAAACATGACCCCTCTCTGCCGGCCTTTTCCATTGCTGCTTGTACAGCAAAATCTGCCATTGGCCCCAGATAACATCGCATCACGGTGATGAGCAAGGATCCTGGTTTTCTCTGATTAAAAAAAAAAAATCCCCAATTTTTGAGGTTTTGTTTTTTTTTTAAAGCAATGCAAAAATCTGGATTTTTGCATGATTAAAAATGCAACGCTACTATATATAGATATATATTAGTGGTGCATTGGTATTAGTTCTCAGCCTCTTGAAGGCTCAGATCAAGCGTTATATCTATATATTAGTGGCGTTTCATTTTAATCATGGGGAATTGTGGATTTGGGTTATTTTTTAATCCAAAAATTGGAGGGTTTGTTTGTTTTTTAAATAAGAGAAAGCCAGGATCCCTGGTGATGAGGATGCATGAGGGCAACTCTTTGCCCGTGAGCAAGACTCATCATAGCGGACTCTGCTGCTACGTGGCTGGCAGGAGCATGCAGCACCACAGCAGCCTTTTCAAACTCAGGTATTTTATTTATGCACCTAAATCCCCTTGGAGACACCTGGTTCACAGAGCTACCAAGACGCAGACCTGCCGAGGATCTGGAGGCAATCCATTCCCCTTGGCTCTAATGGGCACCTAAATACCTTTGCTGGGCTTAACTGCTCAGCTCTCCCATTTTTGCTCATCAGAAATACATGAGCTCCCATGGAAAACATAGTTCAGGTGTTTCCATGTGCCAACTGCTCTGCGGTATTTGGAGGGGACAAAAAGTGCCAATGCTGCACGGAGAAGTCTCCTGTCTGAAGGAGAAGACCGTGCTGGGTGCGACTGTTCAGCCACACGGTTTGTGCACCCTCTCTGCTCATGCTCAGGTCATTAGTCCCATTTGGGAAGGAAGGGGTTCAGTCCTCCATTACTGAGAGTGCTTTGAGGACTTTGAGATTTAAAACTAACTTAAGACTTGTCCTAAGTGACAGCAGAGCCAGGGGCTGGTCCCCAGGTTCACAAAGATGCAAGTCGCTACTTAGCCTCATCTCTACCTGCCAGGACTGTGCAGAGCTGAGGTGCAGGAGAGATATCAGCCCTTAGCATTTAGGTTTGCAAGGCAGTCAGAAAGCTCAGCAATGTATGCACTGTAAACCCCCGCCCCCCTACAGCCAAAGACCCAGCTGAATGATCAAGTCCATGTGACCACCGTGTTTTGGAGAGGAGGATACCACAGTGCACAGGCTCAGCCTGCACCTGATCTTTACTTCTCCGGTGCTTCCAGGTTGGATGATTTCACTAAGCTTCTGCCGGGTGGGGAACAACCCCTTTCCCTTTACGATGTTATCGCCGTGGTGCTACTGCAGATGGACGAGGGTGGTGGACGGCAGGGAGATGGGCAGGGCAGCCCACGTGCAGCATGGCAGGCTGTGCCAGGAACAGAATTCATTACAAATGCTCCTGCAAAACCCGCTTTCCGCCCCACGCCTGCCGGGTCCTGGATGCTCAGCCAAGTGCTGATGCGATGGAGCCAACAGAAATCATGCGGCACGAGAAACTTCTAATCTTAGCCTGAAGTGCTGTGTCTAACTGCTCGCTGCCAGGGCTAGGGAATAACTGGGCTGGGTATTTCAACAGGGCAGGGGATGCTCTTTGCAGAATAAACCCCTTGGAGAAAAGTCTCCATGAAGCAGCCTGGCAGCATCCATCCTACACAGGCCAAGGGATACAAGATGCATCATTCCCCTAGGATCAGTGTGCCAAACCCCCCGCCCCATCAAGGTAGTATGGCAGAAATTCAGTCGCCAATGGATTTTATCTGCAAGCACAGCTACAAAATGGGCCAATATCACCTCTGCATCCATAAAGGAGTAGAGTATGAAGCTCGCCCAAAGCTACACAGAAAGGAAGGAAGCAAACCTAGATTTACTGCAGTCCAGTCCAGTGTCCTACCATTCTCCTTAACCTGGAAGTCCCCCACCCATCCAACCAGCTGGACCCCATCTGTAGCATGGTGATGGGTCCAAAGAAAGGACATACTCATTGCCAGACGCAAAGCTTACCTGCACGGGCTTGGAGACCCCTTAATAGCTGGGCTAGGCTTAGCTCCTTGCTGGCTAAGTCTTCGGAGAGGCCGAGTTGGTTTTGCCAAATCCTGCCCGCTGCACAATTAAGCAAACAGCTAAACTGCAAGGGTCAGCAGACAGCAACGGGGGCTGCATAGCAGGAGCCGGATATGCCCTTACCCACATTCCCCTTCTTTAGAGGCAGACAATGACCATTAAAAACTCTTTGGACCCCCATACAGCAGGAGGTGCATCCATTAAACATCTCACTCCAGACATCAGCACTCTTCTGGAGGGTAGAGGAGGCTCAGGAGCTTTTTCAGTTCGTGGCACAGAGTGTTTCAAGCCACTGGCTTGATATAAAGCAAGTCGGCAAGCCCAGTGTGTCCTGCCTGCTTCTATTATCTGTGTGCACACTGCTTTCGGTCAATCAAGGTATTCTGTGTACATACATGCCTACCTCCGAGGCAGGTTTTCATCTCCAAGCATTTGAGGAAGAAGCATCCCACTGGCACACTGCATGGGGCTGTCTGTCTGGGGAGCTGGGGAAAACTATTCTTGACCTCATCAACACACGGCAGCAGCCTTGGCGCTGTGCTGTACTATCGTGTGCTGGGAAGCGGCTGGATTTCTAAGGCATAGCGGGACTGCCTCTAAAGTGCCTCCTTTCCTGCCCCAACACACACAGACAAACAATCCTGTAAGATGGAAAAGGAGGAAGCAGGAACTGCAAATGAGACCTGTAACATCTTTGAGAGTGGGGAGAAAAAAAACAAACACACCAGAGACAGTGGAGATTGGTGGTGCAGGGGTTGGGGACAGGAGCACAGCTGTGCTGTTCTTCTTACAGATGTGCAGGATGCCTGCATTTAATATTCGAGTGGTACCTCACATCAGCAGCTTAGCTAAGGGTGGCCAAGCAGGGCACTAGCTCTGCCCACTGACTGGGGAAGCAGAGGCACAGACATAGCAGCCACTGCCCCGCACATTGTCACCGGGCAGGGTGCAACAACCTGCCCAGCTACACCTCTGCCTCACTTGGCACTACACCCACCGGGGCTGGTACCAGCCAACTCGCATAGCTGCCTGAAGCATGCGGCACTTTGCAAGATAGCTTTCATCTATCTCACCGTCTTGCCCTACATCTGGTGCTAGGCCCCCAGTTTGAAAGGACCCCTGCACCGACCAGCCGGTGCTGAAATGCAGCACGAGAGAGACATGTGCCCCCACACAGAACCACATATATTTATGGCTTCAAAGTGAAGCAAGAGCCAAAGGTAAGCATAAAAAGCGTGCCAAAATTCAGCCACATCCTTGAGCAGATCGCCGAACGTGTCCGACACGCATGCTCAAGAGGGATCACGGCAAGTGCCCTGTGATTACACGCAGGGCAGATTCCCAAATGCTCAGTCCAGCCCTGCCTATATCATCACTTGATACCAGTGACCCAGCATGAGAGCGACAGCAGAGAGGAGTGATGGTCAAGTGTGGCAGCATGGCAGAGCCACGTCCCAAACTCTTTTTTTTTTTTTTTTTTTTTTTTAAAAAGATGGGTCTGAGACACGCTGGCGAATACCCCCTTTTAAGAAGGATGCACTGAAGGTCAGGAGTGAAACGCGCTCGCTGCCAGAGCCGTGGGGAAAGGGCAGCCTTCAGACCGCACTGCTCACGTACTGCCTGATGCCAGCTTGTGCTACCAGCCCTTTAACGAGCTCCCGTCACACTGCGAAGCCCAGCATTATTAAAAAGCCACTCTAAACTATTTGAACAAGAGGACAGAATAAAAGTTAACGGGCACGCTCTCCCCACACCATCTTCTGAAAACAAGTGTCTGGAGCCAGATTTATTGCCCTTTCCCCGCAGTTAAAAAACAGGTGGCTGACCCACCACCATCCCCCTGCAATCACTTTATGGGAGACTTTCTGCATTTGTACAATTCATTTCACTCTCACCAGCCCCATAAAAACTTTTCTCCTTTTCTTAAGGTCTGTGCAACTCTTTGCAAAGGTTCCAACAAAATATTAACACTCCCTCCCTCTCCCAATAAATCTCTAACCTTGTTACCCATTTTGCTGTATAATATAGGAAAGCTATAGGACTACAGAACAGAAGGAACAGGATCAAGGCCCAGTCGAGTTTCATGCTGTTGTAGGAAGGCTTGTTACGAGCGTTTCTACTGCATTAACATGTAGAGGCCCCATCCTGCTGGAGGCTGCACAAGCATGTAAAAAGAGAGTTCCCCAGTTTGGAGAGTTTACAGTCTTCAACTTACATACTCAAGGCAAAGCAAACCATCAAATCAGCCCCATGCGACAGATGGGGAAGGGAGACCCAGACACATTCGGTAACTTTTTCGCATAGCGCAGGAAGCAAAGGTTGAGCCCAGATGTTCTGAATCCAAAAAAAAAAAAAAATCACTGTTTGTACCCCAAGGTCATCTTTCCAGCCAAAGATGCATCCATGTATGCGCCCCACCTCCCCACACGCACTCCTATGCCCACGCACATGCAAACTCCCAGCACCCATCCAAGAGAATCCCATGGACACCAGGGATCCTCGCCCCAGACTCACAACTAATAAAAAATGTGATTGTACTGAACAATGCGAGGGAACAAGTGGGGAAAAACACAGGTGCCAGGTGCCCCATTACCCCTGCAGAGCCTTCCAAGACAGGAAGCATCCCTCTCTACATATACCAAGGAAGTGGCCTGCTAAGCAGGCACTGAAAAGGGGCACACAGTCCTTGACTACCGATATTGCAAGGGTACTCATGAGTCCCCCAGGGCCGGGTTATATTTGAAAGAGGGGGACGAGCCTTTCCCTTCTGCAGTCAAGCCCCAGGCTCCACTGGGAGTCTCTTCTCCCTCGAGATGCAAAGGAGTATCTTGCTTTGCAAGGGGCACAACTGCCACCGTTGCCTGCAGGAGCTCAGCCCCTCTGCTCCAATCGACGAGGGAGCACGGCTGGTTCAGGACACAAGAAGCCAGCCCCGAGCAAGCCCCGCTTCTGCGCACGAGGGTCCGAGTGAAACCACAACCGAGGATCCAAACCCTTCCGGGAGTGTAGCTTGCCTACTTCTCTGCACTAGCAACACATGATGCCATTAGATAGTGACTAAGCACGGTGACTCAAACTGGCCAGCTGGCTAACTTCCTCAGCATGCCTGGATGAAGAACAACAGCCTAATCACGGCAGCAAGGATAGCAACATCTTGCGGCTCTAATCGTTGGGTCCAAACTCAGGAAATACGGCTCAAGTCCTGGCTCTATTACAGACATAACTTCTCTATGCATTGGTTCTCCATCCATGCAAGAGCAGTTGTGATCCTGCTTTTGCCCAGCTTGGACTGAGACCTCTTTGGGGCAGGAAGGAGTCTGCTGCCGCATGCCAGGATGCAGATAACGAGATACGAACTCATCCCTGCTTCTAAACCGAGGAGCCGGCCCAAGTCGCATGCAACATCTGGGGAAGCAAAGCCCGTCAGCGTGCACAGCCTCCTGGTTAGATGAGAAAGCCCGTCACTGTTAGTTCATTTCCAAATCCCCGGTTGGCCCAGCCCCCCTGCCTCCAGCTGGCTGGTTTGCAGGAAGCTCTCCTCCAAATCAATCAGCCACAATTAGTTAAATTTTCTCTTGAACAGCTGAGCGCTCCCCTGAGCGAAGAGAGACACTTGGCATGGCAGCAAACTGAGGCATATGCTCGGATGACACCTCCTTTGTGCGCAGGCTGCGATCGCTGCTCGGCTGAATGGTGAAACATCCAAGCTCTGGAACAGCACTCGAGCCAGGCCGCTTTCTACCTTTGCTCTTGTGAGCTTGCCCAAAAACACATGACAAAAGCCACAGAGATGGGCGACTGGGTGGGGGACTTTCACAATTCAAACACCTCACTGGGTTCAGCATGTGGCCTTCCAAAACCAGTACGGGTACCTCAATGGTGCCGGGAGCGTGACCTCTACCCACCCCACGCAGCATAGGCTCAGAGCTGCACGACGGAAATTACCCCCAAGTCAATGGGGCGCGTGCGCTTTTAGAGCAAGATGTTCGACCACCTACTGCAGAAGAATTGGCAAGCTGGACAAGAACAGCATGCGGACTCGGGGGCTGCATCCCCAACTGTTACATTTAATAGCCATAAACTGGTCCCCTGCCGAGTCTGGATCTACTATAGGCCTCCACATACAGCAAGGAGTGCCACATGTTACTTATATATTATGTACCCCACCGTCACCTTACAAGTCGTGCGGGGCAACCACTCTGTTACACTACGTTGTTTCTCGTGTCTTTTTTCCTTCATCTCTTTCACCAAAGGGGACACGAAATCTGCAGCAACACATTCGATGGAGGTAGACCAACTGGAGTATTCCTGGTAGTGGCAGCAGACATTCGCTACGTGGGAAGATCTGCTCTAAAAGAGGATCATTCATAGATTTGCTCCAAATCAGATTTTTTTTCTCCCATTTTACTGCCTCAGTCCCAGTTAAACTGACTGGAGAGAGATGCCCAAATACCATTAAAAAAAATCTCCCCTTTTCTTATGAGATGGATGCACAAAGAGGAGCTCTTCCAACCTGCACAGGTACCATCAGACTCCCACCCTGCCAATGGGAGTTGGATCGGACTGGAGATCCAGACCGCTTGATGCTCTGCGCCACCACTTCGGCAAGTCACTGGATCCTCACCTCACCTCCACAGGAAAGCGAGTAGAGTATCCCTCCATTTCACGGGCTCTCTGGGCCTAGCCATAATTCATCAGGTGCTAAAGAGCAGCATGTTGCACAATATTCACAGCCAGCTGGCAATGAGGATGGAAAGACTTAGCTTGCTTATAACAACGCAAAGTTAGCAAAGTCTCAGCTATGCAACGGCTTGCTGGGAGATCATTTGAGCAATGGCATTACCCCTCTTGCCGCTTAACAACAGGAGAGTGACAGTGATGAGGTCTTGAGTGTCCAACTAGGCAAAACTGCAAAAACCACCGCTAGAACAAAGATGGGACCTGTAGTCTGGATGGCACCGACCAACACATTGCACCGAGCTCCTGCCCTTATGGACCCGGCAAAGAGTCTCCTCCGTGGCTCCCACCGCTCCAAAAAACAGGCCACGTCGACTGAAACCCTGGTTTCACAAAAAGGCTAGCTGTAGCAGACAGCTGTTCAGAGAGGCTCTGTTTATAGGATGTACTCATTTACTGCATCATTCCCAGGCTCACATTTCCCCATCACCGCCCCTCTGCTTTGCTGGCTGGCAGTTTTTTCAATGCACTCCTTTAACCACAGCCTTGCCAAGCATGCGAAGAAGAGGAAGAATGCAGATCTGTTGCTCTAACAGCTATGCTTAAGTTGCAGCACAAGTGTGAAGCTTTTGCTAAAAATACCTCTGTGGATTTGGGGGTGGGGGGGGGGTTGTTTTGTTTTTTTTAAAAACACCACTTGCTTTGATCAGCCGTGAGGCGATGGCTGCTGGCTTCCAGCTCTCCATGTATTCAGGAACCATCATTAACAGCTTACATCTGGCTGGCTGGCAGTTAAGTGGCTCATCCTCAGTGTGGAGGTATAAGGAGCAGTTTGTTTTATTTCCAAGACTGGGAGTCCTTGCTTCAGCCTTAACAAGAGGATTTGCTAAAAATGCCAGTTAATTCTGTTTCTACCTCCCGGGCAGGTGAAACTAATGAAAAGGGAGGAGGGTTTCACGCTCTACACTTAGGGCAGCCTCCATTGAAGGCTGACTATGTATTTCTGGACCTGACTGCCCTGTTGGCAGGTAATGCAGCTCCAGTTGGAGTGGCATCAGCCACTGAAGGGATAATTGAACCCAGGACCTCAAACACATGATGTTCTCAGCTCCCTTCCAGCTCACAGTGATATTCAGCTCTTGCTGTCTACCAGACATATTACAGAAGCTTGATAGGACTCTGGCAGTCACCAGAGAGATTAAAAACTACTCATTCCACCCAGTTATTAGCTTTAATAGGACAATCTCCCATCTGAATAGGATCCTTCCTGTCCCGTATTGAGAGGTAGTTAGCCATGTCAGGCTGACATCAGACAGGAGACGTTAGAAACTACCAGTGGTCTCCAATTACAGTTCCATATATTGCTCTGAAAGAAAGCCCAATATTCCTGCCATCATCCCCAAAGGCCAGGGTCATTCAACAACTATTTGACTAACAATAGCTCATTGCACACATACCTTGCTTAGGTAGATCAAGCTAGTTCCTACCCCCAAGGACATCTGGCAGGTCGCACTGAATTGGCACAGATACAAGCATATGGGCACAAACTAGATAAAGGCTAAGACTAGTGAATGAGTTAGACCACAAGTGCAAGGAAGGGGTTTCTGATTTGACCAGTGTCCATTTAAACAGAAAGCAGCTTTTATGGGTCAGGTGGCATCCAAGTTTCATAGGATCCCTGCAAAGCCCCAGGCCACTGATGGTGTGAGGCAGGCCCATGGTGTGGCACAACAAGGGAACAGACTGGTGTGGGATGCCAACCACACCTCAAGAGGGTTGCACATTTAGCAAGTGCCCCTGAACCAAGCACCTCTACAAGATACTGCTGCAAGGCACAGAGTCGAGAAGGCAGGGGGTGGCATTTCTGGCCAGCTAGGTGTAGCAAGCTCTTACTCAAGACCTTTGCTCTGTTAAAAGCCTGAGCCTCCAGCAAGGACAACAGCAAAGCAGACCCTCCCCCTCGCCCCCATTTTAGAAACCTTAATTGTCTGACTGAATGGCAGAGAAGATGCCACGAGGCGAGGAAGTTTCACCCCCAGGCGAGCACTTGGTTCTGTGCCAGATGATTTCATGCCTCGACAAATTGCAGCATCGTGCTGGGAACGAACTCAGTGGATCCAAAACACGAATGAAACCAAAAACACACAAAAACCTTTGCACTTACCCAGGCTTCAACGCAACTGGTGCGAGCATGTGCCGAGCTCTTTGCAGTCCCACGGCTCACGTCTTTAGTACCTCTCCAAAACTCAGGCCACATTCTGCGTATACGCCTAAAAGAGGTTTAGAGGATCCTTTTAGTGGCTTCGGGTAGGATCGTTTCGGGGGGGGCACCTATTAAAATGACTCTGCATTTAGGAGTTTTGGTGTCACTGGACACCTCCGCTTGGTACGTGACAGACAGCTCGCTGGCACAGGGCCCCTGGCACAATCACGAAGGTTTAGCACACCTCTGTTCAATCCCTATAAGCACCACTCTGCCCCATTTGCAACGTTCAGCAGGGTGCCCCGGAAGCCGGCCATGTGACCTGCCTGCCAGGTTGATTGGGAATGTATGGAGCTGGTGATTTAAGATGGATTTTCATATATCTCCGCTCCAGGCTTTAGGCTCCCAAGGAAGGCTCAGATTGATAAGCCAAGAGTTTTGAAAGTTAAGTAGCAGAGTTAGGCTTTTAGACTACAGACACGGAGCAGCCGGGAGGCTATCCTGGCCTACAGGACACCAGTACCAGTGCCAGGTCCTGTGGGCTCAGCACCTCTGAATCTCCCTGCTGCATAGGGGTGCAGCTTTGCAAATCCATTGAAAACCTCCTGGTTAAATCAACTATTTCCTCCTCTTTTGTAACCATGAGGGGCGACCTCCCCACTTGCTGCAAATCCTTTAAACATTCCCCATTCTAAAGCTGGAGAATGGGGATGAGAGGGAAGTAACTATTTTCTGTCTAAAAAAAGAGAAAAATAAATAAAAATCGAAACAACTCAAGTCAGCTTGTCCCAACACCTTCCTGTTGCAGTTATTCACGACCCGCCATGTTACTCGAGTGTTTTATTTCCCCCTCTAACATACAGATCTCCTCAGAGGAGGATTTAGAGTTTTCCTTAAAGATTAGACACAAAAGTGCTCTACAAAGATGTTATAAATAATAGGTCTTGTGAGAGTATCCCGAGTAGCCTTCGGCCTCGTGGCTATTAGATGGATACAGTTTTACAGGAACACAAGTTTCTCTCTTAAATCTTGGCTTAGTCGTCCCAACCCTGCTGATACCCTACCAAGACAAGTGGCAATTAATGGCAACACTCGCCAGCCCTTGAAGAGGTGTTGTAGTACAGTTATTTGCTTCGAGGCATGACCCTGAATTCATCATGCACTAATCTGATCCAGAATGACTGTCTGGCAGCAAGGGTGAAGGGAAGGTAGGTGCCATTCATACCGGACAGATCCATAGCCTTGCCCAAGCTCCATTTCATATCTTAATCCCGCACACGCCGTGAACAGCCACTTGCCCAGCACCACCAGTGGGTGCATGGAAAAGCCACAACAATACCTGGTGATGCACACTGAAGACTACCACAGTTTGCACACTCGGTTACAGAATATGGAGACATGCCTTCCAAGGGGAGAAACTGGTTGCAAGGAAAGTGTCCTCTGAAGGAACATCCCCTGTTGCTCAAAAGACATTTACATTAAAGAATCACCGTCCCTTTTGTCCATTCAGGAGCATCCTACTCCTCCTTGCCAATGGGCAGAAGGTGTAGAGAGGACCCCCAACAGCATCACCAGTCCAGGGAGAACTTCCATTGCACTGGGGCAAATTGGTCTTTAATTTGATCTCCTCGGTGGCACCCGTCAGGCCCGCAGTCGCCTCCTTCAAGGACACTGTCCGTGGTGCTGCCACCGAACGGCACCGTGTCGGCCTGCAGGTCTTTTTAAAAAAGTCAGTGATGGTACTTAGAAAGTGGAGCTGAAGGTGTTGTTATAGAGGATGCAGGAAGGAGCCTCTGGGTACCTGACTTGTCTGCTCCTAATGGTGATCACCTGGCCATCAGGTACCTTGTGGCCCTCTCCCTGCTGCTTTAATTACCTGCTGGCAAGCTTCTTTGGGTAGATGGGATATCTTTTATTAAAGCAACTGAGTTGTTGGAAACAAGTTCGTTGCAAGCTTGCGGGCACAAGCACCTTTCTTCAGGGAGGCTCTGCTGTTGAGATCTCCAAAGAATGAAAGTAGAAAAAAAGAAAAGTGACAGGATGTCAGTGAGAATGTAAATAGGTGGAAATTAGGAAAGCAAAAGGGTAGAGAAGGGAAGGGAGGGGGGAAACAAGACTCTACTGCTAGCATTCAGGCCTGATCAAAGCCCGTGCCCATTTTCTAATGACATTACTCCTGTAAGGAGAGAGTCAGAAGCTAAAGACAGAGCTGAAGAGTGGGATCCCACTAGGCTTCATCTGTGCTCCTCATCCCCCACCTTTTGCGGGGAAAGCCTGCAAAAAATTAGAGCCAAGGTGGAGAACTTGGAAAATGTTGAACTCAAGTGGGGAGGTAGAGCCCATTCAGCACAGGAGCATTTCTAGGGCTCTACCCTGCGGTGCTAGAACAGAGCAGAAGGCAAAGGATCAGAGCTGAGTCGAGTTTCATGCTGTTATAGGAAGGCTTATAATGATCGTTTCTATGCTGCTGGAGATCCACCTCCTTGAATCTTGCAGGTCTGAGACCACGTTTGGCATAAATGCTGTTTGAAGGCCAGGCCCAGAAGGAGTTAGCAATCACGGAAGGAGTCCTTCACGAGGGCTGGGTGACTCTAGGCAGCTTAGTATACCAAGCACACATGGCATTAGCTATTCCTTGACAAAGCCTCCAGTTCTAGGGCAGATAGACAATGTAGAGAGGCTGCCACGCTGGGCAGAGAACTTGAGTCATGTCAACGACAAGGAAAAGCCACGAGGGGATTATCCCACTGGCTCTGAAGGTGGAGGCAGAGTAGCCTAGTGTTGTGCTAATGCAGCCGAGAAGTCTAGCTAGCACCGCAGTGCTGTGCGGAAGCGGCTCCATCTCGCAGGGTAAGTATTTACCCTCGGTGTCCGGCCTCTTGCAAGAGAAACCCGTGTTGGGAGTCCCAGATGCTAATCCTCTTTTGGCCCAGCCATGAAGAGCCACCCTCTGCAAGTGCTGCATTACCCTACGATTAAAAAAACAAAAAACTCAGCTCCGTTCCAGTCACTAAGCCTTAACTTCAGTAAAGAGACAGCAAGGCAGCTACTGCAGAAAGCTAATTAAGCTGTACACAGTCAGAATCCAATAGTGGCAGACTCTGCATTTACTTTCTCAGCTGTGCATTGAAGATCAGGTCAAGAGGCCAAGCACATAAGCCAAAGAAAACCAGGTCTGAGTCAGTCAAATAAAACCAGGAGGCTGTCATTGGAGTCCTTTGTCTTAGAAGATCTTCCCACCCCCAAATCTGCCCATAGCATAAGTGGTGGGTGACTACTAGGCACCCACTTAGAAGAAGTGAAGAATAGCATCTGCTATTGCTGGGCTGCCCGCTGCAGCCAGCCTGACCTCTACCACTGCAGTTTGATCTTGATTTCTAGCTTTTGGGGGGTATTTTAGGAAGAACAATTCCAAGTCGTGGTGGATGGGTCGGTTTCGACCTGGAAGAGTGTGGGCAGTGGGGTCCCGCAGGGCTCGGTGCTTGGACCGATACTCTTTAATGTCTTCATCAGCGACTTGGACGAGGGAGTGAAATGTACTCTGTCCAAGTTTGCAGATGACACTAAGCTATGGGGCGAAGTGGACACGCCGGAGGGCAGGGAGCAGCTGCAAGCAGACCTGGACAGGTTAGACAAGTGGGCAGAAAACAACAGAATGCAGTTCAACAAGGAGAAATGCAAAGTGCTGCATCTAGGGAGGAAAAATGTCCAGCACACCTACAGCCTAGGAAATGACCTGCTGGGTGGCACGGAAGTGGAAAGGGATCTTGGAGTCCTAGTGGACTCCAAGATGAACATGAGTCGGCAGTGTGACGAAACCATCAGAAAAGCCAATGGCACTTTATCGTGCATCAGCAGATGCATGACAAATAGGTCCAAGGAGGTGATACTTCCCCTCTATCGGGCGCTGGTCAGACCGCAGCTGGAGTACTGCGTGCAATTCTGGGCACCACACTTCAAAAAGGATGTGGATAACCTGGAGAGGGTCCAGAGAAGGGCCACTCGTATGGTTAAGGGCCTGCAGGCCAAGCCCTACGAGGAGAGACTAGAGAAACTGGACCTTTTCAGCCTCCGCAAGAGAAGGTTGAGAGGCGACCTGGTGGCTGCCTATAAGTTCGTCAGGGGGGCACAGAAGGGAATTGGTGAGTATTTATTCACCAAGGCCCCTCCGGGGGTTACAAGAAATAATGGCCACAAGCTAGAAGAGAGCAGATTTAGATTGGATATTAGGAGGAACTTCTTCACAGTTCGAGTGGCCGAGGTCTGGAACGGGCTCCCAAGGGAGGTGGTGCTCTCCCCTACCCTGGGGGTCTTCAAGCGAAGATTAGATGTGTATCTAGCTGGGGTAATGTAGGCCCAGCACTCTTTCCTGCTTATGCAGGGGGTCGGACTCGATGATCTATTGAGGTCCCTTCCAACCCTGGCATCTATGAATCTATGAATAAGTCATCCCCCAGCAGGCCACCATCAGAGACTTCACACAAGACTCCTGGATGCTACAACCCAAAAGGTAACTTCCGAGATCTTACAAATCCTTTCCATGCAAGTGTCTACTCCAAGCACTCTTCCCCGGTGCAGACCCCTGCTGACACACACCACCTAGCCTGTCAAGCATATTCCCCTTTTTCTACCCCCATATATTCGAGCAATGCTGAGATTCTGCTCCCAAAGGAAACAAGTCTCGAATCTAAGCTTCAGCCATGCCCTCTCCCTTATTTCACATGAGGTTTGAATCTCCCAGGTCACTGGAGACTTGTCTGTGAGAAACCTTCATGAAATCCTTCCCGCAGTTCTTGAGCATTTTCTCTTCAGAGATCAAGTGCTCGGCCAACTGGGCTAGAAGCATCACGGAGCAAAATGTCAGAGTGAGTCTCCTTCTAGTTGACCTGCTGTTGACTGTAAACAAGAGGACTGAGGCCACACTTATAGTAATGAAGTTTTCACACCTCTAGCCAGCATGGCTATGCCCAGATCCCTATGCGAGGACAGTTATGCCACTAGAGGTGGATTTCTGGTAGCTTAGCTATAGCATCTCCTCCAGCAGTCCAAACTAAAGCTGGCAGAGACTCCCAATACATTGCATCTTTAAAAGGCATCTCTCTTATACCAACAGTGATGTAGCGATGGCAGCGTTGGTATGAGATGTGCCGAGGCACCTCCAAAAGCTAGGGCTTGCCAATACTTCCCAGTAACTTATTTGAGCAACACATTTGCTTTCGAGCTCCCTGGCCCCCCACAACAGTGCAAACTGTTGTAACATGGCAATAGCCTCCATTTCTTCCTGCTCTAGCATCGAGTTCAAAAAGAATTACTTTGTTTTTTGATCAAAATTAGGCTGAATCCTAAACCATTTGAAAAATAGGAATGCATTCTTGTTTCTAGACATAAGGCCAATTAAAAACAGGCTCTTTGCCCAACTGGCCATCCCAGGTCTGGAATCCCAGACAACATCTCTAGATCCCCCCCATTAAACCAGCTGCCAGGATAATGCCACCTGGACCTGTAGAGTACAGTAATGCTAACTGGACCTGGACCGGTCCGGTAGAACTGGACCAGTAGCTCTTGGGGTCCTTGGAGTGGAAGTGATGCTGCTCGGGCAATCTGACAGCAGTTTACAGAGGCAACCACGAGAGCCCTGATACCCATCACTGCCACCAATCAAGACTAAACAGGAGAACTTAGCGTCCCTCTCCAGCCCTAGCTGCCAGCTGGATATTAATTTCCATCCACACAAGCTAAAGTAGAGCTTCTACTACAATAAAATGCAGATATTTTTTGGAACCTACTTGGTGCTAGAAAGGACGTTTTCAGAGAATACTCTACATGCAAATCTGTCAGCAGCCAGCCCTGCACCACGGCTCCACCATTAGTTTAATTAGACCAACAAGTATTTAGATATGATGGACCGAGTGATTAGAAAGGCTTCTACTGGAATTAGTGTATTGTATCATTTCTGCCCACCACATACTCAGTGTTGATGTGCCCCCCTACCCCCCAAGCCAATATGCTTGATGCCTCCAAGCTGCTGGCAGTATGGGCGATGAAGGGCAGTATTGGCGATGAAGGCTTGCATGAAGTTCTGGGCTGTACCAGAAATTCATACAAAGTTTGTTGCCTCCATGAGTTGCCCACCATGATGCAGAGAGTTGTTCTCTTAAGGGTCCCTAACAGAGACCAGGTCAAGCGCTTGACCAAGATTACACTCCCAGTAGAAATTTAGCAGCCTGTGATAAATGGATGGGACAGCTATAGGTCAGAAGGGAGTGAACCAAAGAGGGTGTGAGAAAAGCTTTCAACATCCACTCAGCCTTTGCTCTTGCAAAGGCCAAGCCCCACACGTCCATAGCGCAGTCAAGTGCAAGTATTTGCCATGCCGGATAGCAATTTTCACCCGTGGCAGATGGATTGAACTCTTGTTATTAGGGGAGTGCAAAGCCTACGGAGTGTGACAAGCCAGTGCAAGTGCCTAATTAACATCTGGGTTTGTTCAGGGGTGGGAGGAAAGGAAGGAAGTGGAAGAGATGAGGCCAAGAGCAGAGACTAGCATCAAGTTTGCATGAAGCAAGGCGAAGCTTTAATTACTCCTTCTCTTAACCTCATTGTACCTTGAGGTACTTAAACATTGCTTTCCCTGGCAGTGGGGATTGATTGATCATCCCTTGGCATGCTGAAGGCCTGATTAATGTAAAACTAACCAGTCGTTCCGAACTCTGGGGAATTAATCACTTAAATGTGGGAATTACTCAATAAACCGTTCAAACATGCAATAAACCAAGCCATTAAAAATTAATCGCTTGACATCCCTGCCATGTAAACATAGCTAATAAGATTCTGGCAGGGAGCAAAGAGTGGGGATGGGGGAGGAGAAAAGTCCTGCCAGCTGCCCAGACAGAGTGCCAGGAACAGACAAGGTTACTGAAGAAAGCAGAGTCTAGACTAAAGAAATGACCCCGGGCTCCTGCCATTCGCTTGGCCGTCCTCCCGCTTGGAAACTCTTCCTACGCAGGACAATGCCATCTCTCATCTGGAAAGGAGAGAGTTGTCAACGGGCAGGACGGGAAGAGATCTATGGAGCCAGGAGCCTGCAAGACAGATGAAAAAGGTGATGCGAGTTACGTTTCATTAGCGAGATCGGCCTCGCTGTGTTCAAACAAGGGCTCATCTTCACCGCCCGTCTCCTCCGGACGAGTCTGAGCGTTTTCGAGGCTGGGGCTGCCTTCTGGACAGGGACACGCAGCAGTATTTGTCCAGCGACCTGTGGCAACCAGAGGCAGTCCAAGGCCAAATATTTGCAGAGGGGAGCGTGCATGCCGGAGAAATGGGGATGGCGGTTTAGACGCCAGCCCTGTTCTCCGAGGAGCGTCACAGCTCATCTGGGGCTTGTTTTGTTAGCAGAGATGCTCATCACACAAGACCTCTCGCCTCAGCTCGACTCCTTTGCCCGATACAGGAGGCGCCAGGATTGGGGGGGTGGGGGGGGGTTGTTGTTTTATTTTTTTTGAGTGGTTTGCTATTTAGACCATTTGTTAGTATGAGGAACAGCAGATGGGAAGCATCCTGCTGCCTCCCAACTGCCTGGGCATTTCACAATTCTAGGAGGATTTACAGAGCTAGAGATGACATCAACTCGCCAAGGATTTGGTAGGAAAAAGCAGAGACTTATTGGGCATGCTGCTGGATTCTAGCTAGGCCACGCACATTATTGCCAGCGTTTCTATCTGGGTAAATGCCCATAGTTTCCCAGCAGTGCAGCCCTCTGGGCTTTTTGGGAAGAGGTTATCCGGAGGCTTCTGTCCAAGGAAACTAAATCGTGTCAATCCCTAAATGAAATCAGGCCAATTCCATCCCCAAAGAGACATGCTAAACCTTGCACCTTAAATTGGGGGGGGGAGAGGGTTTAGGAGCCAAGAGCTTCAAGCAATAGCTCTACAGCCAGCTTGGCATCTGTTATCTGCCTGCTTCACACAGAGTTAGCTAGTCATCTCTTCATTTTCAGCCTCATTCAAATGTCATAATCTTGCTTTCCGTAGCGTCTCCCTCCCCCAAAACTTGCCATGCAGTGCTACTGCAAACGCTTCAACACACAGTTAGGCACCAATGCTCTTCTTTTTTTTTTTTAACCAAGAGGCAATAAAGACAGCAAAGCTCTAGCACTATGCTCATAACCATGAGAGCATGAAGGAGAGGCCTACAATCTGGCCCCAAGACAGGCATGCAGTGCTTTCATATCACTTAACCTCCCTGGCATGTTTGGAGGTGTTACTTTCTCCTTTCTTGCGTAGCTTGACACCAGTGAACTGGCTGCATTTCCAAGGAAAGGGGTTTTTGTTTTTTTTTAAATCCCTCTCCTCCCATGATACATCTGATGCTAATCAGGGTTCCAGCCCCACGGGAATCAATGATTAATGATGTTAAAAATAGCAGGAGATTGCCAGGGTAAAATTAGGCACCATGCATAAAACATCACAGCTCCTTTTTAGATAGTCAAATTAGACTCTAATGGTTTGATGTTCACACACAGGCTCCAGGCCTGTAATTATGAATGGACTGGCTAACCCATTCCTTGTCTTTATATAGCTTTGATGCTAGGGCTGAGACACAAAACATTTCAGTCTTCGGTCTTAATTAGAGGATGGTACTCTCAATTTTAGAGATATTGCTATTAGGATCCTGACTGAGGTTCCCTGCTGCACTAACTGCTCTGCTGCGGGAACATTGTCTGCTAGCAGGTCAGGCCTGAGAGATGCACGAGGCGTAGGGGAGCGATGCAGCCTCATGAAACTAGTCATCGCCCGATTGTTCCTCCCAGGAAGACAGGTCTTCGCTTCCTCCTTCCAAAACCCTCCGCCAGTGGTCTACAAAGCCAACGGGAAGCTTTCTGAAGAGGGCAACAGGACCTGGATCCACTCGAAACCATGCGGCTGAATCCAGAGCCCTCCCTACCGAGGTGGTGATCAGACATGGACTGTTAGACACCACGTGCTACATGCACCTTTCCCCTGGAGAAGGTGGTGTTGGGAGGCGGGTCAGTGGATCCGGGATGTACTTCTTGCTTCTCTCCAGACAACTCCTGGTCAGGACTGGTGGCACTGCCCGGAAAAGGCAAGACCCGCAGCCTTGCTTTGTTACTTTGCAAACTTCTGCCAGTGCCTAGTCAAGGTAAGACCCTCTTTGGATCCGAGTGCTATTTAAATAGGGACCTATTCCAGATCCAGCCTCCTCTGAAGAGTATTAAATCGATAAGGATTGATGCCAGAGCCGATCAACTGACCAAGACCTGAGAAGATGAAGAGGAAATGTTTGCAGAAAACGGGCCGGTTTGCCTAAGGCTTTGATGGCGTGTTGTAGAGGGAGTTTGAGGGGAGGGAGAATGAAGATGTCATTGGTTTCCCCCCTATACATTCTCTTGAGGAAGCTAGGCTCAAAATTCAAGCTGTGCAATAGTAAAAATTATCCAATAAGCACCAGCAGCATGCAGTAGGGCTTGGTGAGGAGCCAGCTGTAGGGGCCTGTTGTCCATAGCAGTGCACCGTTTCCCCAGGGCAGTCAGGGGTCCAGAACCAACCATGCTACAAAGGGCTGCCGATGACTGCTTTTGCTCTTCGAGGGGCTGCGATTAATGGCTGGATCCACTGCCGTCCTGCCTTACACCCCAGGAGGGATCTTCAACCAGATCACAACACAGCTAGTTTGAACCTCCAAGCATCCAAACTCGATCATGATGTCAGATGCGGATGGGGAAGAGAGAATCCAGCAGGTAACTTCAGAGTAGACTGGACTGCACCTGCCCCCTTCTCCAGTACTTTAGTATTTTCCTTGGGAAGGCCTCTGGTGGATCTGGTGTTGCTTATGTTCACACCAGAATATAAGGAGAGCCTCAGGATTGAAGTGCAAAAGTATTACGCTGACCAATTGTGCAGCAGCTCTCCCAGGGTTGGGGAAAAATGCAGTATACCACCTTGTATGTCCCGGTGAAAAAGCTTTAGACTCCTTGCAGGGAAGGGAAACATCCTTTCCACTGGCTGTCACAATGCTTTTCTCAGTACTAGCATTGCTTTGCCTCGCATTGGCTGAGCGGTAGAGCTGCACCATCATCAGGAGGCAAATAAGCCACTTTGAAGGGCCCGTGTACAGTACTCACCATAGAGCAAGGACACAAATTTGTCTACTCCTTCCCCAAGGTGACCAAAGCACAGCATCAAGCCACTGAAAAGTTTAGGCACCTCCCCAGGTAAAGGTTGGCAGGTGTTGAACAACTGCATCATCCCCTGCAGGTAAGCCAAGGCAGACTATAAACAGAAATCATATTTGTCCTGAAAGAAATCCCGTTTCCCCCCCAGGATCCTACAGATGTACAAGTCCCCGTCAAGCCCCTCTGCAACATGTCGGATAAAACCAGTTGATGCTTTTTCCCCCCAGGACATCAGCTATGTGCCTTGTAGGGTTATTCTAGATCAGGCTGGGGACAAGTTGGCCAGGCTACGTGCTTTTGCATTGCTTTCTCTCTGCCAGGAGGTGATAAGCAAGTTATTCGGGCGCCACAATGACTGAGCCACGCCTGTTTTCATCTGGATCAAACCATGGCACAGTGACACCTGCTTCAGACACATTTTCTAATTATTACTTATAGCCATAGTCTAAAAAAAACTGTTCTGGGGAGAAGAGCTCCCTCTCCCCAGAACCAAGCTGTCAGGACCTAGCAGTCAAAGCATCTTTCCACTTGCAAGCTAGAAGCCAAGCAAGGCTGTGCCGTGCCTCGCTCCTGAAAATCTTCACTTCTCCGAGAGGGTGAAAAATGTTTTGGAGCTGTGCATTTTAATTGTAGAGTCATGTGGCTTTGCTTTCACTTGCTAGAAAATCTGCGACTGATTAGGACAGGCACACGATTCGGCATCTCCATTGCATTAATAAGCCAGCTATCATCAAGCCCTTTGCTCAAATCAGAGGTTGCCCAGCAAAGTTTAAAGGGAACGAGCTGCAGCCAGACCAAGTTTGCTGTTCGTATAAGAGGATGCCATCTTACTTTCCCACAGAAGGCCTGACTGGTCTGTTTACCCTCGTAAGCACTAATTAAAATGGAGAGACTCTGAAAAAGAGAACTATTAAGTGAGAATACAAAAGCCAGCAAACTGTAGAGAACAGGGAAGAGAAACAGTCAAAATAAAACCAGCTCCTCAAAAAAAAAAAAACACAAAACCCCACAACAAAAAACTCACTATAATTAATCTCATTATCTAGAAAAATAAAGACGTGGAAATGGCTTCATGTCTTGAAAGGGCTGTCAAAATTCAAATCCAAAAAAGGATAAGCCATTGTGAAAGTTTGAGCTCAGCTAGCCAGCCTTAAAGGAACAGTTTATAGGAAGATCAGAGAATGACAGTAGAACAACAGAAGGAAGCCAGCCCAGAGGGACCAATTTAACAAGGGTCTTATTCCATAGCAGGTTCATTTCTTCAAGAAATGCTGCCGTCCAAAAATAGCCCGGAAAGGCTCAATGAAGTAATTGTTGTCATTAATCCCACCACCACTTCCTTTCCTGAACCAGCAACCAAGTGGCCACGCGTGAGCCTCTTGTCAAGGACGCCACGATGAGAGCGGAGCCGGGGAAGCGAACCCAGAAGACAAGAAGATCTGCCCAGTGGCGACGGACGGATGCTCAGGCTGAAAAGCAAGCAAGCATAAGACTCAACCCGGCCAATATGCCCATCAGGTCAGGGCTACTGGGCCAACGCACTATCTGTATTGTCAGAGGAACTCCATTGCATTCCTGGGGTTTCACCAGCACTGGCAAGCAGACTTGTCAAAGCGCATTAAAATAGACCCGGAACAGCTATTACTTCTTAGTCACGGTCCAGCTACCTGATGAGCCCACTGTAGCAGGCTGTAGAAGTGTTACAGGAGCTACACGGCGTGAGCTAAGCTCTTCATCTTGCACAGAAATACCCACCAGTATTGAACCTGGGACTCCCAAGACTGCCAACATTTAAAGGCAGAAGTTAATCGCCAAGGTGCCTAGCGAGGCCTGGGCACAGGCAAAAACCTACTTCTAGGATTGCTGGCACCTAACAAAATAGGCAACTTCCTACAGAAGTCCATGGCTCCAAACCTGTTAGTCTCTAAGGTGCCCTCATGCCCTGCCTTTGACCCGGTTTCAGCTGACCACCTCAGTCCTCACTGAAGGCACTGACACTTAAGGTAACGCTATCCAAGTATGCAAGTATCCAACTCTCCCACGTGTGCAAGCAAGCTGCACGTAATACTGCTCCTGACGGTACTGCAATGGCCCTGAAGCCTCCATTTCCTGCTCATCTGCACAGCTGCAGAAACCGCTATAAAAATGCTAGCAAATAGAAAATGGCATCTCATCCTTTTTGCACTCTGCAGTCAGTCCCCTCTACCAAGCTGCGGACTAAATGGATCCATTGCATTTTTTCAGGGCCAGCTTTTGCTGCGACACCCTTGCCATGCAAAGGGCAACCACCAACCTCCCAGAGCACCGACAGACCTATTTCAGCTCCCCCGTGTCTCTAAAGTGAAGGTCAACAGCAGGCGAACCAACTGCTCCTGGAAGGGCCCCTCCTTTGGAAAGACAAATGGGCTTGGATTTTAACAAAGCAGCTTTCTTGCAGGGGGAAAAACAAAACAAAACAAAACAAAAAAAAACAACTGGAAATTGCAGATGTCTGTTTTGTGCCATTTCAACCAAGATTGTCAATTGTTTCAAGAAGGGCAGATTATAGCCTGTCAACAAACCTGAAACTGAGCCAGCCAGGAATCTTTGCAGTGTTAAAGCCCTGAAAAATAGTCAGCAGATTTAAAGAGAGAAGCTACAGAACAGTGTATTGGTCTTAAACCCCTTTGGCTATAATAATAATAATAATAATAATAAACCCCTTGGCCTAATAATAGCAGCAATAGGGTGGGGGAAGAGGAGTGATCTTTGCATGCCTAGAGGTCAGGCTGAACTGTGATGAGCCCACTAGCTGGCTGCCAAGTACTTGCCCCCATTCTTGCTTTAGGATGCCTGGGGGATGGACCATTAGTCCTCCTGGAGTGACCAATGTCCTAAACCAGCATTTCCTGGTCTGGGTGCTTGTAGCATCCCGAATGGCATGGGAGGCGCTGCCTTTCAGAAGTGGGGCTGCCTGGGACATCAGCATCCCCGGAAAATGTTCAAGAGCGGGTTAAACAGACACTTGGCTGGGACGGTTGAGTCAGGGATGACCCTGCCTGAACCAGACGGTCCAGCCCAACTTTCCTATGACCGAATCAGTGATCCACCACTTTTTGGTGGGGTGGTGCCAATGGTTAATCACTTTAATTAGGCAGCTTTTAATGGAAAGCTTATCAGCTTCCTCCTCCAGATGTTACTCGCTATGCTTTTCTCCGCTCGAGTTGGAGAGAGCCCTTTAAAACCAGTGTTCCTCAAGGAGGGGCTTATGTACCCATGAATTCACTCCTTAACCTTTTTGATAAGGAGTTGAGCTTGCTTTGCAGAAATCCCACTACAGGGAATTGCTCTCGATTGCCGCCCACGCCCTGGCCATTTTGGGCTCTCGCCCCACACCAGTTTTTTCAGAGCCCTTTTAACAAGAGGGCACCAGAGCTAGGCCAGTCTTCTGCTGCCTGGACGTGCCATACCACGAGGCAGCCCCTCTTCACTCCTCCTTCAGTTTATACACCAAAAGATAGCTTTAGCCTTTTTGTCTGCCAAAGCACTGCTTTGCAAGCTCATGCTCAGTTGCTCATCCTGCGGGACTCCTGCCCACTTTCAGACCCACGTCCCGGAGAGCAGCGACTATCCTTCTGCTCCTTCCTGCTTTTTGAGCTCCTAGGTGTACAGCTTTGTATCAGCTGGCATGAAATGCATCGTCCAAGCAAACGCAGCCGGCTGAGCGGTCTAGACCATTGCACACGACTGCTCCATCCTCATCGGACGGTCTGTTATTCCTCCGATTTTAAAGCCACAATTTTGCTTCCCACTAGAAGATCGATGGAAGTGGCGTTGGGCCGTCAATCAATCCCTGCCTGGAGCACCCCCCAGACAGCGACTCAGAATAGATGTAGAATGGGCAACCATTTCAGCGTGCACTTTGACACGGTCTAGTGCTTTTAAGCCACAAAAGCATGCAATTCCTGTCTTACCCCCAGATCAGACAGTATTGCACAGCAACTGCTTTACCAAAAGGCAACTGCGAAGGAGATCAGGTTTGATGAGACCCAGTCTGCATAAAAGAAATATTAAGCCATGTTAACTGCCATTATTTTAACAAACCCTCTTATCAGTCTTTCCAGCATTTTGTCTAGTTTTAGAGTTGGATTAACAGGCCTTATATTAGTAAGCCCACTTTTTCTTTTCTCCCATGAGTCATGATGAGGTTCAAGTGCTGTCCCAGCCACAATAGTCCAGGAAACAAAGTGAGAAGCAAGGATATGGTTGGCGATAGCTTTTCTATGAGCTGCTTCTTTCCTAGACCTGAAAAAGGGCATTTTGTGCACCAAATTTTATCCAATAGCTTTCCCAACTATCATATTTTCTCATATACAGTACCTTTCCCCAAATAAATGGCTGATTGAAATTACAGTGTGTGCCTTATGCAAGAAAACAGCGAGAAATTTCTGCCCGTTATCGGCAGAAGTGAGAGATCTGCATGCGACTCGGGGAGCAGAACTACAAGCAGATGTAGCTATTCAGTGACTTTCTATGAAAGATTTTTCCCCTTTATTCTGCCTATCCCAGGGCATGCTGTATGTAAGAAAATACAGTGTGCAGTATTCCAATCTTATAAACGTGGTCTTCAAGAGGAGGCTGAACAAGCACCTAGCTGGGGTCGTCTGACCCCAGCGCTCTTTCCTGCCCAGGGCAGGGGGTCGGACTCGATGACCTACTGACTTCCAACCCTAGCATCTATCTATATATTATATATATTTATATCTATTATATATATATAAAAATCACCAACAAAAATCCTTGCTTCATAGAGTCATAGATTCATAGATGCCAGGGTCGGAAGGGACCTCAACAGATCATCGAGTCCGACCCCCTGCATAAGCAGGAAAGAGTGCTGGGCCTACATTACCCCAGCTAGATACACATCCAACCTTCTCTTGAAGACCCCCAGGGTAGGGGAGAGCACCACCTCCCTTGGGAGCCCGTTCCAGACCTTGGCCACTCGAACTGTGAAGAAGTTCCTCCTAATATCCAATCTAAATCTGCTCTCTTCTAGCTTGTGGCCATTATTTCTTGTAACCCCCGGGGGCGCCTTGGTGAATAAATACTCACCAATTCCCTTCTGTGCCCCCCGACGAACTTCTAGGCAGCCACCAGGTCGCCTCTCAACCTTCTCTTGCGGAGGCTGAAAAGGTCCAGTTTCTCTAATCTCTCCTCGTAGGACTTGGCCTGCAGGCCCTTAACCATACGAGTGGCCCTTCTCTGGACCCTCTCCAGGTTATCCGCATCCTTCGTGAAGTGCGGCGCCCAGAATTGCACGCAGTACTCCAGCTGCGGTCTGACCAGCGCCCGATAGAGGGGAAGTATCACCTCCTTGGACCTATTTGTCATGCATCTGCTGATGCACGATAAAGTGCCATTGGCTTTTCTGATGGTTTCGTCACACTGCCGACTCATGTTCATCTTGGAGTCCGCTAGGACTCCAAGATCCCTTTCCACTTCCGTGCCACCCAGCAGGTCATTTCCTAGGCTGTAGGTGTGCTGGACATTTTTCCTCCCTAGATGCAGCACTTTGCATTCTCCTTGTTGAACTGCAGTCTGTTGTTTTCTGCCCACTTGTCTAACCTGTCCAGGTCTGCTTGCAGCTGCTCCCTGCCCTCCGGCGTGTCCACTTCGCCCCATAGCTTAGTGTCATCTGCAAACTTGGACAGAGTACATTTCACTCCCTCATCCAAGTCGCTGATGAAGACATTAAAGAGTATCGGTCCAAGCACCGAGCCCTGCGGGACCCCACTGCCCACACCCCTCCAGGTCGAAACCGACCCATCCACCACGACTCTCTGGGTGCGACCCTCCGGCCAATTCTCCACCCACCGGACTGTGCAGTCATCCAAGTCACAGCCCCTTAACTTGTTCACCAGTATGGGGTGGGATACCGTGTCAAAGGCCTTCCTGAAGTCCAAGTATACGACATCCACCCCTCCTCCTGCGTCGAGGCGTTTTGTGACCTGGTCATAAAAAGAGACTAGATTGGTCAGGCACGATCTACCTGCCACGAACCCGTGCTGGTTTCCCCTCAGCATAATTTGTCCTGCCGGGATCTCACAAATGTGAGCCTTGATAATTTTCTCAAAGATTTTGCCAAGGATGGAGGTGAGACTGACTGGCCTATAGTTACCCGGGTCCTCCTTCCTCCCCTTCTTGAAAATGGGAACCACATTGGCCCTTTTCCAGTCCTCCGGGACTTGACCCGTGCGCCACGAGCGTTCAAATATTCCCGCCAGTGGCTCTGCAATGATGTCGGCCAGTGCCTTCAGTACCCTCGGATGGAGCTCATCCGGGCCTGCCGACTTAAAGGCATCCAGTTCCTCCAAGTGACCCTGCACCACCTCAGGGTCCACGCATGGGAGTCTGGTGCCTTGCTGCTGCCTCCCTACACTCCCAGGGAGAGACTTGTCCTGCCTCTCGCTTAGGAGCACTGAGGCGAAGAACTCGTTGAGGAGTTCAGCCTTGTCCCCTCTGTCCGTCACCACTTGTTTCTGCCCATTTAGCAGAGGTCCTATTCCTCCCTGGGCCTTCCTTTTACTCCCTATATATCTAAAAAACAATTTCTTATTGTCTTTTACTTGGGTTGCCATCCTCAGCTCCATGGTAGCTTTGGCCTGTCTAACTGCCTCCCTACAAGCACGAGCAGAAGAGGTATAGTCCTCTTTGGTGATCTCTCCCTGTTTCCACTTTTTATGTGCTCCCCTTTTGGCCCTTAGTCTGCCCTGGATTTCTCTGGTCAGCCAGGGAAGCCTCCTGGCCCCTTTCCCTCTTTTACCTCTCACGGGGATCGTCTCACTTTGTGCTCGAAGGATAGTTTCCTTAAGGCACAGCCACCATGACTTCCAGCATTTTGAGACTTCTGGATTTAGTCTCAGCAGCCAGCCACTGACCTACCTGACCAGGAGTCTCACGAAATCGCAACGCAAGAGTGGGCCTACCTGCGTTCCCAGGCTTACAGAAGAGAGGGATAAACTAGTCTAAACGTGCACGGGTTCTTGTACACCCTTCCAGAAGTCAAGTGTGCGACACACTGCAAGACTCAGTGGGCACCAGACCTGGCAGCCCCAGTGGCTGGGCTATGTCGCTAGAACAGTCCCAGAAGCACAAATGCATACCAAGCTAGGACTGCTTTGCACCTTCTCTTGGTACTTCTTCTCCCCAGAGGTATGCCTTACTATCCTAAAGTTTCCAAGCAAGTAGTATTCATTGCTAGGGTGTCTGTCTTCATCCATTTCCTCCCAGCCCCCATGATCCTCCTGTTCGGATCTGAAAGCCCTGTGCATGGCAGAAGAGTCATCTCCAAGCTCATGGTGCACTTGACCAAGTGGAGTAGATCAAACCCTAGTGGGCCAAGACCTTGCTAGCAGGCACTTTGACTTTTCCTCAGACTTGATGGTGGCCCCTCAATGTTTCACGGGCTCCAGTCCATTCAACAGGAGTTTTCAGTGTTTTTCGCATCTAGCTTCCCTTGCAGAAGGAGGAGAACTGGTTATGTGTATGCACAAGCATTTCCTCAGCCCTGGCCAAACAGAATACACACCATTGTGGGCATGATTTGATGCGCCTCCATTTAGCTAGTAGTTTAGGGTGCTCAATCATGCCCAAAATGGGAATGTCTTTTGCAAATACACATAAAGGGCAATGAAAGGCAAGCAAAGCATAGAACAAGGCAGCTTATGCTCAAGAGCAGAGGAGTTTCCTAGAGATTAATCGTACTGGCAAGAGGGCTTCCGATACAGCAATAAAGGTCAGAGTGCCTCATCATCTTTGCACCCCTCTGGCAATGGGTTATGCCGAGAATATAAGCAGACTCGCACTGGCTCCTAAGCATACCGTTGTGTTTTAAGATTAGGCTGTTTGATCTGTGAATTGATTCCTGCTTTGACTGTGCTCTATTTTAGAGTCTCCATTTGCTGCTTTTGCTTTAGTAAAAATACCACTATGGTGAAAGTATGAGGCAGAAAAGAGACTAAAATGGTCCACAGGAAATAATGACTTATGTCTCATCTTCAGAAGTATGTATCAGGAAGCAAAAACCAGGAGTATGATTGCAGCATGAAAACCCTCAATACCAGTCCATTCCTTCCCCACCAAGAAAGACACCAGGCTAGAGAGCTCCGAGACTAGAAAAAGCCACTGTTTAGTAGGGTACAAGGGATCGCATGTGCAGTGCCGGCACCCTGGATCTGCTGATCAGGCGATGGGCAGAGTCCCGATTCGAGTGCACAGAGGCTACTTCTCATGAGCAAAACTGGCTGTGGGGAGCAAAAGCAGCTCGTCCAAGTTAGTCACCAAGCTGATCTATCCAGGGCCAACCAAGGCCATATTCCTTCAAGGGACCGACTGTCAAGTCATGTCCAGGAACGCAGTCCTACCACTGAGCCGGATGCAGGAGCAGGTCCTTCCCCGTGCTGCACAGAGGCAGAGGGCAGCTTTCATTCTCTGCAATCACAGCACTGAACGATAAGCAAAAGCTTTTTTTTTATTTTTTGGAGCAACTCTGCAGTTCTTCACTAAAACGAAGGAGAAAGTTGGCCATGCTGCCTGCATGCTAATCAGTGGTAGGAGGGGGAAGACACAGTGTGAGCACTGAGGGAGTCTAAGCAACTTGCTGGAAGAGAGCATCAATCTGTGCTAAAAGGGGGCACCAGTCACAGGAGACAGCTGCTCAGGCCTGCAGCTGGAAGCACTGCCCTGCCCCCCAGCAGCCCCCTTCCCCTCCCCAAAACGCACCATGTACTTTACTCCGACTGAATCCAGATGAAGCCAGAGCTGGTTGAATGTGCTCTTTTATAGCAAAAGGCTTCCTCCAACGTCTCACGTTTGATTTACCAAGCCCCACTGGGGCTGCAGCAGGTTGCTACCAAGAAGATAATTCCTTCGACAAGCCACAGGTGACAAAACTGCCTCTCCCAGGGAATCTAGGGCCTTGCTCCCTTTCCCACCAAGGGAGGCAAGTCGGACTAATGCTCAGCAAGAGATCTGGTGAGAGGCAGAGCAGGCAAGTGAAGGCCGCTCCATTTGGGGGCTCTGCCATGCTACGAAACCAAGTCCAGAGCTCGGCATTTAGCCGCAAGATGGAGTTTGTTGCAGGCTCTCAGCATCGGCATACAAGTGCGGTTACATAACCGGAGCTTAAGATGAAGGTTTGCAACTCCTCAAAACAAGCTTTAAAGAATTCCAATACCCATTAGTATAATTAAGCCAGAATTCATCGTGTCAGATCGTTTGAGAAAACTGGCGTAGCATGGAGTCAGCGGGAAAAAAAATGCTGCTTTAAATAGCACCCAAATCCCTTCTGTGGCTATGCAGATTGGCCACAAAGAGCTGAGCTCGGGCTGCTGGGCCCACCCGAGACCCTGGTCCATACCCCACTGCACCTCGACTGCAGTGGGCTCCATACCGCAGGGCTAAACGTAGCCACGTGAAGCTAAGGTAGATCTGCCTATACCTCCCTTTAGTTTTGCATCAAGGGACACCATCAAAAAGGGGCCAGTCCTGGCCAACCTGGACTAAAAGATACCAGTAGTCAGGGCTTCAGTTTAGCAAGTTGCCACAGGCGTGTTTATCGCTGCAGGGACACAGGGCTTTCAACGCTCCCTGCAGAGTCCTTGCTTCCAGCCTTCCCTTTCCGAGCCCCTGCAAACAAAGATGAAATAAATCTGCCGGTCCCCAGAAACTAAGCCAGCTTCAGCAAGTCGAGACAAGAGCTTTGATAGTTTAAAGTAGCTCTTTGCAGGGATCCCAAGCCACTACCAGAATAGCTTTCGCCAGTTGTGGTCCTCTTGGGTGGGCCACTTCACTTTGATGGTCGCAGCACCTACTACTCGTTAAACAGAAGCGAGATGAGGGCAATTTTTCTCTGCCTACCTAAAGCAGGCCATGGCACGTCCAGCTCGTCCCAGGCCTGCGCTCTGCTGGCATCTAGCAATGCTTGGGCCCAGCTGGGAGACTGAAAAAAAATAAAATAAAAAATAAAAACCTCCCAGCAGGTAGTTCTGGAAGTTTTTTCCTGAAGGCAGGTTTCTGCCTAACGAGAGCTGGGAAACATTTTATTCAAAAGCATTGAAGATAAAACGGCTTTGTCAAGACAGATTAAGGAAAGTGTCCATTTGACGGATTTGGATTTGTCAGAGCGTTCGGGGGCTAAAAAAAAAAAAGCAAAAACAAAAACCCCGAAAATAAAATATGTATATAAATAAAATTTTGACAGAAACTTCAAAACGCCTTGAGAGGAAGGGAAGGCTTGCTCCCGTGTGATGCTTCCCGACTGACTCGATTCCCCCCGTCCCACCACGGGGGCTGGTGCCCCGAAGCACTGGAAGTTACCTGGACTCCTGGGATGGGAGAGCAGGGATTAGAGGAATTTGGTTCAGTTTAGACAGAGTTCACATTTCTAAAGAGAGACATATTTGTTGAGGAGCAAGTTCCACAGGCTAAATTTAATCTCTTGGTTTACCCTAGCTATATGGGGATCCTTACTCTATCCCACTACTCGAAAGGCACCCGGGCTGGTCTGTAGGTCCATCTGAAGGACTCCCCCAACATCTGCTAGCAGAGGTGGAAGACGCTCAAAGTCCTGGCTACGGCCAGGGCCCTCCTGCCAGCCAGGCTGCCAAGCACAAAAAGCTTCGCAGCTGGAACGACAGCCTAACAAAAGCTTCAAACCGCCATTATTAATGTAAATAATATTCCAAGTACAGGGAAGCGCGTCCTATCCCCAGCAGTGTCTGGGGAGTACATGTACAATGTCCAACTTGAAGAGTGACAATAACCAATTGACTCTTATTAAAACTCCAATAATGTCTGGGAGATCGCAGCTTTGATAAGTGCTCTGCTGTGCAGCTAAGGTCAACTGCATTAGGAAAATGTAATTAGACTAATAAATTCTTGGCAATTTTTTTTCCCCTCTTTTTTTTTTTTTTCCCTCTCAAGGGGAGGGAGCAGCTTACCGTGCCTCATTAAGTAAGGAAGCCACAATACCCAAGTACTGGCAGCAGGCTGGGAAGATGCACTGGCTTCAATGGATTTAATGCTGGTGTTAAATTCGACACGAGCAATTGTGCATTCCACTGGGACGGGTGCGGGTTGGGGTTTTTTTGCTCAGGAACAAGATACAGAGTTGGAAACCACAGCAAGGCCTGGTGTTTACTGCTAGACTCTTGCAGAGTTAACAGGAATGTGACCGATCTCGTCCTGTCTGGTCTAACCAGCAATTAGTGATTGTGTGAGAAGCACCTCTGCTGGTGCTATTAGCTAGAAAGCGCTTTGATTTCTGTAAAATAGAGAGGCTGGACCCCCTCCGAGGACGCAGCAGAAGCCGTGCTCCCAGGCTAGTTTGTTTACAGGCATCCACTTTGTGCTTCCCGACCTGCCGGCTGCTTCCTCTCGCACCCCCCGGGCTCACCGCGATAGCGGAGACCTTGATCATGCCAAGGAAGGGCTAGCAGGTCACGATGTCGGTCCGGTAATGGACAGCTGCAAGCTATTTAAAACGAGAGGAGCCCGAGGCAAGAGTTTGGCATCGCAGTATCGATCGCCTTGCTGAATATTGCATGAGTGCTGGCGTCGGAAGTGCCCTCTGTGCGGTCCTCGGCAGCTTCTTCAGCCTTCGTTCTGCTCCTCCCCCGGCAACCTTGGTCATCCCACCACCGGGAACAGAGCGAGCGTGTGCACAGAGGTCCGGTGGTGGAAACAATGGGGCCTGATTAAGGCAGCTGCCTCATACCCTACACCAAGGGAAAAAGGCAGCATTTCCAGCCCCTTTGAGCTGCAAGGTGTTCATTAAAGCCAGGCACTGGGCACCTGGGGCCTGCCACAGTGCATCCTCTCGTGCTCCTGCAAAACCCGCTCTATTCCAATTTCCAAGGCAGTAAGGCACCAGTGTTTGCCGGTACGTGCGACTCACCCCTGCAACATATTATGAGGCTTTGTAGCTGAAGAGAGAGTGCACTTACTCTTGCTTTCCAATTCAAATGCAGACAGCCGCTCTCAATTCAAGAGTGCAAAGCAGCCTCACCTACTTCAGGGCAGGTGCCTGGATCTTAGTAGTGGCTGACGTCCTCAGCCTTTTTTGCCAGACAGAAATTCAGGCTATTAAAAAGGGAAACGAGTTCCCCACGTCATGCAGGCCAGCTTGGCTACAGATTTATTCTGATTATTTGTCCAGACGCCGGGCTACCCGCCTTCTCAGAGCTGCCAGGAGAAATAACCTGTTTGGAAACAGCTGCCACTGAAAGATGGAAGAGATGGAAGTCATCCAGTCATTCATCCCCATAGCTTGTTATGAATAGGGCTGTTCCTCAGCCATTGCTATTAATGTCCAGCTGATTGCTACGGACAGTTACATTTTAAATCAGTTCTCGCAGGGTTGGGAAAACAGGACAGTCACTGTTTGTCCTAAAGGGAAGCAGCCATCTGACCATCAAGTATGTTAAGATAGTACTAGTGACTTTTAGTGTCCCCAAACCAAGGAACAGCAAGCCGTGATGGTGGTAGGTGAATGAGAAGTTCAAAAATTAAATTGCTGCGTAAAATGAAAGAAGTCAACTCTTGTTTCAAAGAGGTCTTTACTTTTGAAGCAAGAGGTCTTGACTTCCAAGGTCTTCACTATCGGGGTTGCATGTTTCCAGCCAAAGAACCATTTCAGGATTTCAGTTCAAGCGACGTCGGTCCTCTAGTGTGGGGTTGATTTTGGCAAGTTGTGAGTTGCCAAAAACTTGGCCCAACCTGGAGCAGAAGAATCACCCCAGCCAGTATTCATATGCAGTAGTTACCTTTCCTCAGCGGTTTAAGAAACCCCAATGCACCCCCCTCCAGTGGTTTCTCTTTACCATGAAAGTTGCATTAAAGCGAGGGGCACCCCACTGAGCTCGTATGGGTTTCAGAGCATCATGATCTGCCCAATAGAGGCTCCTCCTTAGTCGTATCCAAGTCCAAGATAAATGAGAAACTGCTTTACAGAGACATCATGAATCAGTCTTTAATATAGTGCTCCCTGCCTTATTATTAGCCAGGACACTGTAGCATTTGCTAGTGCACAGGAACCAGACCATGAAATTGCCTGGCTGCGGACTAGTTTTGTTTGTCAGCATGAACACAGAAACAAGCAGCTGAACAGTGCAAGGGTGAGAAGTTAAACATTCAAGTACAGTTTAATAGCTTCGGATATTAGCAATATGGGTTAAGCAGCATGTTCATTAGAAGGGACACCAAGGTAATAAAACAAAATGCGCCAGACAGCAGTTCCCAGGATAGCAGCACTCAAGCTGACGCCAGCGCTACCTTAAAAAGCACTCATGCACCGTCCAAGGAGACTGAGCCCACTGACGTGGCATCTAGGATGTCAGCGCGGTGCTGCAAAGTCATTACACCCACCACCAAGGTTGTGTTGCTTTCCAAATTAGTCACCTGCAAGTGTGCGGCGCGCGGTACAGCCGAGCGGCATTGCGCCGGCCCCATTTCCAGTGGAGATGTCTGCGGGACATTGGAGGAAGATTCTGATTTCAGTGACCTGAAAGCTCTGGGCTGAATATTGTCTGTGTGGGTATTTGGTGAGGGGTCCCCTGGATGCTACTTGTTTGGCTGTGCTAAGCCTCTCCCAGTCAAGGACTGGGATTTGCTTTGGTCCCAATAAATCTTCATACTGGGGTTATTATTACCTTTCTTCTCCCCCTGCCTGGGGGATGGCGTTGAGATACTGTGGCTTCCCAGGGGAACACATTTTAACAGCAGAAATCTATTTGGGAGCTATATATTCATAGATGTGCTCCTATTCATTGGTCCATGCCATTGGCTGGCTCCCTGCTCTCCACTTTACTACTGTGCATTGCTCACAGGCAAGCTGGGCTAGTTGTAAGGCCTGAAAAATATAAGATGCCAGTCCCAGTCTGAATTCATCCAGCTGATACGACAGCATTTTAATAGCTTAGTGGCTTGTAGTTAACCTGGTTTTCAAGCAGTGGTACTCAATGCCATTCACAGAGCTAGCAGGGCGCAGTGCTACTACCATCCTCCACCCCCTGCATTTAATGCCCAATATTTAAAGGGACCCTTCCGGTAAGAGAAACTTGTTTCCAATTCCTTGAATGCTTATTTCAGACTATGGCCTCTACCCCATTTCTCCCAGGACAAGGTGGTAGTCACTGGATTATAGGGTTACTCCTTGGAACGGAGCAACCACAACCCTCCCACCTTTCTCCAGGGTAGTAAACACCACGGTTCAGATCTCAGCAAAGAGATGAGCCTGCTTCCTACATCCCAGACAAGCATCCAGATTGCTTGGACACTGTGCTTAAGCAGCATTACCACCTCCTCCTGGCTAAACAGGCCATTTTTGCTTGAATTGCTTCAAAGTACTTTGAGCAACCAAAAAAAGACAAAAAGTCTGCCAACCGGCCAAGAAGACCTGGGGAGCAGAAACAGTTTCATTTCACTATAAATCACTCTGACCCATCTTGCTTTGCAATATCTGACCATAGAGGTTCAAAAGCTCCCTTGTCACACAGCAGACTGAAAATACAGCGGGGAGCCCGTGTCCCCACTTTGTACGCCGTGCATCTACCAGCACCTGCGTCTGTAGCAGCTGCTACTCGGCTTGCTGCTGGCAGCTCCTACATTTTTGCTGGAGTGCTCTGCCTTTGCCAGGTCTGATTCAATAGACTTGTAACCAAGACAGATTCAACTATAGCCCTGCAAGTCTTCGTACTGGCCAACTCCTGGCTCCCTCCAGAGTCGTGCCAAGAAGGAAAGTGGATGGAAAGCACAAGTGCTGCTAAAGGAAAGCAGTCTTAGAAGTGGGTGAAGTTGGATTTTAAAGAGGCAAATTTAGATAACACCAAGACATTTTTCAATTTTGTTTTGGAAAGCTGTTCGTTTTCCAAAACACCCAAACAGATACCAAAAAATAAACCAAGAATTTGAAGATCTTTCTATTTTGGTATTTCTAAATAGAAGCCATTAGGCTTTCAAGTCATAGACTTGGAAAGCGAGTTGCCATCTCAAGCACTTGGCAGAAATGGCTTGACGTGAAACTAAATATTTTGTTTCATTCGAAACAAGACTTCATGTTGTTGGGCAAATCTAATAAGTTTTGTCAATCCCCCCAAAAAACTCGGGGGCAGGGGGGAAAAAAAAATCACAAAATGTTTGGAAGTGCAAGTAATCTAGAAACAGAAATTTCTCAGCTGTGGGTCATTCATGTGGATGGAGAGATGCATCCAGAAGTGTCAGGAGCCAAATTTATGACAATAAGCTCTGGCTTCCCTCGATCATGTCTTTGGAGTTACCGAGACCATAGTTTTGAGGGAAGGCAGAAGTGTCAGGAGCCAAATTTATGACAATAAGCTCTGGCTTCCCTTGATCATGTCTTTGGAGTTACTGAGACCATAGTTTTGAGGGAAGGCAGATTTACCAGCTCACCCTGGACTGAGGCAGCATGAATTAATTTCATCCTAAACTCTAAATCGATCACCTCACTTAATCAAATTAAGAACAACTGAAATAATGACAGCTGCAGTGGAGTTATTATCTGCAGTAAGGTGTCTGTAAAAATTTATGGGGAGCAATAAAACCAGATCTTTAACTGTCAGCTGAATTCATATTAAAGATGCTCTTTTAATGCCTTATTCATTGAAGAAGTCAATTGAAAGCAAAAAGACCTACCCTAGTACTTAAGGATTAGTTATTTCATCCAGATTTAGTACGATGCTTTCTAGTGTGGCAGCTCGTTGGCTTTAGCCAACAGGGGATGCTTGCATCTAGCCAGGGCATCATGAACTGCTCAAACACAGGTAACCCGCATGACTTTAGCAGTCTTATAGGAGTGGCATATATTACATGGCACACGCACAGATTCATTTTGCCTTCTCGGACCAAGCTGCATCCAAGCTGTGCACTCCTGCTAGGAGAGACATTTCCACCTCCCTTAAGCAAAAACTTAGCTATGCCAAGTGCTAAAAGCCCAAAGAAATTGGCAGTAGAGACTCGACCTTCATAGCTCTGGATCCTAGCTGGTAGTCCCACATACCCATTTCTGCATCCAGCAGTTCATAAAGGCTGGGGTCCCTAACTACTTGGCTGAAATGCAGCAGGTAGATAAAAGTCATGCTCAAGTTAAGCCTAAACTAGAGTTTGCATTACTTTGTTTTGACGGGATTTTCAACTTGCTTGGCATTTTACACCAACTAGACACCCTATTACAGGTTCTGCTGCAGCTTTGCAGCACTCTCACATAAGGGACTGAATGCCAGAGCACTTCAGAAACTGCTCTAGGCTAGCTAGTCTCAGCTTTATATATATTATTTAACTCTGAAGCAGCAATTCTCCGCCTTCTGGGGTTGTGCATCTTTAAATGTTGGGTAACTCTACTGCTGGGTATCCTATGATGCCGCATTAAGAATAATGAAGAGCAGCCAGTTCCCAGTACAGCCTTGCTAATATACTATATAAAGGAACGGTCTTGTCCTTTCCTTCTGTATATGCCCTCTAGAAATTCACTGTCCCCATAGGGCTGTGCATTCACTGGTTTGAGACGTATTGCCCTGAAGACCATCATCAACGATTGGGTTGGGTGTTGAGCTCAGGCTGTGTCAAGCATAGACAGACATTTATTCTCACCTACAAGGCCCCTCACCCTGCAGTGCTCTACTGTGAAGCCACATGCCAGAGAGCTGCAATATTAGGATCATCTCACAGGTGAGCTTGAGAAGGAAGTCCCTCGGCATAAGGAAGCCAAAGACTCCACGCATCCTACAGGGCAAAGAGTGTGGAGGCCCTGTTTTCACGTTAGTCATTCAGGTCCTTCACCTGGAAGATAGCGATGGCCTAGGAACCACTAAAGGGAGAAGGGCGAAATGGAGAAATGAATTGGGATGGTATCTTGGCAGATTCATGGTTAAGAGGTCAACATCCTCGCTCCCTGGAGAAAGCTACAGGTTTATCCTGCATGCCGTATAAATTCTCCCAAGCCTACCGCTCACGTTGTGGGTACTTCACAACTGGAACAAGAGACTTGTGATTTTTCTGGTACATGTAAAGGACACCCCCTCCTCCTCCCCCCCCACAAATCATTGCAAATTAAATTACCACTAACCAGTCATACGGGGCTGGGATACCTACACGTTTCTGAAGCAAAAAACTTTGACATTTAACACCCTGCAGTAGAGAGCTTTTCCACTCAGCTGTGCTAAGACCTGCCATTTATGATATGCCTTTACAATTAAGTTTACAGGATTTCCAAAGGCATCCATGGCCTCATGCATCTATCCAAGAACTCACTACATAGCACTGCAGATTCCTTGTTCCTTCAAGTTTTAGGCATGGGAGAGCCTAAAAAAAAACAAAACGTTTGAGCACTGAAGTCTTGCACACTAAAAAAAGTTTCCTGTTGAAAGTTTTATCCCTCAATTGCTCAAGAGCTAAAAATTGCACAAAGCAGTCACCGAAAGGTGTCACAAGAGAGGTAATGGAGAGATTAAGAGCCATTTGTGTACCAAGATTGCATTAAGTTTATTTTAAAGAGCTTTGAGAAGATGTTTCTGCATTAAATGAAGACAGATGACAGTTCTGGAGGGAGGCAGGAAGATAGGTGGGTGTCTATTTTAGAAACTTTTAAATAATGACACAGTCTTGAGGCTCGTGTTATGTCTCTCCATGTTATTCACTTGCTGTGACACTGCCAGGCTTGCCCGCAGGAGGTGGGCTGCTGGTACACGCGCCCACCAGCTGAGTCATAGCCCTCCTCCTATTGCCACGCTGGAGAAGACAACCTTTCCACGGCAGCAGGGACAGATGCTGGTTCTCCCCCACTGTTCCACAGGCATGGGTCAGTCACCACCCGATTGCCCCCACCACACAAGTATCCCCACCCTTAGCAAGTTCGTGGCCAAGTCCTGGCCATAGACCAAAAGACAGACCCGTCAAGACGCAGAGCAAGTGTAGGCAGTGACAGCAGCCACACCTTGACTTACGCCCTGCAGCCACCGTGGCATCGGGAAACTCTGGCAAACTTCAGAAGGAGTTAAAGCAACTAGAAACAAATGCTGTTCTTCTGCATCGGAAAGCACTTTGTGACATGTCGTGGACTGGCAAACGGCCGGTTGCTTGAGCTGTGAAAACACCGACCCATCTTGAACTGAAAACCGTCCCTACCTCACTCAGGATCCTTCATCTAGTCACACGGGGACTGCAGAAAGTCAGAGAAGTTAGGAGACTTGGCTATACGAGAGGTCAGTTGAAGACCTGGGAGCCAACACCCAAATATGCCAAAACCCCAGTCCCGTATCCGAACCATAAGAGCCATGGCAGCACTTCCCCCCTTCCCAGAGCAGGCTTTCTAGCTTCTGGGATCTTACCAAATAGGCTTTTCTTATCCAAAGAGAGAGGTGGTTTCCTTGGATTGGTGGCACGAGACTTGTTACAAGACTTCCCTTGGCGATTCCACGTGGCTACAAGCCTCCTTCTGCTTGAGGCCCTTTTTATGCATCCCCTAAGGATAAATCACAAGCTACAACTAATGGAGGACTCAGTAAGAGCGACTGGGCATGAAAAAGCAGCATCCATGTGTGACAGTCAAGTAGGGCAGGGCAGGTATAAAGTGATCATTCATGGTGATTAGTCAAGCGTTTTAAACAAGGTCTGAACGTAATCCAGGCTAAGATCTACACAGGGACCACTGTGGGGCTTAAAGTCAGCTTTGAACTACGTTATTGATAAACAGTAGTACCAGGAAAGAGTCTCAGCACAGAAGTCATGCCAGATGAGAAGAACCTCAGGAGGCATCAGTGTAGCCGGCTTCCTCAGACCTTTAAATATACAAGTCAGCAACCATATCAGCGTGATGGACCTCCAGTGCTCCCATTGCACCAGCACTGCACCGAGGTGCCCATCCTAGCACTGCCACTACGGTGCTTTAACGGAGGGGTACAGGGTGCTGAAGCACCAGTGATGGTCTCTTCATCATCTCTGCAGGTGCGAGGAGAGGAGCCACATCAAGGCACTTCACTTTGAAAGTGTCAGGAGGCCCAGTAAGGTTCCCTACATGCGCAGCCTTCAGAGCCATACTTTCTGCCTCCCCCAGCTACCTCTGCATTTCTACAAGTCCGCAGCAAGGACCCAATTCTGCACAAATGAAAAGGCAGGAGGTCCCCCAACGCCTCTAGAGTCTGGTGCAATGAGGTCCTTCATTCCCCCCCTAAGCCCCATTAACAGAGAGGGTGAATCCCCTCCAAGCATGGCTTCTGCCTCATTCTCCTAGGCTAGTTAGTTTACAGACATCCACTTTGTGCTTTCTGACCTTTAGTGGACACCCCAAAAGTCTTCAAGGCCACTAGCAAGAGCCTAGAGCTGTTCACAGCAGGGCGCTTGGGCCTTCATTAGGATCTAGGGTGGGTCTGGAGCAGACAGGACAGCACAGGGCTGCAAAGCATGCTGGGAAGCTGGGGGACTCTGATTTAACTTGAATGAGGAGGGGGTCTGGGACAGAAGTTTCATAAACCGGTATGACCTAAAGCAAAGCAAGGCAAGTCCCATTCTACACCAAGCGAACAATTAGCTCCTTCCCAGGCCAGTCGCTAGACTCAAGGCACTGCAGAAGAAGCCCCAGATTCTGCTACTCCACACCCACACTTGCAAAAAGTAAATGCAGCTCATACCTTGAGAGCTAGCAAAGATGTAATGTCAGCTACATTCAGCTAATCTCCAGCAAATAGGCCTGGAGACGGCCCCAGACTCCCTGCCAGGCCATTGCATGTCAAGATTTGGCTACCATTTTCTGAGACAGGAACAGCTCACTTAAAGCCTGTTATTGCAAGCGTTGTGCACCAGGGTGTTGGAGGGCACAGCTGGAAACCAGCTTGTTAAGCATTCAGCAGCATTTGGATTATTACCTGCTGTTCAGTTTGTTTTAATCCTTCCAATATTATGGAAGAAGTTTGCTTGCATATATTGAGGGCGAGAAAGTGGCCTGTTACCTAGAGGGATAGGTAAGCTTTGAGCTGGCAGTCTCCACCAGTCCACCCTGTGGCTTGGTCTAGGATTTGACATGCGATCTTAGTATCCTGACACAAGAGTCAAAACAAGGTTCACTTGCTTTGGCACTTAGCAAATTGGTTGAATTAAAGATTGAGTCTCCAAGGCTTTAGCTTAGCTAGTTAGTGCAGCAGGATGGAGAGAGCATCCTCCATAGCCTAGCCTAACATTGCACCAGTTGAACCTGGTCTAGGCAAGGCCTGAAGAGTTGTTTCAAGGTAGGACTTCCACGAACACTGACACCTGCAAGATTTTCCATTCTTCTCCCACCCCACAAAAAAAATGTTTTAAAGTCCCCATGAGCAAGCACACAAAACACTGAGAAGCTAGCTAAGAGTCACCAGGGCAAGTGTGGCTTTGTTGAAAGGGGACTATCCTATTACAGTCACCAGGTGCTGGGTCAGGATGTGTCCTATGGTCCTTGGCAAGCATCAGACTTTGGAAGGCTGCATCAGTCGGGCACAGAAGAGCTCCCCTAGAGTCAACTATATGCAGGTTTCACAACCGAGGGCATTTCAAAAACTCATTCTACTGAGAAACAAAGCCAGGGCTGGTGCAGGCACCAGGATGCTTGGTTTTAACCCCGATCTCCACTCCAAAATCAGGCCAGTTTAGAAAGCATGAGACGTGTTTTTTGAGAACTTGAATATAAGTTCCTCTTGGTTAAAAAAAAATCTTTTCTGCCAGCTTTGGGTGCAGCTGGACTCTGTTGGCAAGAAGAGGGGAGGAGGTAATTGCATTACCAAGAGCCAGTCCAATTGAAGCCCACTTGCTTTAATTAATCTAGTCATTGTCAGCAGTCTTGGGAATCCCCACAGCTTTCAGTGCTTGCAATAAGAGCCAGGTGAAAAACATTGGGCTGTCTCAGAGGAGCGGTCACAGCTCATGCCTCGGCTCTCCTCTCAAAAAGCAGTAGAGCCATTTCGTAGATGCCCACCAGAGAGCCAAGCAAGGTCTCACCTTCTCACATGTCGCTCCCATCCCTCATAGCAGGACTTGCAGGGTCTTCAGGTGTGCAAACCTGTTATCTACACTGCGGTTTTACAGGTAGAGGCAGGAGAAAAAGGACAACCCTCCAAAGACAGCTTGGGGGGGGTCACATTCTGGCTAGAGCCTTGTCAGCTCATTTGGAGTTACTCCGACTCTCCATGGAGGGGCTGTAATTGGAAGCCCCTCATTAAAGCAATCAGGATACAACTCCAACAGTGTCCGGAGAAGCAGGCTTTGTTAAAGGGAGACGCGCTCCAGCATGGGGCTGTAATGTGGAGAGGCACAAGCACTGCAGCTCACAAGGGGTTAACATCCACACCATCATTAGGAGATTCAAATGAACCTCTGCCTCATTTGGGATGGCCGCCTTCCTCTGCCTCAATCAAGTTAAATAAGTAATTTGAACAGGTGAAGGACATAAGCTCCTTGAATCATTAGGAAGACAGATTTCAGACTGGGGCTGGGTGATGAAGGGCTTTTTCTTGGGTAGATACAAGAAATTCATACATATTCCAAGCCCAGCAAGATGCTGCAAAGCAGATTTTCCCTCCCCTTCCCCCACCTCATCTTACCTAGGGTCTAAAGAAACTGGACTAAGGCACACTGAGTTGTGAATGATCTCAAAGAGATCAAGCCATCACGCTGCTATATCCTGATCAGGCTGGGGACCCTACTATACCACACAGGCACTCAGTTCCCAGTATCTTTTCAGGAGAAGTCCTTCTCTACCCCCCACCACACCTTAGCTACATGCCAAACTAGTTCAAGTGGCAGAGCCCAGCAGTAGTCAACACAAGAAAGCAAAAAGACACTCTTAAAAGAGAAGCCAAGACCAATCAGGCCAACGTTTCCAAAACAAAGGGAAAGAAGGGCTGCAAGAAAACATTGACAATACAAGTTCGGGCAGTCCTACCAGTGAGTATCCCACCCCCCTGCTTGGCTCCATTTGAAGGTAACACATACAGCCGCACTTTTAGACGGCTGCAGACTGGATAATCACTAAATACAGTCACATGAACACACCTGCCGTCTCCAAGGGATCCACAACGCACCTCTTCCACGAGAGAAGAACGATGACAGGAACAGGAACATGATATTACTTTTGTCACATCCATTTACAGACTCAGAGATGTGCAAAGCAAGACTAGAAGCCCATTCTTACCTGATCGGATGCAAGCGCACACCAGCAATGGAAAGAGAGCCTTTTCCCCTTGCCCAGGTGTCTCATGTTAAATAATTATAGAGGTGCACCCCACTTCCCCGCAAGAAAGACAGCACTTCTGGGAGCAGCAATTGCCTGCTCTGAGGTATCCGAGGCAGACCATCTGCATCCTGGGGTGATGTGGTGATACAGTCCTGGCTCTAATCCCCGTCTTGTTGGGTGACCTGGGAGAAGCCATCTCATGCCTCTGGCTCCCCCTCCAGCCCCTTCCTCCTTTAGGTTCAGCTCTTTGGGGCAGGGGCCAGCTCTTACTATGGGAGGCTACAGTGGGGCCTCTAGGAGCTACTATGAATAAACATGACAGGAGCCAGCCAGCGTTTTCATCTTCAAAGGGTTTGGGAGAATGCCCTAGATACTAGACAGTCATCCCAGTTGCTAATTAAATGCCAGCAGGGAAATGAGTTTAGCAGCTTCAGCTCCATCCATGGTGGGAGAAATTGCCAAGTGACAACACCGTCCCCATCCCTCGTGGCCCCTGCTGAGCTGAGACCCGAGGCAGGGCTTGCCAATTATAGCTCTCCCCAGGCCTAGAGGATCGCGCTCAGCCAAGCAGCGTGAGCAAGCTTGTTCCTACATCTGCGAACTTCTCTTGACGTGTAATTAGCTGGCGCAGTCCAGCTCCCCTCCCCTGACTGTTCTCATGCATCTGGACAGAGGGCACGTGGTGGTCTGCAGAAGAGCAGGGGCGAGAGTCCCAGGAGACACAAGGATGAGCTGCAGTGAGATGCTGAACCTGCTCTGCCGCACTCCCCTTGCACTCTCCATGGGCTCACAAATTGCATTGTGCTTCCTAATGAAATGATAGAGCAGGGTCCTGGAAAGAAAGTTACTCCCCTAACCCCGCCGCAGCTCTGAAGGGGCAAGGGAGCATCGTCTAGCTGTAACATGCAGGTGCCAGTCAGCAATCTCCTGGCCAGCCCACAACGCATGCAGGTGTCACTAGATGTGGCTGAGCTCTGGGAATCCAGTCTGGCAGGACCTGGGGTGACCATCGGCTCCCAGATACCCCTACCTTAGCAAGTGGATATTGATATTGCCATTTATTGAAAATCCATCAGGCTCAATTCTGTCTTCAGCGGCCAGGTGGCTGCAGTCCAAGCCTCTGTCTCTGCCAGCCATTAGTGGAGGCAGGGACCTCCAAGAGGAGTTCACCAGAGTTTTTGCAAGTCCTGATCATTACCATTAAGGGAATTTAATAATGAATAGACTCCCAGAGAAGGAGGGAGGGACGCCATGCACAGGATGAGCAAAACTGTCAAGAACATACAATAAGAAATAAACCTCCATTGGTTTCAAGGTGACACAAAAGGGACAAGGTGACATCCTTAGCTGCAACGGCAGATGATTTGAAATCCCTCCTAGATGGGTTGCTGAGTAACTAGTGAACTGCCCTTTAGTGGTGCAACATGTGGGTCTTCCTGCATATATGGCTGGGATGGGTATGAGACCCTGGCACGTGATAGTGATGGAGGCCAGCACTTCAGCATCCACCAGCACATGCAGAATTTCACCTATCATTTCAAAGCAAAACCATATAGGATCTTCTAGGCAGTGCAGTCCTAGAAGTTTGCAAATCAGCTGGAAAGCTATCACAGAGTCATATAGACCCTCCCAGTATACCTGAAGGGCATGTTAACTCTGAAGCTTAGTGACAACTGCTAAAATTGGAATACAGCAACTATTCAACTGCAGATGCTGCTAGCCAGAGATGATGGGAAGCAACTGAGCAGATCGCCAGCAAAGTTTTGAGCCATGGTGCTCACCCCAACCTTTGACAAGGAAGGGATGTGGGGATGGATTCAATTCCCATCTCGTGCACGGCAGTAAAAATGATTGCCATTATCTAATTTAGTTAGGTATTTGCATTTATGGCAGATGCAGACCTAGAAGGATGGAGGGACACCAGTGTCACAGCTGTATCGGGATTACTTGACACCGATAAAGGCTGCTACAATATAATCGCTATGTCTGCATGCTCCCATAGCACAATAAGAGTACAACGAAACCTTTGACCTGCTTTACTCGGGAGCCAGCTCACAGCCATTTCAGCAAATGTGTGTATTAGTCCAAGGGCAGCCAGGTGTAGCAGCTACATCATACCAGATGACGTGCCCTCCTGAGTGACCCCCCTGCCCCTTTAAAATAGTTACAAGGGACACATGTCCAGAGCCAGAGCTAGACTGCAACAGCTTCCATCAGTATTATTTAATATCAATCCAGCGGTTACCTCTGTCCATCCCAGTACGTGACAAAGCAGAGGAAAGGCGGAAGGAGGAACAGGGCAGAGCCAGGACCAGAGGCAAAGGAGCCTTGCCTTGCCTGGCGCCTTGCTTATCCTGCAGCCTCGTGCAGCATCACGGTACCCCCCCTTCCTGATGTTGAAGCCAAGAAAGTACGGCTGCAGAACAGCCGCGCTTCGCCTCGAGACGGCTCCCCTGCTGGCACCGAGCTGGGGCCTGGCACGCAGGTGGAGGGAAATGGATTTGTACGAGCTAATAAGGAAGTCTGTAACCTTATTTAAAAGTCACTTTTGCTCGTAATCAGAGGCACTTACCCCCTCAGATACATCATTTGCCTCGTATCAGGTTTATTACTAGTAATAACTCTCGTAAATTCCTCAACAGATGGAAATTTTATTTGACTAATCATTGCCATTTGACTTACTGTTGCGCGGCGTTCGGCACCGCAGGACGGGGAGGCTCCTGCCGACGTCGGGGCGGAGGAGGGGAGCTGGAAATGCGGCCTGTATGGCAAAGGCACCTTGGGGATTTGTGGGCTTGGGAGCTGCTTCCATGCAGCCATTTCTTCGCCTTCCCGCTCCCAGCCCTGCAAACCATCGCCAGCAGGTGTGATCGCTGCTGGTCGGTTCTTGGTGTCCTAATCCCCGCGGAGAGTTTCGGAGACCCAGCTCTGCTCTGCATGCTAATGGCGCTGCAGTGCTTGATTGGGCGAATTCCCTGTGGATTCCCAAGCAGATAACTTCACTTGCTTCCTATTTAAAGGAGATGCAATGGCGCTCGCCAGGCATCTCTCTCTGCAGAGTGCTAGGAGCACTCTGCCAAAACAAGCAATGACATCCGTCTCCAGAGAGAGCTCCTTTCTGCTTCCCCGCTGAAGGAAACATGGCACCTAGCGCTCCATTGTCAGGACAAATCCAGGGTTTGAATCCACCTTCCCGAACTCCCCCTTCCCAAACTCGACTGCCAAGGCTCCCAACTTGCCCCCACCCCTGCACTACAGAAAGGACGTGGACAAATTGGAGAGCCCAGCGGAGGGCAATGAAAATGGTTCATGAGCTGGGGGGAAAGGTTGGCAGAACTGGGCTGATTTAGTCTGCAGAAGACAAGACCGAGGGGGGATTGAACCTTTTCAGTACTGTGAAGCTGACCCAAATGACTGTCCTATGGGGCTGCAGGGCTCTGCGATACTTGGTGCAAGGGTTGCATTTCCCAGCCCTGGTCAAAGCATGGAGCCGGAGGGGGGAGGCCTCATCACTGCACATCTGGGGGAACTGGGTTTTTTTTACACCCGCTCGCTGTCACTGTGCCAACTGCAGGAGTGTGTTTGTAGCCTGGAAGCAAGGAAACCATATGGCAGCCACAGCAGAGATGCCTCCTGCTGGGACCCCCTGGATGGGTTTGCGTGCTGAGCAGCAGAGACAAGAGCTGCTTGGCTCCTTGGGTTGGTGGTGGCCTAAGGAAAGGGTGGAAGAGCCCTGGAGAAGGCCAAATAGTGCTACATTGCCTGGGGTCTTTGGAAATAACCATGTGGCTCTACCTGCTCTAGATATCACTCTTCCCCCTGGATCTATCCTTTCTCCCTCTCTCCTTTCTTGTTTCCCCATTCTCTCTTTTCCCATCTCTTTCTTACCTTCCTTTGTACATGCTCTCGGGCACCAGGTCGCCATCCCCTAAACACTTTTCAGCCTCCTTTTACCCAAACGCTGCATGGGATCACTTCACTGTCCCTTTCCACCTTCCCTCCTGTCTTGCCATCCTCTCCCCAACAAGGAGCATGCCACCCGTTTGGTCTCACAAGAGACCAACTATTGTACTAACATCTCCAGTACCTCCCGAGTGTCCCCTGGAACAAGACCGAGGCATGCTAGTCCTTTAGACGGCTGTGGAAATCTCAGCTCACGTCCCTGTGCAACTCGACACAGCGGTGGCTGGAGTTACGGAGTGCTCTGCCCCG